>NW_020884874.1:31799605-32139297 GCF_003945725.1 Corapipo altera
AGATAGTGAGAGACAGCCAGACCCTTTTTCCAGATCAGAACAGAAGTGTCTTGGATAACATGGAAAATCTTATGACATGTTGCATCTAATCTGTATGAATAACAATAGCAATAGAGAACTCTGGTTTATAGTATTTTAAGTGTGCCACATAGGACATGGTGCCTAAGAGACAAAGCAACACCTTGGATTTTAATGCCAATGTTACTTGACTGAAAAGCATTCTTTAAAATTCTGACTAAACCAAAATAGAAATTAATGAGTCAGCATCACTTTTGCAGCTCAAGCTCATATTTTACAACAGACAGCAAGCCTCTTCCCACCTGTTATATGGAATATATCTTTTTGTTTCTCCAAACACATCTGTAGAACAGTGAAAGGGCCCAGCAGAAGTTTCACTTGGTACTGTATATTTCCCTCTACTAATGGGAAAACAGTTTTTCAAGAATAGAGTCAACCTCTCCAGCATTTTCACAGTGCAGATAGACTTTACATCTGTTGCTGGCTGTCTTCACCTACTTCTTCTTTTCCAAGATGATAATTTTATTTCCAAAAAAGGAGGGAATATGTTATTCTATAAGTTTTAAAAATGTCTGTGCTTCAGGTCATCTTTCCTCTTAGTCACAGAAGTTCAAGATGACATAAAGGGGGCCTACAGGAAAGATAGAGGGTGACTGTCATGGAGCGTAGTGATGGAACAAGAGGTGACGGTTTTAAAATGAATGAAGGTAGGTTTAAATTAGATATTAAGAAGAAATTCTTTATATTAAGGTGGTGAGACATTGGAACAAGTTGCCCAGAGAAGTTGCAGATGCTCCATCCCAGGAAATGATTAAGGTAGAAAAGATGGTGTTTTCTTTGAGCAACATGGTCTAGTGAAAGGGGGGTTGGAACTAGATGGTTTATAATGTCCCAACTCAAACTGTTCTATGATTCTATAAGAAAACAAACTGGGATGGCCTGGACTACATTCAGTAAAGGAGAACCCAAGATTCAGAGGCAGAGACTATCAACTGAAAGGTGCTTCACATGCCCCCTTGCTTTCCAATGGCAGCCACAGAACTCTCACTGGTATTGCAGAGACTTGCTGAATTTAATAACTATATAAGACCCAGTGGCAGCATCCAATGATTATAGCATGAGAAGATATTGCAACAGGTGCCCAGAAAGAGAGGCCAAGCATTTGCAGCTGTGTCAGTGCAGCAGGGCTCAGCATTCTCTCTCCTCTTTGAATAGGTATGGCATGCTTTCTGAAGGAAGCAGCTCAGAATATTTTGTTTTCATGGCATTTTCCCTCCTTTTGTTTATAAGCTTCAGCCTTACACACACTAATTTTAATTGCATTTACCATAGAATTCACTCATCTAAATCCCCCTGGATCATTCTGTGCTGTTCACAAGTATTTGCTTTATCATCATAGCTAACTTGTTATCTTCTCTGAAGCATTCACATCTATTATCACATGAGAAGTTCCATCACTGCTCCTGGGAATATGAACTCTAAGCTTCTTTCTGGAGAAGAAAGACTGCATCATTGTTTTTTTATCATTGGAATTAACTTTTGATATGGAACATTGCTAATCAGTTTTACCTGTATACTGGGAACAAGGAAAATAATTTCTATGTTAAAATCAATAGAAGGCAGTAAAATTGCTTAATTTTCAAGTGGCTGTGGACATAACATTTTATCTGTCTCAGAAGTGTCTGTTCCCTACTACTTAACTGTATCAAAATTAACTAAGTAAGATAGGGGTATAACAGAATACTAAATTCATAATTGCACAGATATGTTACAGAATTTAGTGAAACATTAAGGGAAAACTACATTCAAACATGTAATAACAATGACATGAATTATATCTATTGCATAATATTTTTTTGGTATATATCAGTATCAGAAACTGGCTCCGAGATATATCTCAAGAGTTAATATCAGTTTTTCTTTCAAAAAATTCCATATATATAATTTGTAAATTCATCTTAGTTTACCAATGTGGAGATTATTTGTGTTTTCTGAATTCCCAGGTTCTTTGTCTGAATACTACAAATTCTCCCTTTATTGCTTAGTATACACACACACACTACGCTACTTTCTTCTGCTTTTTTTCTTATGGCACACATGATTTTAAAGAATACAGAAAATCTGTATTTTCTTCCATTACTGAAAATCTGTTGCCTTCTGCTGTAAGAAGAATTACCGAGAATTAAAACCAGTGGAGGTCTTTTGCACATATAATATATTTTTCTTATTTCAGTGTAGCTAACTCATCCATCCAACACATTCAGTCACCTCTCTACTGCAAAACTTGTTCTTTCAGATTAGAATAATATTTAAATACAGTAAACTGGCATTTGTCATACATCTATATTATTGTGAAGGGAAAATGTTAAATTATGTTCCTGTCTGTGATTTCTAAAAGACTGTTGAGTATATTTCTATATTTAAAATTTGAGTTAAAAAACATATGCATATGATGATTTAAAAGAACGAAAGAGGAAGAAACTAATAAAGTTAGAACAACCACCAAATGGCAAGCAAGTTTAACTACATATTTTTTTCTAACGCAGCTATATCTACAGTTAAAATATCTATACTTGCTGCACATTAAGAGCAATGTTAAACATAAAGACACTATTCATAACTCCGCTGCTTGTATGATTCAGTCTGCTTCCAGTATGTGCAACCTTGTATTTGGTATGTTGAATTTGATTTGCCTTCATGCTGCTAATCCTCCACCTGCATTAGCAGCCAGCAGAGTTTCTTGAGATTTCTCTAGTCTGAATTTTTTAACTTCATTTGAAAATTTAAATAACCAATATTCAGAGTATTTGAATATCCACAGTGCCTCATGATTTTAGTCATGGAGTAGAAGATGTCCTGTATTTGTGAAGACCAATTCTACAATGTCTGATATCATGCTGCAGCCAGAAAAACTTATTATGGAGTGAGTTCCATATGAAGAGAAATGTCATGCACAGAGAATGCAAAGTAGTTCTTCCAGTCTACTTAGCCTGGACAAGATTGACTCAGATGGACTATGCTATGTTTTGCATAATGCAGTCCAAGATAGCAGACTGGAGTAGTGTGGGAAGCAACAAGTGTATATTTGTTCATTCGTTTTTTGCTTGTTCTTATTTTTGTCTAGAAAAAAAAAGATTGAAGAAAATGAAGGTAGGAGCTTATAAATATTCATAAAGGAACTATAGGAGGCAAGAAAATAGTGTTCTTTGTCAGCACAGCCATTCGAGGAACAATGTGAATGAATTGTAGCCAAAGAGATTCAGTTCATCTGTCTCAAGAAGCCTGTAAAGGACAGGCGAACACTGGAGAAAAGGTGAAGCCTACGTTCTTGGAATTTTTTTGAGAACAAACCTGATCACTACCTTTTAGGTGTGGCATGGCATGACTGACTTGCCTTTGGGAAGGTGGGTGGACAAAGACCTCTTAAAGTTCTTTCAGACTATAGATTCCAACTCTGCATGTAAGGCTGTGAATTCTTGAAAGGTTTCATACTCATATGCATCATTTTTTATCGTAGTGCCCCTCAGCCACCTGACAAGAGACCCCATTCTGTTAGAGGTGCATCAGCAGCGCAGTTGCAACAACAGCCATGTTAATTCTCCAAGGGAGAAGGAAGGTAGGGAATGCACATGGATTGCTGTTATAAAAATTCCTTTAGTAAGGCAATGCTAAAAGGCATTTATCAAAATGAAAATACATGGCAGCATATTTGAACAGTCACTAAGTAGGAGGCAGTAGGTTTTCACAAACTCCCATATGGAGAAATGCTCCTGTTGTACCAAATTTTTATTCACACAGTATCAATACATATTTTAAGAGGAAATAGGAAGTCATGTACCTCTTAATTTAGAGACATCAGTTATCAGTTTAGCTGGGCAGACACTAGGCAAACATTCCTTGATATTCCTATTTCCTGGTCTAAGATAATGCCACTATATATTTCTAATAAACAGCCAGGTCACACAAAAGGACATCAAAAATACAGCACCTAATGAGATGTCTTTCTCTTACTGGCCCTACTGGGTATATAAACTCTTAATGAACAAAAGATTTTGTCCCTAACACTTACATAACTCACCTTGGGGTACTAATGTAATCAAAATCAGTAGTGATACAAATATTATGGAAAATCTATCTGTACCTTAATTAACAAGATCAGAGCCAGGAGATGTCAGTTACTTCTTTTCAATCATTAAATACTACCAAGTAATACTATAGCATAAAACATATATTCAAATATATCATTATTCTGTTTAGTCCAGGGGCATTTGCACTGTAATAAATGACTATAAAGGTGTTGAAACATCAACTTTTTCTATCTTGCAAAAAGTAAATCTCATGACAAGGCAGATGAACTGGTATAAAAGACTACCTGATATGGCTAGAAAGCCCCTTAACTCTTCTACTTTCCCTCATCTCTTACACTTCCCATCCCTTTCTACTTTTCCCACCTGTCTTACAGTTTTAAGAAAGAATGTGGAGGTAAAATCCAAATTTGGAATTTTCTACTTAATAAGCGGGAAGCCAATTAGTATCTAACTGCTTCCAGTTCTGATGAAGTACTTTCCTTGAGCTGGTTGCACTGGGAATTGAATTTGCAACTTTCGAAAAGTTTAAAAAGTAGTACTTAACACGCTTGGTAGAGTTTAACTCTGTATCCCAATGTTTCCATTGGGCTCAGGCCCACATGGAGACATTAGAGAGTCATATGATTTACACTTACAAAGAAACCAGAAGAAAAAAAAGTAGTGTAGGTGGATTTTAAAAGGACTAGTTAGTTTTCAAATAAGAAAACAGTTTCATTCTTTCTGCTAAGAAAAGAACAATAGAATTAGAATTTGAATTTTAATTCTTAAATAGAGTGTTTCCACCACTCATTTCCTTTACCATTACTTTGGAAAATAGTATCAGCAAATATATGAGTCTTTGGACATAGTTTACCTTCCCTGGAAGATCAATTTTTCTTAAAGTTACTATACCAAACTAGAAGATCAGACATTGTTACTGCATTTCATTTCTATAATCATGATCAGATCTTTGTGTCCATTATTTTATGCAAAGCATTATAAATGAAAGATAGCACATTTCTGCTTTTGTTCTGTCCCTTTGTTTTTAGTCAGTCTCGCTTTGATTATAGAGAAAGAAAAAAAGTTACAGCTTGAGCTTATATGAGACCTCAGTTTCAATAAACTTAGAACTATATTTCTAGCTCTACATGCAGAACACTTTTAAAAAAGCCTTTATATTAAAAATTAAAAGACTGTCAGGATGACAGTAGGTTATGGTTGCACCATTTTCCCTTCTCATAATTACCATCATAGGTATAGATTCAAACTATAGCATTATTCTCTCTTGTTGCGACCCACGGCACAAGAACAAGCTATCAGAATTTTATTGCTTCATATATTCTGTAAGTTAAATACAGTCCTGTATGGCTTTGACCTTTTCAATATTCCATAATTTGATTGACTGGCTCCTCTAATTTTTCCCCTGTTTACAGTCTCAGAAACCTATGGGGAAGAAGCAAAATGTCCAGCCAATCTAAATACTGAACACTGAAAAGATCAAAGTAGTAAAACATACTACAGTTTTTCACAGAATATATTAGACATTAAAATTTTCATATCACACTATAAAAAGATAACATTTTCCCCTGAAACTCTAGATACTATAAAAGTGGAGCACTAGTGTAGCAGAGGTGGTATCACTAAACCAAATAACACCATTTATACTACTCATATGTTCTTGGTTTATATTTTTACACATTTCTTCAAATAACAAGCTCTTTCCTAGCAATGAATTTAAAACAAATTCAATTATAGTTCAATAATTTTAATATAAATTCATGACTTTCAAGTATGTGTTCCAGTTTTGAAAACTGCAGGGTTAGATGCTTCTGACCCTACTGAATGTAAACTACTAAACAACAACTCATATTTCTGACTTACCATTATGTGGAATTTTTTTTTTCCTTTTTTTTTTTTTTTTTTGTGGCTCATAGACACTGGGAGAGTCTAGTAACATATAGGCACTTTTATATTATTTTTGTTTACATGACTCATTTGCACTCCTCCACTGTTAGGCAAATAGCAGGTAACACACACACACAAAAATCCATTGCTTTGCCAATACAGCATTTCTACTAGAAACAAACAAAACCAAGACATCTTACTATGTCAAAGATGTTAACGGTATACAATGAACACAAGAGATTAAAAATCAAATGTAAACAACATTGAGATGATATAATCTGAATACTATATGGATTCATTTCCATGTAATCATTGCAGCTTAATTGGGTTATGGAACTATAATTTATTACCCTGTTATCACAATGCCTATTTCTTTATCTACTTGCTAATGAAACAGATGTAAACAAGATGAAGAGCACTAATATTATTTGATTTGCAATTCTTTCCTTGAAAACACACAAAGAACACTCTTATTATTGATATTCTTATCAAGTAGGTTGTCCTGTTTGTTACCTGTAGAATGCAAATTGCTAATGTGTATCCTTAACAAGTTTCCAAAACAATACACAGTTAATCAGAAAAGTTTGTCCCTATAATGCAGATTTATCAGAATCTCTTTCTCCTCTTTATCAGCAGGCCACTGCTGTTAACAACGAGGCTCAAACGTTAAGCATCAGTTGCTCATTCTGCCTGCAAGTCTGCATTTTGTGGTATGATCACAGCAGGCACAGTCACCAAGGAAACAAAGAAAAGCTACTTCACCATCAACCTTCACATTGGAACAACAAATGTCTTATCTGACAATAAGAAGTTATAATATTTGCAAAAAGGAATATTTAATGTTATAAAAATTACAATTGAATAACCCTAGTTGGCAAAAACCAGACAAGGGTGCTATCTAATTTACTGCACTGTGCTGGTGAGCAAGGTTTACAGGTAATGGTGCAGAGCAGCAAGCATGAATCTTCCTCACCTACTAGTCACCTGGTTATACGACCTCACGCTGTGTGCTCTGCTGTTCTGTCTTTCTCCCTATTGCATTAAAGCTAACATGGATCCCATTCTGGGTTTTGTTTGTTGTTTTTGGTTTTTTGTTTGTTTTGGTTTTTTTATTGTTGTTTTGTTTTTGTTTTCTTTTATCTGTCATGACTGCTTCTTTAACCATCTCACTGAAATGGCTCAACAGAACTATTGGAGCATCTTCTAAAGGCAAAGTCCTTTACACTACTTGAAAAAAAATACTATCCTAAAAGTTGTCCTACATGTGAATTTGGAAAGAAAACTCTACAATAAGAGGTACATTAGGACTCTACTGAGTAAGACTAGTAATTGGAATGGGGTCAAGGACAAAGGACCAAAGTGTTTGTATATCACTCCCTATAGTGACCTGAAAAGATGTAGTGAGGTGAGGGTTGGTCTCTTCTGTCAGGTAACAAGTTACAGGACAAGAGGAAATGGTCTCAAGTTGTGCCAGAGGATATCTTGAGTGCATATTAGGAAAAATTCACCAAAAGGGTTGTCAAGTATTGCAACAGGCTGCCCAGGGAAGTGGTGGAGTCACCATTCCTGGAAGCATTTAAAAGACATGTAGATGTGGCACTTGGGGACACCGTTTAGGGGTGGGTTTGGCAGTGCTGGATTAAGGGTTGGACTCAGCGATATTAGAGGTCTTTTCCAACCTCAATGATTCTATGATTCTATGAATATCAACACAGAGTCCAGACAAGTAGATAAAAAGATTGGCAATTTGTGTAGATATATGACATGATAGAGGTAAATACCTGGAAGGAAAAAAAAATAGGTCAAATATAATTTTCTTATAAAACAGTGGGTATAAGCTGGTTATGAATAAATTTAGGAAATTGGATGTTGGTTTTTAACAATCAGATGAATATGTTTCTGTAAAAAGATCCAAACTATAGCAGATGAAGAAATATATATATCTTGAAATACAAAGGCAGAATAGAATGTCAAGTGTCTTTATTGCAAACAACTTTTCTGCATCACTTTTTATGGCTTTGGTGAATAGAATAATTCCTTTTTCTCCTGACATTACAAAAGTGGGATAATTATACTTATTTTGTAGGTGTATTTGGTAAAATTTAAGGACTGATATAGAGAGATTTCTCATCGAGTTACACAATGTAAAATCAAGCTTGTGATATTGTGTGAGACAATCCCTCTCCAAAGCAACTGTAGTCATTAAGAGGAATATGGACTAAAAAAAGAGACTATTTCCCATTTGAAACCACCTATAATTGCTCAACAGACAATAAAAGAAATAAAGTTTCTTCTGTCTCAGTTGCTGATCAGAAGAAAATCTACACTGACCACTGACAGTCTGCTTGGCAACACATGCCAAAAACCTTGGGAACATCCTCCAAAATACCACCAAAACATTTAAAGTTACTAAACTATAAGCACTGTGCTTCATGGAACAGCTGAAGAACAAAGATGCCAAATCTCAAGCATTACTATCTGGTAGGTAGCCTAAGAGAAATCAATCCAGTTCTAAAGGAAAATCTCCTCTACACAAAGTGGAGATTTAAGGAGAGGTGGCAAGCAGAAATGAGGTTCAGTTCCAAGTAGAGTTGTTACTGATACAAAAAGATTTCTCATTATGCAATTTTTTGTCATGATGCCATAAAAATAGTTGTTTCCTGACTTGATGATAATGTACAAGATGCTGGTAAGAGGAACCCTTTAATCACTTCCATAACTGAAAGTATTCCTTGCAGTTGGGTGGATGGAAACATGGTGATTTTGCCAGCCGATCCTTTCTATCGACCAAGACCTAGAGGTGTCCGCACAATTACAACCTTATAATTTGCTCTTCTTACTATCTAATTGAATGTGAAAGAGGGTGTTATCAAATATGTTTTGATTTATTATGTTCATAACGGAAGATTAGTCTTTTGAGTCTTTCTCTGTGGTGAGAAAGTTTGATGGTGAGAGATTCATTTCTCCAGAGGCCAGTTCAAAGCATAAGCACAATTTTGGTACTCAGTGTTATTTGCTAGAGGGCTTTGCTATCCTTGATTATATGGGAAAATAAAGGCACCCAGCTCCAAAAAGCCAGGACTATACAGGTATATTGCTGTGGGAGAACACTTTCACAAATGAAGACCAGGAAAAAAACAATGCTAAAGATAGAGGAAGAAAATTACTTTTTTTTTTTTTTTAAATTAAGGCAGAATGCACTGAAAAGTAAGAGTACTAGTTTCTGAAACTAGTCTGTTTTGTGAGACTACATTCAAAACCTCCAAAAAATAAGATAAAGACATATTTTTTTCCCTACCTTACTCTTAGATCTCATAAATATCAGCTCAGTAAAGAAAAATCTTTGGATGTAGAAAATATTAGGACTGTGGTAAAAAAACCCCAAAACCTATAAGAACCTTCTCTTGCAACCTCTGCTTTTACAAAAGACCTTTACAAAATTTTATGATCCAACTCCTTTCCATTTGGGACTTAAGCCTTAGTGAGGTTTGAATATGTTCTGAAACATTTTTCTTGTGAGAAGGGCTATTTTCATGATGCTTTGCTCCTGCAAGCTGGAGAATTAATGGCTTTCTCTCAACAGCCTCTTGTAGAGAGATTTCCAATGCCATTTAGTAAGCTCAAGAGGTCTGAATAAACATCTAGATCTTTGTTTTCAACTAGCTAAGCAGCTTTTAAAGTTTACTGGATGTATATTGATGCCACAGGGATCAGGTAGCATTAAATAACCTTAGTGGATTAGCTGACCTGGGTCTTACTGTGAAATACAAATAAGAAAAGTGTTCATAAGCATAAGTTTAGGTATCAAAGGCAGTTTTCTGACATTCTTTCTCTACTCAGTGAATGGAGACAGTGGGTCCTTCTAATGAGGAGCACTGCTATAGAGTTCCAGATCTCCTAGAGTTCTCAGGATGAAAACTGCTCTGTTCTTGGCCATCTCCTCTATTTTTGCCATCCCTTCAGAAATAGGTAGGTGGAAGATGAATATAAGGCAAGAGTTAAGAAATAAAATAGCATATTTCAAAGTAAGAATATCACAATGAATTATATGTGTATCAGTAACAATAAATTCCAAACATTTATCTACAGTGTGTGTTTTCCACATTATTCCAGTGAGGATTCAATGATATCCATGAGCTTTTCAGATGCTTCATAAAATGGCATACCAAAATAAATCTGTATTTGAAAACAAGACCACAATTGAGTACAAAGGAGTGAAGAATTCAAGGACACAATGAGTGGGTGGATACACGCAAAGGAATAGCATATGTCAGCACTACCAATTAACAAGTATCAACTGTGTATCTGGCAGTTTAATTACTTGCTGAAATAATTCTATTTTTGTGCTCTTTTCCTCCCCCTAATTTTCATTAATTTTTCCTTTTCTCTGACACACTAATATTTCTCTATAAACTTTTCCTCTCACCACCTATTCCCTAGGATGATGAATTCCTCCGCTTTTGGGAAGGGGAAGAGAGAAACAAGTGGAACTTCAAAAAAATCCTGGAAATATAGATTTGTAATATCATAAAAATATGAGGGGCATTAAGAATTCTGATATATTTAGACACTCACTGGTGACCTGGAAATGTTCTGATACAGATTTGTCATAGACCTTCTTGTATGATGGAAGCCTATTAAAGAGAAATCTCAGTGCTAAGCTGTGTAACTGGCTTCCACATTCTGCCTCTCCAGATCTCATTTGCCATTTCTAGTGAATTGCCATGTATTTCCTACTCAATTTTTTTCACAGCAGATCTGTTTTAAACTTGGTTAATTTGTCTCCTGATAATGAGCATACAGTCATATGATACCAAGTAGTTTAAAATCTCTCTGTAGGAAGTAAGCAAACTCAGCATGAATTTGATCTCAGACCTCCTCTGCTCTTTCCCTTTTGTCTAATGCAGCATATGCGGCATATGTTCAAGTAAACAAATTAAATTCCAACTTCTTGGTGTTATCATTGACAATATTATTTGTCAGAACCCTGGAACATAAACCATGTTTTCTTGATAATGATGGTATTACTAGTTACTGAGAGAGTCCACAGAAGACATTTTTACACAAGGGGGAGTGACTGTAATGAAATCAGCAGAAACAGGGACAAGAAAAACATTATGCAACTATTCCTGAAAAGCTATACAATTCAGACCAAATCTTCTCATTAATTAATTTGTAGTTATTCATAAAAAATGTTGAGTATTCTATGAATAAGACCAAGGGAGTATTATTATAGGAATTTATTTATGTCTCAATATGAAAAGCAACATTCATTATGTCCTGAAATTAAATCTGTATATATACAGTGCAATTTTTAATTGTTATTTTAAAACAAACAAACAAACAAAAAATCAAGCTCCTTTTACACATGATGAATGCAAGTTGAAAGATTTATATAGCAGCTTTGGTTTGGTTTTTTTGCTGTTAAAGACAGACTTAAATACAGAGTTGATGCAGAAAAAAATTCTGCGTAGATGGTCCTATGTAAGAAAATGCCATAGTCACATCAACTGTATCATCAAAGAACAGTTATAAGTACAAGTAGGATGTCATCACTGAATTTCAGGGTAAAACAATTTCAGGGTAAACTTCCAAGAGGAACAGAATTAAGGCATAGGATGAATTATTTTAATTGGTTTTATCTTTTTCACCCATACTGTCTATTCTTGTAGGCATCACATTCCTTCCTAAGTTTCCTCTGCCTCATTTTGTCTCCTTTTTACTCTCTTCCCTTTTGTCCTGAAAGACACAGGCTATCTCATGGGGTTAGAAGCGGAAGGAACGAGATCATGGGAACATACAAATACTCCTACGTTCATGTGCTGGGAAGATAATGCAAACCATTTTCCATCTGTTGACTCTGTCTTCCTAAGCAAGGAACCAACAGCACTCCTGTCCAAGGAAAGTGGAATGTAGTCCTCTATTTTCTATTCAATTCTAATTATTAAAACTCGTGATATCTTAGAGTGGGTCAGGAAATGACAGAATATATATCCCATTTCCTCTTCCATTTTCAACTTACAGGAAATGCCAACGTGCTTTAATAAAGAGGTAGATCTCTATGAACCTGTCACGAAACTACTCCAGTTTCACAAAGTGCTGGATAAATTGAATGGTTGTAGCAGTCAGTCAACAACTAGCTGCTCTAATACCTGCCAAAGAAAGAGATACCCCTCTCTGATCAAAGATAAGGTAATACTGTGATTAGTACTGTGAACATGCTACAGAATGCACCAGTGAGTGTTATGAATAAATCTTTGATGTCATCAGACTTGAATGCAAAGGTGAGTAGTGTTGTTCCTTTGAGACAACTCCCATCTTAGAGAAACAAAGAGAAGTCAAAGCTTTATATACTTGTTTAGGTTTACAGTAAACTGTATTACCATGATTTGCAGAATATATATATAACAGGGACAAGTATTACATGGCATATTTAAAAGACAGTACTTCCTTTCCCGCTGGAAAAAAAACCCAAAAAAACAACTGCCAAAAATTTTTTGTATCACCATGTGTCATCCATAGACAGGAAATCTTAACAGCTTTGGAAAACAGAGAAACATCAAAAGGTGTGGGGGAAAAATCTTGATGCCCTTGGAACTAAAGAATAAAACTGGAATTAAATCAAGAAGACTAAACAGCAAAAATGTAACATTTGGCTTATAAAGTGCTTTTCTTCTCCCTTTTTTTATTCCCTTATGAAGTGCAATGAATATTATTCTTATCTTCTAAATTCCATGGAATTCAGTCAGAATATTTCTACTGATTTTAGTGGAGTTCAGAACAGTTCAATTCCTGTGCCACACAGGTTTATGTGCACAGAGTTAGGGTAAATGTACTGCAGAATCAGTGCACAATTTACACAGCTAAAAAGACAATGGAAAAAGCAATGACCTCAGTGCTGAGAAGCTGGTAGGAGTAAAGAGTCGTATTTGACTCGTTATTTGCTGCAAAAACTCAAGGTTTGGTACACATAGTGAGGTGCTATGCTGTAAATACTCATTGTGCATACAACACAGTCACTTTTCCATATAAAAAGTTGTGCAACAAACCTGCAGGAACAATTTCTCATGGGCTAAGGAAAGCACGACAAGCTGGTTTTGCTTCTTTTTCCTCTCTTGATTAGGAAATGGTATACTTATCTGTATGTATCTACTGCTTTGCTTGAGAAAATGCCAAAATTAATTTGTGCTTGCTTATTTATCAAAGAATTCCATAAATACTACTAAAATGTAGGACTTACCAGAAATAATGAAGAGCCATTAGAGAGAAGGAGCTGACCAAAAGTCATTAAGAGATTTCAAGTATTAAGGAAAAAACCTCATTCTCTAGAAGTCCAGAGAAACACCTGCTACAACTGTAACTCATGTTGAAATAAGCTGCATGGGAGGAAAAGGGACTAAACACGAGGAGCCCTTAGACAACACACAGTTCCTAGTACATCTGGAGAATAAATGTGCACTTCAGAAATTAGCACATGAAAATCAATTTAAAAATGCATATTCACTAATTCAGATATCAAAGTAGAGAAACATTCAAGTTCTTTGCTATGATTTATTAGTTGTCTTTGGCTTCCTCAACTACAAATTAAATCAGTGGATAATCTGAAAACATTAAAAAAATAAAACTAACTTAAATATCAGTTTCCTAATACTTAGGCTTTGCAATTTGCCAGACAGACTTCAGCTGTGTTAAGTGATAGGAATGTTGGATTTAAAATATGAACAACGCTCATACTTTAGCAACTCACAATTAATGCTTTTCTTTGTAATTCAGATCACTAAATACATACAACTTATTTTTGAAATGTATTTTATCGTTGAAAAATACCACACCTGATGAATTTTGTACATAGACACACCAATATTTTTACCAATATATTGACCTACTGTCACTACATTTGGATGCAGGTTTAAGCCACATTCTGGCCATGTACATTACAAAATTCATATTCCTACTCTGTCACACAGCACTTACTGAAAATATCATAACACTCTGTTAATGTTTTAACAAGTAAAATGACAAATATGGGTTTGGAATACGAACAGCTTAAGTCTGTCCTCACTGACATAGCTTTATAAGCTACATATTTTTTTTTACTTACTTATGATTCAGCCTCCTTTTCATCTGCAGATTTGGAATATACTTGGATTTTTATTTCTTATTCCTTTCTGCACTACTGAAAGAAATTCTTATGCCTTATTTTCTCCCTTTAACCAATTGCCTATAATAGATATATATTTGGGTGCTGACTAGCAATGAAACAAGAGTCAAGATACTACCTATAGACTTACTGACATAATTAATAGGTAGAAAAATAGGATGAGAATTTACATTGCAGCAGTGGATGGCATCACCTGTGGACATTCTTTCTGGTGGTTTTATTATTCGGAACTTATGACTATTTAATTCAGGGCTTTGCAGGCTGCTTGGATGGATCTTAAAACTTCAGCAATACACTGCAAATAGGATCAAGCCCAAAGCTGGAAGACTCATTTTCAAGAATCAATTCAAGCAAAGATACCCTTAGGATAATATCAGCATTAGAAGTCAACCACAGGTCAACCAGGTATTAGAAACATACCTACAGAAAAACGGACAACAAATCTCAGTTATTCAGCAAATTTCATATGCTGAAAACACAACAAGTATATTTTATGCCTCATCAGCCACCCTCATCAACTGAGAAAAAGTAAAAACTGGTAAATAGTTCTTTCTGCTTATAGAAAGTAATTTTTTTCACGAATTTTGCTCCAACTCCCTTCCCACATAAGTTAATGGTAAAACTTCTACTTATCCTTATAGAATGATCAAAAACGTGATACATGAAACTTTTCCACTTTTTGATGAAAATTACATCTAAATAGGCTCAACACAAGATCTGCTAGAAAAGTAGTGAGTTTATCAACCTGTTTCATAAACACGAAAAACTTAATGCAATACAATCAAGCCAATATGCAATTCTAACAAAGAAGTAGCTGAACAAAGGGACTTCCAAGATGTGATGACCCAGGAAGCATGTGATGTGGAAAAAGCAAGAAAAAAAAGCAGAGATCAACTATCTGTCTTTGCACTTTCAAAAGATTTGGAAGACTACTATAACAGGGAATTAAAGCTACAACTTGTTGTATGCAAACAATTTAATTTCTTTTCTTTGTAATGTATTATTCCAGGGATTCTCTTTAAAATTTTGTAGTATAGCAAAAATATTTCATGGTTTCCAATAATTTACAGCCATAGTGTTTCAGAAATCACCATCATTGGAAACCTACATGAAGATAAGACACTAAAATTCTTCTACATCTTTTTTTTTCCCACTTGGCATTTAATTTATCTAAGATGCTAATTAAACTACCTGAAAACCTGAAAAACATTCACTCACTATGTAAAGATGGTTTTTTGGTCACATAATTCCTTTTCTTAGCAATCTAAGCAGCAATGGTATAGAATAAAACAAACTTCATAGCCCCGAAACATGCCAGTCATTTACAGCTAATAGTGAAAAACATACCCTTTCCCTGAGCAGGGGGCCATACATGACAGATATAAGTATCTGCATTCAGATGGTTAACAAGTGAGTTAGAAGCAACCATAAAGATCTTCATTAGAAATCAGAGCACTCTGGGAATGCGAATCATTCACTGTTTCCTGAACTTGTAGTAACACAGAGTGTCAAATGACTGGCTGAGTTTTTGCTATTTTCAAAATCATTCATTAAGGTAAATTTTTGTACAAAGGCAATTTTAGGTTTTTTATCTCATATTTGCTACCCTCCACGGTGAGGTTGATTTTTCTTAGAATTGCTCTGAATGCAATACCTAATGAGTATTTCCATTTCGGCCATAAGCAGACTCCAAGGCCCCAAAAATACAGAGCAAAATTGCCTTTAGACTGCAGGGGATAAAACATAACAGAGTTTCCAAGGTAGAGATTTTAAGAAATAAGAATGTTTAAGTGGGAATGCATGAAAGGACCTTGACATCAAGTACTGCCTACATTAGATGCCTCAAAAGGGTCACAGGGCACGTGTGAGGGGAAAAGCAACAGAACTAAGGTGTTTTCACCTTCCTGTCATTAGGAATGAGGAAAAAAAAAAGCCTAGGTCTCTTTGTCTGAAACTTAGTTTTGCAGGCATCCCTTGATGAATTGCTCTTTTCACTACAAGGTATTCTCTGCTTAGAAACAGTACTTTGCTTCTGGTGCCTACTTTTCAAGAACAGTGGTTGTCTTCTCTGCCTGTGCTTTAACAGGGAAGGGGAGAGAGCACATCTAGGGGTTGGATGAAAAGGAAAACTATGTTTTCACTAAAACTATGATGGATACAGAAACAGTCTCTCACAAAGCAGGACATTTTCCCTAGTTATCCCATTTGTTGCAGCTGTACAATCATGTCAGATTACAAACAGGACAGCATGCAACGCGAAGGGTGCAAAGGAGACACCACAGCTTCAGTTCAGCCTGAGAGAAAAGCTAAAACAGTATGAATGGGCATGTATTTCCATGAAGGACTAAGCTCCCTGTTTAGCTCTAGTTTTCACTGTAGAGTTATGACTAATGAATCCATAATACTGCAGGGAGGTGATTAAATTTTATCATGACATGTTCATGTGTTTCTGTATGTTCTATAACTAACATCTCCAAGCAATGGCTTCACTCATTAAGAGAAAAACAGACTCTAATTTTTATAAAATGAAAGTTGCAAAATCTGAACTATCACTTATAACATTAATAAATTGAGAAAGCTATTTAAAATAAAGGTAATTATTGCAGGGATTTCTGACTCATCCTCTGATGGCGTCTACCTACTTGAAAAGTAATATAACTTGTAACACCAGCTACAAAATTGCAAGAGAGAAGTTACTTTAAGAAAATGTCCATCCTGATTCATCACTAGTTGATGAATCACAGAAAAAGAAAATATTCTACTGTTTAAATATTTATCATATTGTTTACATATTAAGGATTAAACTTTTCTTCTTGATTGCCACATCAGTATTATACAGGTTGGAAATTTGTTTACAGTCTCTTTCAATAGGAGTACTACCTGTCACTGTCAGATGACATTGTTTTCAAGCCCCTGGCTGGTGACAGCTTTCTTGATGTAACATGACAAGTATAATTGAAACTCTGTTTTCAGATAGATTTGCATTTTATTCCTGATGAAAAATGTTTTATGAATCTTCAGACTAAATACTAACTCTTCCTATAACTTTGGCTTAGGATTTGCAGACTGAAATAAACAATAGTTGAAAGACCCTCAGAATAATTAGGTTGCTATTTCTTCAGTGACCCAGACAGAAAAAGCAGTGAACTTACATCAAGGTAAAACAAGGATGAGAAAAAGTTCTTTTCCTCTGACTGTGGTCAGTATTTTTCACAAATGTTGGGGAACTCTGAAGAAATCCTTCAAAATAACATTTGTTAAATAGTGGCAAACATGAACATGTGAAAAGAAAAGGCAAAATGAAGTAATTAAGAATGATTATGACTCAGGGCAATGAAAAAAACATTCTTACCAGCAGATTGCAAGAAATTGCACACTTCTAAAGATATGGTAGAGAATCAGAAGTAACCTGAATCACACCTCTAGTACTAAATAAGCAAATCATTAAGAATTTTCATATCTGCATCTAAGCTCTACTGTCAAAAGCTGCAGATGTACACATTTACGAAAGATGCAGGTATTCTGTTCTATATGAGAAATACACAGCTGAGCTTATTGTAATGCCTGGTGGTTTAGAAAACTTGACACTTCAGAGTTGCTATTAGCAGGCAAGTAAGAGAGAAGTTACGTTGCTGAGGAACAATGAGGTATAGCAGAGAGGTACATAAGTTATCACTTGAAAGAGGTAGATTTCAAGGTGTCGTGACTGCAAGTAGAAAAAGGAAGATATTTTCAGTTGATTGTTCAGTGGAAGTACTATGCTAAAGAGCTGAAAAAAGTGGACGTCTATCTAAACTTCCCAAGTAATTCTAATCAAACCTATCACAGCTTTTCACTAGCAAATTACTTGAGCCAAACACAAAACCACATTATATTTCTAGGGAAAAATGACAGATCCTTCACTCTCCTCTCAATCACAAATATGAAGGAAGGTATTTCCAGTATTTCTGCAAGAGAAACAGATACTGCTCCATCAACATAAATGATTGTTCATATTTTCATATCCAGCTATTACATTCTTGTGTTCAGGATTTTGTAGTATTATAGGATTTTATGTGATATTTATAATTTAAACACTGACCAGTTTTGATTATATATATCCATATAAATCATAAACATAAAATTGCTCCTCTAATGATTCTAACTACAGATTTTTTTTAATTATTATTTTTATTAATTTCTATTTTATTGAGTTATAAAAGTTCTTTAGGAAGTTTTGATTTTAGGGCATTGGTTGCCTTGTTTTGTAAATTCTCTGAGAATCAGTACTTAGGACTGTTTCTACTCCTTTTTCTTACAATACATGCAACTTAGAACTCAGTGCCACAGGTTATTACAGGAAGACATGGACAAATTGGACTAGGAGAGGTTAGACAACTTATCCAAAGGAAGTTGGAGTTCATGAATGCCAAATACTTTATCTTTCATGAAATGCAAATAGCCATATATTTCTTGATTCTTTCCTGAAGCACTGATGCTGGCTCCTGGAGAGCCTGGTGTTCACAGCAGGTGGACTTCATGATTGCATCACTCTACTGGCCTTGTGTTCTGTGATGTAGTCATAGAGTTGTCAGGCTTTATAGACGATTTCTAAACGTAACATTAGTTATTTTGAGGAAAATTATAAAGTATACTGCAAATACATCACAGGATATGCTTTCAGTTTCTCTTATAGTCCATCAACATATTCTGTTGCATCTTTTAATCCACAAGATAAAACAGACATCTGCATATTCATTTCCCTTGTCTTCCACAAATTTTATTGCACTAAATCAAGAAGAAGTAACAGATGAAAAGTCTCATATACTGATGCAAGATTATTTTGCATTCTCATTGTCCAAGGAGATGTAGTTCTTGTGACAGTCCCTGTTTTACTACAGGGAAGTGAGAATGTGAAGGCATTCAAGAGAGAAGGTCAGGCAAAACTGAGGGAGTTTGATAAAATCTTTGGTAATATCTTGATCCTTGCCTACTCTCTGAGCTGGAACATATGGATGATTATTTTAGACAATAATTTGTAGCATTAATGAACAATACTGAGGTAAATGTATGTAAATAAGCAATTAGAATTTATATTTTAAATTATAGGAACCTACAAATTACAGAGCTTTCCAGACTCTCTACAGCAGTTTCTTCCCTATGTTTCCTTCCCAGTTCCCATGAATCCTTACACCAGGGTTGCAAAGGAGTACTCAGAGAGAAACTTTTTTAGTCTTCAATGACATCGTCACTAAAGAATCCCCTTTTGGCAGAAAGGGGAGCCCTTTCCAACACCACAGCCCTATAAGCCGGTCTAAGGGACCAGAAAAAGGTGCATCTCTAATCTTCATCTCATGTGAGCTGTGCCAGTGACAGCATATCTCATCTCACATCAGTGGGCTTAGCATCCCTGCCTCTAAGACAGTGCTGGTGGCACAAGATGGTGGTACATTCTTTACCAACTTGAGGAGAGGCATGAGTGTAAGACAGTAGACAACAACACATATTTCAGCACAAAAGAGTCTTTCAGTTATAAGAAAACCCTGATAACAAACAAACTTAAACTTTATATGCATAACCTATATTATGTAGTTACGGGCAGAGAATAAACACAGAATCATTCTGTGGTATTTTCAGAGTACTTTTGGAAAGCTGAGCTGCACTTTAAACAATAACATGAAGAATGTCTAGACTCTAAAAAGTATTAAAATTAATTGTGGGAATATAGATCACTCTATTGTGATAGATACACTCTCCAAATGATGATATGATATGATACACTCTCCAAAGACAGTAATTGCAAGTTAGCATTTCATCTGCATCTAAGGCTAACATGATAAAATTGCAAAAATTGTCTGACATCACTGTACATAAAAATAATATATGTCCTCCATTCCATAAGGGAATTAAAAAGGCATACATTTATTGTACATATGCCAATCTCTGGTGTAACTCTATGGAATTAGAGAAGGGGTCATTTGGCCAAATAGCACATGCAAAGAAAATAGGTTAGATTTTAAGGATAGTGTTCAAGCAGATCTGAAAAGTCAATGGGATTAGTCTATGCCTTCATTTTCCAAACAGCATTTATAGTTTTTATAGCAGCACCAGTGAAATCACACTAACTCCACACTACCATAAAAACTTATTTGTTCAGCAAACGAATACTGAATGTTTTTGTAATGTTCTTTCACAACGTAATGTCATGGCAGTAACTGAAGTTAATTTGAACATTGGATAACCACAGAATTTGACCCTTTGATCTTAAAAAAAGTTTCAAATATAGAATGTGTCATAAATGCATGCCATTTGAGAAAAATGCTCATCTAAATAAATGCCCATCAGAAAGAAAAACCTATTCCCAGAGATTCCCGGGAAGCCTACATTTCTCCTTTCTTTCACTTTTTTAGCTTTGTTTTGGGTTTGGGGTTTTTTTTTTCTGAGAGAAAATTGGAATGGTACATCTTTCAAACTAGTCCTGTACTAGGTCCTTGGCTTGAACAAGCAAGAGAAAACAGTTTGCAGCAGCAGTGAAGATAAAAGGTAGTGGCAATTGTTTGAAAGGAAGAAAGCAAGGAAATGGACATTAAGAAGGGATCTCAAGAAATCAGAGATCACATTGGATGAAGAACTTCTTCAAGCACAAACAAAAGGGATAAACATTATTGCTAAGAACTTATTCCATACAGATACAGCCTCTGCAACAAATGAACCCAATTGCATCAAGAAACCTGAAGGCCACATTCCTGTGGCTCAAAAATGTCATTAAATCCATAAATGTTAGTGCTCCTATTTATATGTGATGCTCAGAGAGCCATGCACCTTCTGAAATTAATAAGCAGTGTTTCAAACCACTCCAGCTTCCCCAGATTTAATCACCATTAAAATATCTATGATGGTTCCTCCTCAAGGGACTTAATATTCTTTGATATTCTTACGTATAATTACTTCTTATAATCGGTGCATAGCTATTAAGTGATGTACTGCTAAACCTCCAGGTTTCAAATGAATAAATATTAGCCTAATGTGCTCAATCAATGCATAGAAATAACTTTAAGCACTTTTCCTGCAAGGGAAAATATTTACCATATATCATAGTTAGATTAGCTTGAGGCACTAAGCAGCTGAAAAAGGAGGATTGAAAGCCTGGAAATCACTTTAAAAGTCCTTGCATTTCTGTGAAGGACATCTTCAACAGAGAGGGAGAAAAGAAGCAGCAAGCTCTGTTACCTTGAGCTTCCTATAAAACAGAATACTTAGGATCAGAACCATGTCAGAATATTTGCTTTGTGAGACACAAAATGATCCTTTCTATAGAGAAAAATCACTAGAGGATACAAAGAGCTTCTCGTCTCCTCACTTTACTGAATTTTTCAATCTAAATGACTCCAGCAGCTCTGGAGTAGGTTGTTAAAAAATAAAACTCCTCAACTGAAGTTTACTCTCTACATGGGGTCATGCCTGGCTAGATATACAATTAATATTTTACACTTAATTGTACAACTCTTAAACACCATAGCTTTTAACATTAATAATAGTATTCAAAGAGCACCTTCAGTACTTCTCAGTCTGAAGACGAGGGCCAGATGGAATAATTTCTATATAGCTTAGAAAAACTGCAATACTGTATTGAAAGATGGTTGTTGGATTTTTTCTTTATCCACACTCAGTAAAATGAAAAAGAAAATGCAAATAGCATTTTGCAGGTTCTTTCTGTTCAGAGAAAATTTTACTTGCTTCAAGAGTAAGGCTATAATCAAGATAACAGTAAATTTAGCTAAAACTGAAGGCACATTTATATACAAAGCTAGAAAACTACACACTTTCTTTTTCCACTGCATAAGGGAAAGCTTCCTTTATCAAATACATCGCATGTAAATAATAGTCTTAAAATTTTTTTGTTACTCTTTTGGTAATTGTTAAATTAATTCTTATTTCCTTGAATGTAACAAATGTGAGCTGATTGCTTAGATATGTTAAGTGGACTGAAGATATAATTTTCCAGCTTACAGGTTGTTCACTATCTGTTTTGATTACTGTTCTTCCTTTTTTCATTTATTATCGAAGTTGATAATAAAAATAACGGAAACCACAGATCTTATCAAAATACTTAGTAGTTCTGTTAAAATACCTTTGCCACGGCTGTTTTTATTCCAGCACTCTTCTGCCAACAAAATTTCTTCTGCCAACATGACTCAGCATTTTAGACACTTCATTTTTGTTTTAAGCACAGAATCATAGGTTATGTTGAGTTGGAAAGTACCCATCAAAATCATCAAGTCCAACTCCTGGCCCAGTGCAGGACACTCCAAGACTCACACCACACACTTGGGAGCATTGTACAAATGCTTTATGAACTCAGACAGGCTTGGTGCCATGACCACTTCCCTGGGGAGGCTATCCCAGTACCCAACCACCCCCTGTGTGAAAAACTTTTTCCTGTTATTTAATCTAAACCTCCTCTGACTCTGCCTCATGCCATTTCCTTGAGTCCTGTCACTGATCATGAGAGTGAAGAGATCTGTACCTGCCCCTTCACTTCCCCTAACAAGGAAGTTGCAGACTGCTATGAGGTGTCCCCTCAGTCTCCTCTTCTCCAGGTTCAACAGACCAAGTGACCTGAGCCACTCCTCAAACGGCTTCCCCTTCAGACTCTTCACCATCTTCGTTGCCCTCCTTTGGACGCTCTCTAATTGCTTAATATCTCTTTTATATTTTGGTGCCCCAAACTGCACACAGTATTCAAGGCGAGGCCACACCAGTGCAGAGCAGAGCAGGACAATCCCCTCCCTCAGCGGCTGGTGATGCTGTGCCTGATGCCCCCCCAGGACACAGTTGGCCCTCCTGGCTGCCAGGGCACTGCTGACTCATACTGAACTTGGTATCAACCAGGATGCCCAGGTCCCTTTCCACAGTGCTGCTCTCCAGCCTCTTGTTCCCTAGTCTGTACCTACATACAGGGTTGTCCTGTCCCAGGTGCAGAGTCTGGCACTTGCCCTTGTTAAACTTCATATGGTTGGCATTTGCCCATCTCTCTAATTTGTCAAGGTCTTGCTGTAGGGCCTCTCTGCCCTCGAGGGAGTCAACAGCTCCTCCCAATTTAGGGTTATCAGCAAACTTACTAAGTATCCCTTTGAGTCCTGCATCCAAGTCATTAATGAAGATGAAGAGAACTGGTCTGAGGATGGAAGACTGAGGAATGCCACTAGTGACTTGATGTCAACCTAATTTACCCTCCTCTGATTTTTTTCCTTGTTATATAGCACATAAATGACCATGTATAGGTAAAACACTAAAATATAAACTAATTTAAAATAAAATACTAGTTGTTTGCCCTCATTTTGAATTAGTTCATGGCTAAACTGTGAGCAATTAAACTTTAGAAATTATTCATATTTCAGTTTCTTGAAAAGAAATTGTATTTTTGAGAGGAGTATGTTGCAATCCTTCATGAAAGAAAAGCATGCTTTCTTGGGAGCTTTATTTAATTGAAATTCAATACTATTCTTCCAATAGAAAATAGTACAGAATAACATTAACAAAAATGAGCAATTACTTACAAGCAGAGTGCAAGAGGGTAAAGCAAAATGGTCTCAACAACAGTTTTGAAAAGAAAGTTTTCTCAACTTTTGAAAGGTAGCTACACAATGTGAGGACAGAATTATGTTCCTTTTAACACAAACTCTTGTTTTATAAATTATTTCTTATTTCATATACAATGAAATTGCTGTCAGCTCTAGTAAATCAGGATATTTTTTCATTTTCTTTAGCTCTTTTTCAGTGCTTTCTTAATGAATTTGATTGCAGACTAAAACCAGCAAGGACAGAAATGATGTTTCTGCCTTCTTAGCAAAGATACTGGATGAACACTAACTGCACGGTAGTCTCCTCACAATTCTATGGTTCAGTCTCAGAAATTGGAGGAAGAAGCAGGACAAAATCAGGAGTTTGGTGCCTTAGCTGAAAACAAAATTGACAAATGCCAATTTTCCAGCATAGTTTTTGCCAAATTCTAATGTGACTGATATTCCCTTCATTTTTCAGAATAAAATGGAAGGGTCATTTTAAGCCAGAATTTCAAACACAGATAACACAATTTCCCATCACTGGATCATGAGAGCTGAATTCACTATGTTTCCTGAAGGCATTCTTCATCTTTCATTAGCCAAGAAAATCTCTCCAACTCTGATGTCTGCCAGCTTGGTCTAGAAGCCAGCCAGCAATTGTAAATAGACTAATTTCTTTTATTGGAGAAGACAGTTCTTGCTCAGAGCTGAAACACATTGGCTGACTGGAGTAGGAAATATTTGGGATTTACGGTCATTACTTTTCTTTTTTGTTAATGAATACAAATCTTTATCCTCAAGGTTTCCTCACTCTGTTTTATAATGCAACATTTACATGATAAATATATAACTTCACTAACCTACAGCATTGTTGCAAGGTTTTGAAAAGCAGAAGATGTACATACACTGAGCTAAATTATGTATATCTGTAAAAAAAGCAATAAAAATTCTTTTAGAATGAAGCACACTTGTACAATTAAAACTTCATTTAAGAACAGATCCAGCATACATCTGCTAAAGCAGAACAGGACAGGAAACAGTTTCTAATGAAATAATTAGTTTTCTTTCATTTTTTGTGCTAGGTATATGACAATTATTTCACCTCCTCTTGCCTCATCTGCTATACTAGTTAGTTACTACTTCAGAAAAGAATCAGGTTGTTTCACAGATGTAATACTTGGAATAATGTATATCTAGGAAGAAGAGGTTTTGCAAAGAAGACAACATCAAATTTTCTTGGCAAATACAGTTTAAATTCAGTTGATATGAACAAGAGCCTAGAGTTCCAAAAATTCTCACTACTCATCAGCTCTCACTGTTCTCAGTGGGAACTGCTGGGTGCCAAGTGCTTTTGGAAAAAAAACTGTCTCTGTACTAGATGTCTGACTTGAAGCTGCAGCATTATGAAGCTATTTTTAAAGCCTGGCCCAATATTATTTATTACTGTATTATAAGGCAGGGTGATAAGAACCTTTGCCTAGGATTATGTACTATACACTTTTACAGTACTACAAAGAATTATAGGAACATGTAGCAAAGCTAAAATGTGCATTCATGAATGTGGTTAACATAACCAATTAACATTATGCAAGTAAATGAGCTATTTGTTTGTTATTGCATTTCAAAAGAAATAATATTTGCATGCTCAATTTACCTCATACAAAAGGATCTAATCTGCTGATTCCCAAATACATTGCGAAATGTGCATATGAAATCAGTGGCTAATTGTATATGTAAACCCTATACTGGTTTAACTCTAATAGTTCCTTCTGCCCATAAAAGTGCACAAATTCAGTTTATGCATTCAAATAATCTAATTTTGACAGGTGTCTATTAAATTGAATTTGCCATTCCAAGATGCACTTAAGGACATTAAAAAAAAAAACTTGCAAAGTGTAATTCTGTTATACAAAAGTGACTCCGTATGAATTTTATATTGCTCCACAACCAACTTATTCAGATTCTACTATCTTTATGAGATTTTAGTTCTTAACTCATTATTGAAGCACAGTTCAAGGACGAACGAACTACGAGTTCATTATTTGTACTCAGAATTATTTAATAAAACCTTGCTACAGATCTACAGTTGTAGACATTGATAAAAGAAAATGGTTTGCAAAGAGTATCATCATACTCTCAGCTAAACCCTCATTTTTTGATATAAAAGTATTTACTTATGTGTCCTTAGAAATCAAATCTCTGCAAGAACAGCATAACATAATAGGAAAGGGGGGGAGTGCTATTGAACATAAACATCTCTTTCACAGTCTCATTATTTCAACACTCTCAGCACAGGTACTTCCTGATTACTCTTCAAATAACACAGAATGAAAAAAATCTGTAAGGCTATGAATTTAGTTTTTCTTGCAGTAAGATGTATAAATGTCATGACCATGAATCTTCATAGGAAGAAACATGAGGATCAGAAAAGTCCATAAGAACAATCTTCTGGAAGGGGCAAGAAGAAAATGGTATGAGGAAGCTTTCAGCAGCAGCAATAATAAGCAGAAAGGCATCCAATCAAGATTAATTTTCATATTGTAGGCTAATCATTGAATTTTCGGGGTTGATAGAGAAAATGTTTGG
Source organism: Corapipo altera (assembly GCF_003945725.1). NCBI lineage: Eukaryota > Metazoa > Chordata > Aves > Passeriformes > Pipridae > Corapipo > Corapipo altera. The sequence continues at coordinate 31,825,888 of NW_020884874.1, forward strand.
TTTAATTGCAGACAAAATATGTTTAGTAGTACTCATAACCCCAGTAAACACTGCACTGCAGTGCCATTGTTTCATTCATTATTCAGAGTGCAAACATAGCATATAGGGTGCTGCACAAACTCCAAATTTTTGGTACCTGCTTCAGTATCAAATGGGATACAAACTCCTCAGTGACTCCATGGGAATGAATCATAACACAAAGTTTGGAATGAGACAACTATATCAGTAATTCTGCACCTGGCATGACACATGACCTGCATATTGAGGGAACTGGCAGCCTTGTGATTCGTAAGCATAACCTGATTATGCAGTGATGAACTAATAGCTGTGTTAGCTGCCACTGCCAGCTCCCTGGACAGCTGAAAAGCCAGTAGCGTCATATAGTGCACATGTTAAAATCCTTGTTCCTGCTGAATGCAGAAATGCAGAGCAACTGTTTTTTCTGAGGCCTATGTTTAGAACATAGCAAATGGTAAAGCCTTTGAAATCACCCTATTACATCTGCATCTACTAAGAAACTAAAAATTTAAGAAATATTAGCCCTGTTGTAGACCTTTTTCCTACAACCCTGAAATCAATGTTTGTCTTTATCACTTGGCCAAAATAAAAATCATCCAAAGCACATTCAGATCATCACAGAAATAATACCTTTCTCCTTTTCACTAGTCTTCTAGGAAACAGTGAACCTTCAGGATTTAACAATTATCTTCTTTCCAATCTGACCAATCAGTACTAAGCTTCTTGTCTTCTAGTTTACTCCAGCAAATTCACTGCTGCTATGAAAATCCGAGATTCTAGAGGAAGACTCATAAATCCCTAATTATCTGTAAACTCTGTAAAATTTACTGTGCTGAAGTACTGCGGAAATGTTTCCATGGAAACCTCAATGAAAAGAGAACGTCACCTGATTTTCTTTTTTATATCTGATATCAAGTTCAATGAGAGATGTCCTAAGGTTTGCAAACATTTTCAACTGAACTTTGGCCAATTCATGACTTCAAAGAAACTACAGAAAATAAAAGATTTTTTTTTTTAAGCTACAATGGGAAACTAAGCATCAGACTCCTGATTGATTGAATTGCATGTGCATTCTACTATTTTTAGAGCAAAAGTAAATCTAACAACAATTTTTGGAAGGCAGGTAAATCTGAATGCACATAAATTAAAATTAAAATTAAGCCCAGATCTACCCTTTGTGTGTATGTATTTGAACATTGTTTAGTGATGCTAGTTGCAGCGGAGCTATTTCTGAGTTACTTTTGGAAGGTATCACATATGGATCCAATTTCAAATGAACTGCTGAGAAACAGTGTTGCAAAGGTTTATTACATGGGTTTTGTAATAGATCATATATAGCTTTATTAACCACATTTTCATTGGCCTGGAGCTTTGATGAGCAATAGCATCTGGGAAACAAGCCACTGAGTTTTCAATTGCTCTGACAATTTTAAACAGCTAGCTGCAAGCTTCATGTTGGTTTCTTTCCCATATCTTTCTTTCTTCTCCATTACCAGCTAGATATTTCAGAATTAAATATGCATTTGAATAACGTCTAGAATCTGTAAGTCCACCCTCCTGATCAGACTTTAATTTCTTTTCTAGAGAAAAGGAATTCCCAGGGGAATGGTGAAAGTCTCTTTTGAATGAGTTTATGAGGTGTTTTAGGGTGTCAGATACGACAATTCCTACAGTAAGGCACAGTGTCCACATACCTTACACATTTAGACAGCTTTGAAAGTCCATCCATGACAAGGAAAGACAAAAGCAAACCAGGATCTCCCAGAAACCAGACAATTCAGAATTAATAGACTATAGTATTTCATAATCAGTAGCAGTTCCACTGATAATGTTTCACATGGTATTCAGCATATTTAAGTGTGATCTGGGTTCCCTGTGGGGAGTGGAAAAGACCAAGAACTAATAAAAGTGGGCAGGGAGAGCTGTTCTATGCTATACAAAACTCCCCACAGAAGCCAGGTCTGATCTCTCATAAACACCAATTTGAGTAGGATTCATGGTTTCAGTAAAATAATTGCTTTTGTGTAAAGTAAGCCATAAAGATAGCAAGGACCTTACAGTAGACTATCAGGAGCACTGGAAAGCAGGATTTTATGCTGGACACTCTACTGACATTTAACTTCCTTTAACAGTTTAGTTAGCATTTACATAGAAGTTGTAGACAGGAAGCTGCCTACATGCCAAGGATTTTGTTAGAGAAAAGGCCCTTTCGTGATATGAGGCACTATTTGGTCTATATTTTTGGTACACTTATACTCCTCTGAAACATAGAATATATATATAAAATTGCTAATCATTCACACTAGAAACAATTAATTTAAAACATATTTCTGGAGTTCATTATCTACAAACCCCTCAGTTTGACATGACCTTTAAATTGACTAGGCATTAAATTCAAATTGCATATACACTTTAATTAAATATCAGCTAGGCACAATGATTAAGTGAATGTCTGTCATTTTCAAACTGAAATATAGTTTTCCACTGTATGGTCTATGTGCTTGTAAAGTTTTCTCTACCCTCCTCTTTTTTTATTGTTCAAACAGTTGTGTTATCAAGAATGATAACAATAGCTACATAAATTTCAACAAAATCCTCTAAAACACCTTGGTTAGAAACATGGCTCTATTTGTAGCATATGATTACAGTTTCATGTCTGAAATATCAATCTAAACAGCTAAAATTATTAGAACCTGGCCAATATGAATGCATAGGTGGTTTCTGAGACTCAAAGATATTAATACAGGGAAATAAGAAGTATTTTTAAAAATATATTATGAAATGTTATTTTCTGTAAAATAAAAGTTTATACAGGCTGGAAAAAGCCTTGTCTGCAGTTTAGCGTAAAGCCTTGTCTGTAGTTTATCGTATCAATATTTTTGCCTTCTTTAGCAGATAAAAATATTTCCAGGAACTCTATGTTGCAAAGTTGAAGAGTATGCCTTTTCCAACTTGGACTGACTAAGTACATTCCTCACAAAAGAATATTGAGAAATTGATAGACTGGCTCAGAAGGGAACAAAACCACAGGTTTTATTTGAAAGATATTTAGTTGAGAAGAAATACTGTTGTGTGCTAATAATAATTATGAAAAGGAGAAAAGGTGAGGAAAAATGTGAGAAAACAGGAACTTCTGTGACAACACAAGCATGGCTCAAGCTTTGAAATGGTAGTAGAATTTTTCTGAGAAATTTCTCAGCGTCTTCTGAAACATCATTAATCCAAGAGAGTATATCTAAAGCCCACTTTAAAAGAAGTAACTAGAGAATTTAGAAACTAATAGACTAAATTTCTATTTCTTTGGAAACAAGGAAGTTCAGAGAAAATTCGATAAACTTATGCCTGTCAGGTGAGAAATATAAGGTGCAAAATGATTAATAGGCAGTGGTTTTGCTTTTGTGCAAAAAAAGCACAAGACTGAGAGGAAGTGCTTTAGGAGTGCTATTTTAGTCTGCATGATTACCACTTGTGCCAGAGGTAGCAAGCGCTGAGTGGGATCAATAAAGAGTCCTCGGCAGGTAAATACTGTTACTACAAATTGTGCTTTACAGATGCAGGGATAAACTCTTGACCAGTCTAGAAACATTTCTTCCTTTAGTTTCTATCAATTGTATTAAATTCTTGAAATGGTCCATATATTTTACCTCTTTTTTGTTTGTTTGTTTTGTTTTTTGTTTTGGTGGTGAAGAAAAGGAAATGAAAACAAAGCAGTTTCACTTGCTAACCTTGTCCATGATTTTCTGCCACTTATTGCATAAAATAGCATATCTTTATTCAACTTAACTCACAAAGGTGTATACAACATCCATACAAATAATTCCTCTTAAATCAAATCTGTCAAGTGAATATGTATAAATTCCTAGTTCCTTTGAGGAATATGACTTTCTACAAAAATAACATGAACTGTGATATTTTGGAATCACAGTGTTGGGATACAGCTGTGGTAGGAAACTGGCCTGGGAATAAGGAGTGCTGTACTTTATGATGCAAATCATTTCACCTCTCCATGCTTAACTGGAAAGTGAGAATAGAAAACACTATTTTTTTCAAGAAAAAAACCAGTAAATCATTTTAGAATATTGTGCATAAACTTTTGGAAATATGCTTCAAGTGGAAAGGTTATGAAGCAATTGGAAATTTTTATATTTAACTGATTGATATATTTCAAAATGAGAAGGAACATCTGTGTGCTCATGGCTTGCTATACCTTCCAAAAAAATTTATTCAACTAACTCTGTTTCAAGTCAAAAACAATTTTGTTCTCTAGGAAAACATTCAACTTTTATTTTAAAGATGTCTGTGATGAATAATCCATCACAATCCTTGATAATATGATCCACTGTCTAACTGCCTTCACTGTGAATTTTCTTGTCTTCAACATCACTGCCTGATACAGTGAAAACCTTCTACTGTCAAAATCTGTCTCCCAAATACATAGCTGTACTCACTAAGTCATGTATTAAGATTTTCACAATTACACTAAGAAGACTTGGTCACTTATTTCTTTGTACTCCATGAAATTATTTGTGATATCTATCTGTCACATCTATTATCCCTTCTGATGCAATTTAAGGGACTCTTTACTGAATTTTCCACAATATTCAACTTCTTCGAGCATTGAATTCAGAACTGCAGAAACTCTGCAGAAGCATTACAGAAACTCTCACCACACAGCCAAAAATGGAAGTAATTTATTTTCTTTATGCAGTATTCACCTGATTACATAGGATCACTTTAGCTGTATATACCGTGGCATTGCACTGAGATCAGTGTCAGATTGGTTATTTAATATGACCCATTGAATCTTTTTCAGACTAAATGCTTTTAAGGAATGGATTCCTTGTTTTTGTAAAAATTATTCATGTTCCATTCTCCAGATATATTTTCCTAATGAAATGCCTACTTTTTCTTTTCTCCACTTAGCAAGATCATTGTGGATCACTGATGTTTTCTCACATTTATTTAATTACTCAATCTATATTTTTTCTTCAATTGCTTGTTTAATAAAATTTAAATACAACCAAGAATATATTTCTCTTATACAGCATGTTTCTTTTATAATCTAACAGTTTTGAACATTATCCTTCTCTATGTGTCCATTAATTGAGTCTGAAAGCAAAATTACTTGAGTTTTCTGGTTTCTCCTTTCTGAAACATTTTTGCACATTAGTTAGCTTCCTTCTCTCTTTATAACTGTTCTCCAAACCCTCTTTTGTATGAACATTAAGAGTCTGCAAAGCTTCTCAGCTAGTTCCTTTTAACTAAAGCTGTGACATGAGGGGCTCCAGCTGTAACACCTAACACCATTTCAAAAGAAAAATGTCAAAAAAGAGGTAAAATACTTTTGTTGTTTTAATAAGTTGAGGACATTAGAAAACTTGAAAGCAAACTATGCATTAGAAAATGAACCAGAACAAGACTAGAAATGTATTATAACACTTGTCTAGCAGAATCTGATTAATCTTATTGGGAATCTCCAGAAAAGCAGATTCAAAATGCTTCGATAGGGAGCCTTGAGAGGAGACCCACATGTGCCAGGAAGTCTGCTTATTTACAGGCTTGTCACACCACTTCCTATCAGGTGTCAGCCTGTGGTATGGAGAAACGCTGCTGCCTTTCCTAAAGTCTCCTTGAGCGTGGAAATTGTAGAAAAGTCTATTTTTGAAGAAAAGTCAATAGTCAGCCTCTAAGAACATGCTTCCTACTCAAAATGAAGCTCTGCCACGGAGTGGGAGGCCCTCAGGGAAGTGCTGCAGCAGCAGAAGCAGCAGCGAGATGCTGAGGGGCCACCCTGGTGTGGGCCAAGGGGTGGCCGCTCTTCCCCAGGCACTGCTACTGTGTGGCCATCTCTCTCTTCCACTGTGCCTCGGGGTGCAGGCCAGCAGCAGGCTCTGATACCCAGTCCCACGTATTTGAGGAAGCACTGTTAAACCCTTTCACACCACTGAAGTTAGGTTGCACAATACACGTTATGCATGGTCAAATGGCATATAATTTTTAAAACAGCATATTTTAGGGCTGAATCAGATTTAGCATTGATAAAGCTCATTTAGGATAAATCGTAACACTGTATTCACCCTGTCCAAACAAAACTTACAGTTCGGTTCCTCTTTTAGAAATCTTTCTACCTGCTTTTTAGCGACTTCAATGCACTCACAGTCTTCCAGCGGCAAGATGAACTTATGCCTTTCTTTTTGTTATGCAGTATCATTTACTTGAGGTTCCTCCTTGGGAATTATCTATATAAATCAGTAGTATCTGCTTTTTTTTTCTGCAAATATAGTATGACTGTGGTAGTTAGCAGGTTTCCTTCCCTAAGCTTTGAGACCTCTTACAGCTGTTGTGTTAACATGCTCTGAAGTGCGACAATTAATTACAGTTTGACTAAGAGTGTAAAAAAGGGATATATTCTGGCACACTGTCCATTTCTCAAAACTCTGTTTAATGTGGAAACAAAAAAGAAATACTTCTCAATATATTAACAAGGATGTTTTATTAATATAGCTTAAGAGGACTAAATAACTTACAGATGGCATTTTTTGGTTCAGTTTTCTCTACATTTTCAGAAATACTGAAGTAAGAAAAAAGTTCTGAGGCAAGTATGACAGATATGTTAAATTAACAAAAAAGTTAAGCTTAGGTAGTAAAAAAACTAACAACCCTGTGAAACAACAGACAGAGAGGATTCCTAAATCAACGGAAGATATATTTGCAACAATTATTTTCTAGATGAAAAGCCTGAGACTGATTTCTTAAAGCATTAATAATTAATAAGTTTGCATTCGCACTATGTTAGACTGCTACTTCAAAATCACATTGGCTTATAAGATTTTATAAGAATCGCTGGTTTGACAGACACTTAAAGGTACATTTTCAGCACTGTGCCTAGGAATTAATATTAATGGGATTTATGCAACAAAGTCCTTGAGCACCACTTTAAATATTACTCTGCTGAGTTTCTAATTCAGTATGATTGCATAAGTGTAAGTGAAAGGAGAATTTTCATGTAATACTTTTATACTATGAGCTAAATATGTGTAATAGTTTGATCCTCTCCAATATAAAACAGAATAGTTGCATTAAACCACTGATTTGAAAAAAAAATTATTCTATATTGAAGATTTATGTTGGAAAACAAATTTCTTTGTATAGCAAATGAAAATGGTTAAATTCACCATATTAATATGATATTTATCAGTACAAAATTGGACTGGTAGAGCATAGTGGTTCTGAAAATGAATTGAATTCTAAAAATGAATTGCAAAAAATTCAGGTCTTGGACCAAATTTCTTTCTACCTTATGAATAATCTGATTAAAATATTTTGTCTGTGTCCCATCTCACTGCCATTTTTAACAGAGAAAATACCATTAACTTGATCAAATGCAGGATATAAAAATGAATATTGTATTCATTTTGTATCAGTACATTACAGTTTAAATTATATCTCATATTTTGTTTATTTTTATACAGTATTGATACGTTGTTTTATTTAAAGGTGGAACCTTATTTATCAACAAAGAAAAAAACTTTAAAAATAACTGCCAGGAAACCCCAAACTTACAGGAGAACCTGCTGCTGTGCCTTTTCTAAAGCCAAATTTATAAATCTCAGGATTGCCTTCCATATATTTTTACCTCTTTTCCCTGTACATTTTGACTTCTAGGAAAAAAACAGAAACTAGAAAAAATACATAAAAATAAAAATGAAAGTTAAACCACATCACAGAAATGTACTTCCTAAGTCACCAAGTAGAAATATTTATATCTATATGCAGCTACAATCCCTATCTGAAATTTATCATGCTGTCATTAAAGTGTTATGGTTGTTAACATTCACAAAACTTATTCTAGAATGGCAGGTTTCAATAGTTAGAAAAGTTATATTTTTCATCCCAAACTGATCTTTGAACAGTTTATACCCATTTGGTTTTATGTCAACATAGTTCTTTAGCTCCTCTCATGCTCTAATATTTATCATCTCTGCAACATTTCTAGGCAGTAGTTACATTCCGTCACAGATCTTCATTTTTCTAGGTTTAAGAGACCAGATTCTTTTGGCTTCAGTCACACGCTCCTTTCAAACTTAAAATATGTTGGTTACATCAGGTTTCCTGAACCAACAACCAGAACAACATGTGGTATGATGTAAGCATCTGCATATACTACCGTGAAATGATACATTGCCCATGAACTTACATAACCTCTTACATTTTTTTTAATTTCTTTCATATTTGACACTGTAAATGTCCCTCCCTGTATAAGGCTTTATATATATCATGAAGTTAATACAACTAGACATGTTACCATCAGGTATGAGAACTGTGCTGTGATAAATGGAGGTCCATTCAGAATGGTGCTGCACACACTCAAAAAGCTTGAACAAAATGTCTTCACTGCTATGGGCTAAGAACACTACCAGGGCACTGATCATAGCTCAAGTGATGCACTGCAATTCACAGAACAAAAAGTAAACCTGAAATTCTTCAAATTTTATCATGTTTTATCCCTTACTGCTGACTTCCACTGAATTATTAAGCCAGACAGCAAAAAAAGTCTGACGGAATGGCTAGCCACCATCAGCAGTTTTATTGTTAACTGCTCAGCTAAAGGCACTAGGAGTTCAGTAAGTCAGCGGAGTCATCAGGCACACAGTGACAATTGGTTTTGAATAGCTTGCTGCTGTTACAATTTCTGGTAGATAACAGCACACTGAGACAAAGCCAGCACCTCTAGTCCTGTTCTAAAGTGGTAAATGAGAGTAAGCAATCCCCTAGGAGTTCATGAAATTCTTTTTTCTGAGTTTGGAACACAGGTATACACTTTCCTAACATTCAGGCATATGAACACACGGGTGGCTAACCACTGCTCTACAGAAGAATTGTTATTTTCAAATTTTTTTTGTAACAAATACATTAAAATTATGTTTCTGAATGTCATGCTTTAAACAATAATAATTTCACTGACAAAACAAATTCACTGCTTATAATAATGCTCCTGAGACCTTAGTAGTAAAGGCAAGAAAGACCTCTGACATGCCTTGGACACTCCATTCTGAAGAGTTTTTTAACCTCTAATCTTGCAAGTATCCCTTGAATTGCATATATGCAAGCCCACGCATCCTCTCATGACCACACTCTCAGCTATGGCACTAATTTTCAATCCTGAAAGTTTTATATTTATACTGTACAGTGATGAATTCACTGTCTTTTTGTTCTTACCATGCTCTGTATTTGCTGATGTGCAAGACCCTGTTGTCTGGAATGCAGAGAATCTTTATACCACACCACATGCACATAAATAATTATCCATGCAGCAGTTTCTCACTTGTACTTGCTTTACAAGACCAAGAAAGAGAGGAAAATGAATGTGGTGTTACCCATATTAAATAATTTTGCTCTCCCTTAAACACTTCCTACAATCAAATCTAATGAATTATAAATTAAAAAAATTAAGCATAATTATTTGTATAATTCAACTTGAATCTTTCCTTGTATAAGAAATCAGCAGATCAACAAACTTTGAATATGTATATTTTCACAGTCTTCATTACTTGACACATCAGAGAAACATTTACTAGCACCTTGTGTAGTAAAATTGGTGTTCACTCAATAACAGAACTACATTTCATCTATTACTACCAACACACAGCAATGATTTGCAATTTTAGTGTTAGGGATGAAGGACGTATTTCCCTTGGAATCACACTTGTTTGGGCTGCTGCTGTTGAAATACTGTGATTTCCCAATCAAGATACTTCTTTATGTCTGTGTGTGCTTTTTCTCTCTTCAATGAGATATATGTACCCCTTATTTCTTTGTGTGCATACTTCACATGCAATACATGGAAACAACAAAGGTGAGTCCATAATATATACATCAATTTAACACATGAAATAAGTTTTAAAGAAAGTCTTACATAGACCTCATAGAAACAGTACCATAAGATGCTTGAATTCTACCTGGTAGCAGGCTTGGAAATGCCTAAGTTCTCTGTAGTAATTATTTCCAATGCGAAATGAATAATTCAGGGGTCGTAAAATGATGATTTCAGATTTGGGAATTACAAAAATACTCCTTGGGAGATCTACTCAGATTCCTATGTAACCTTGAGCTAGCCAAAGACTCGATGCTTCAAATTGCCCATCAGTAAGGTAGGAATATTAATACTTCTCTTTTTTATGAGTGTAATTTGAGAGCAGTAATGAAAGCCATACAAGAACAAAAAATAGTAAATCCACCTGGAAAAAGATACTATTTCCTATTACCAATTAACAGGTAGAAATAAGCCTGCACCTGTGGTTTATTTATCTTTCTGTGTTGGGTCATGTCTACTAAGTACTTAGAACTTCCTTGCAGTTCTTGTTCAAGTATTTGGCTAGGATAAATCTCCCTTTCTGTGAAGTTTGAGACAAAAAAAGTAGGTATTCCCCCCACTGTTACTTCAAATGCATGAAATGTGGCTGTGAAAGAAAGTCGCAATTTGTGATCAGCCACAAGGCACATATGAATTGAACCAAAACTGACGCTTTTGTCTGAATTCTTTCTGATGGCTATAACGAGAGATAGAATTAGGAAAAAAATACTTTAAAATTATGTGCTCTGAAATCATTATGGCAGTGTAGCTGGAGTCTAGTTTTTTATCTAGCTTGATGAACAACTGAGCTTATGTAGCATAATAAAATAATAGCAATACAATTTGTGATGTTCCCTAGATATTGATAGCCTCATGAGCATATAAATGAACTGAAGAACATAAGAAGGGCAATGTGCTTCCAGTTTCTTTTTCAACCTGCTCTTGTTTACTAACAAGGATTCAACAAATAAAAAACACAGAAGTGCTGTACTGATCCATCAGTTCATCTAATCCTTCCCCTTTTACAAGACAGATATTTCCAGTCTCTAATTTTAATTCTAATCTTATTCTGCTTCATCATATATAATGGTATCCACTCACTGATTATAGATAAAGTTATAGCAACATATTTATAGCTTACATGTAGTATATTTTTACTCATGTCATACCCTATAGATGGGACTGCATTCATAAAGGGTGATGAATGCAGAATGAATCACTTGAACTTTCCTCTACATAAGGGACCTTTCTTAGTCAAACATCTTCATTCTATAAAATTTTCCTTCCTTTTTACCATTCTGCAACAAATAGAGTCACAAGAAACATGTTCAAATATGCAATTCTGCATACATCGTGGCAGAGAGATAACAGAATATGTTAAGAATTCCTGGAGGAAAATTACAAGGACCCAAACCTTATAGGACAGAAAGGAAACCTGTATCCTTAATGTAGGCATGGATCCACCTTGCTCTACACATCCCTGTGAAGTACATGCAAGTATTCACATTTATCACAGTAAGTCCCTGTCCTATTCACCCTGTCCCAGGAGTAATGAATAATAGGCCAACATGTGTTAGGACTGATAGCAGAATTTCATATTGCACCATAGTAGAGTCATAGTGCTGCCATGTCTCTACTGATGATATGGAGAATACAAATACAGAAGTACATTGAATATGCATATATAATATACATACTACCTGGGCTAATACCTTATAAAGTAAAGCAGAACAACTATGAGCATGAAAGAACAGTGAAGAGAACTGAAAAACCTCTTTTCCATGGAGTTAATGGCTGACAGAAACAACATTGTGCCAAGTGAGTAATAATGGGAGCTGCAGAGGATATCAAAGAGTAATGTCTCCTTCTGTTCAAGAAAAGGACAGTTTTCACCTTCATTTAAAAACAATTATTTTACTTATCTAAGTATTTCTTATTCAGTAGCATCAACTAGATGGCTGAGAAGGGACCTCTCTTAAAACACACTCTATAACAGCACAGATTTATGTCAATTACCATATTAACTATTTATTCTAGAATAACTAGAACAGAACATTAATAGATACAAAACCATAATGACAGCTGTGCAGCGCTGGCTAGGAATTCCAGATAGAATGTAGGCATGCTTAAAACAGTGTGCTGGTTTTGGCTCGGGTTAATTTTCCTCACAGAAGCTGGTATGAGGATGTGATTTGGATTTGTGCTGGTAACAGTGTTGATAACACAGGGATGTTTTTGTTATTGTTGAACAGGGCTTACATGGAGTCAAGGCCTTTTCTGCTTCTCACCCCAGCAAGTGAGTGGGCTGAAGGTGCACAAGGAGTTGGAAGGGGACATAGCCAGGACAGCTGACCCCAACAGAACAAAGGGATATCCCAAATCATATGACATAATGCTCAGCATATGCAGCTGGGAGAAGCTTGGTGGAGGGGGCTGATGCTTGGGGACTGGCTGGGTATTGGTCAGTTGGTGGTGAGTAATTGTTTTCATTTGCATCACTTGTCTTTCTTGGGGTTTATTTCTCTTTTTCTTATTTTCCTTTCACTTACAATTTATTGTTATTGTTACTATTATTATTTTATTTTATTTTATTTCAATTATTAAAGTGTTCTTATCTCAACCTATGCATTTATTCACTTTTACCTTTCTAATTCTTTCCCCATCCCCCATGCCAGGGGACAGTGAGTGAGCGGCTGCGTGTTACTTATTTGCCATCTGGGGTTAAATCACAACAAATAGCTTTTAATTTCTGGATACAATACAACAAAATGTGTGCTCATATGATATCAATCTCACCCAAGGACTTCAGAGACATGCCAGCTGAACCTGGCAACACTCCTTGAGCTTTTCTCTTATTCCAGATATTAAATTCACGGAATTTGGCTTCCCACAGAGCTGTCTCTGAATGCCAAGACTGAATCATTTACTTCTTAAAAATAGCAACCTCTGTCTCCCAGAGCAATTTCTACTTTTCCATGAAGCTACCTAACAACGGAGTCTAGGCAGAAACTAGTATTGCTCCCATAAGCACTTCTACATCTGCTCAATTTAATGTCTTAGTGTATCAGTCACAAACACGAACAAAATTTAGACATTTTATGAGCTTTAATTTAAGGTTATATGATTTCTCATGAATGATGTGAGGTTTTGTGCTATACCTAGATTGTATACCTGATTTCAACAGCCGGAACCACAGCTATTTTAGCAATATTTATAATTAGATGATTTCATTAAATACTACTCTCCCTGTTCTTGGAATAACTGCCACAAAGCATTATTTTTTTGCTTTTATACTACTGGTCCAGATATTTGATAGATATTAGAAGTGCAGCCAAAGTATCAAGTACTTAGCAGTATAGACATCAGGTGCCAGGGCAATAGAGTGCTAAAGATACTGGCAAGTTCAGTTTTGAAATGTTGGCCTGATTTGGAGAAAGTGATAGCAGCAAGCCAAAATGCATCAGTAATACATTCTTTCAAACAAATACTTTATCCAAGATTTGAATTGTAAGCATTAAGCACTGGGTCTGTTGTGCAAATGAGGGAATTCCATTAATTTTGTGAACTTTCTGAAAAATAACTGAAAGGTCCTGGACACAGCAAGCAAATTGCAAGGAAACAAATTGCTCAACAGCAGGTTTACCTAAACTCAGAGCTACATGTGCTGGCATCTTGCTGGCACTTGGTGTAAGTGGAGCTTTGGTTCCATCATGCACATAAACAGAAAAATTACTGAAGGTATTTAAAGATATGATACAATAATGCCAAATTAAACACTGTATCAATGACCGAAAGGACAGATACACCAAAGACAGAGTACTGTAGATATGAAAAAAAAAATAATTGAGAAGTGAATGGTAGTTAATGCTTCAGGTAAGTTGGCTTCTTTCCCCCTGAATTTAAAGCTTTGAGGGCCACTCTTGAAAGTAAATATATTGTATATGCTTCTTGAGTATTATTTTTCCTGGCATCCCTGATGAAACATGCATCCCTGTGACAAGATGCATGCCAAGCAAGATAGTTGATTAAGAATCAGCAGCATTGCTCAAAATATTTATATCAACAAGTTAAAAAAAAAACAAAGTACCAAGTACAAACTTCTGACATTCACGCTAGCATGCAATTTCATGCTAATATCATGATACTTCATTACACTTTGGAGAACTTATGCATCAAATCTGGAATGCAAAACCCATTACAGTCAAAAGAACAGTAAGTATACAATGTTGCCCGAAAGACTCTTGCACACCAGTCTACCAAAAAAAGTATTTCTGGTAGCATTGCTCTTCACACCATTCTCCTAGTTTTTGAAAAGGCTTCTTGTCCTACAAAGTTTACATTCTGCTGTGTTTTAGGAATAGTAGTCCCCAATTTAGTACTCCCACTACAAAGACCATGAGCCACTCTCCTTCCTTTGCCCATCCTCTCCCAATGGGAGTCACAAAAGGCAGAGATCATGGGTTCAGATAAGAACAATTTACTGGGAACAGCAATGGGAAAAGAAAATGAACAGTAACAGCAACAATATTAATAACAAAAGTATACAAAAGAGAGGGTGATTCACATTCAAAATGCTCACTGTGACCCCAAGACAATGAACAATGGCACACAATGCCACTATGCTTTTATGACCAGACACCACACCCTTCTTCTGGCGAGCCAGAGACTCTCTTCCCCTCACCCCCGACAATGAGGTGAGGTGGTACAGAATAACCTCTGGGTCCTGGTCAAAACTAGGACACACTCCCATTGTAATAAGTCATCATGAAAACAAAGAAAGGAAATGTGAAGGTAGAGCAAGGAACACTCTAAAGTGAAAGAAAATAAGTGAGCTATATCACAAGCAAACAGTAAAGATGTAAATGTTAATTAGCAAGAAATTCATCATAGCACCATAAAGTAATGAGCATCATAGGAGAGAAGACCAGAAGGAAGAGTGAGCCAACAGACATCAGATTTACTGTTGTATTTGGCAGTCAGGAGTGGAAACATAAAAAGGCAGTGGGTATACAGGAACAAAAGAGGACGTACGAAAAAATACGAAGGTCTCTTTGGGAGGACACAAAGTTCAGATGAAGCAGAATTCAACAGTGCAGATGTAGGAGGCAGTGACTTGTTAAGTCTGACAGCAAGATCTTATGTCTCAGAACAACAGTATGCTGACACCGGCTTGATATTTTTTGATTGCCCCTGTATATATGTGGTAAAATCTAAATGGCACTACCTTGTGCTATGTGGACTTCAAAAAAAATCTACAACACTGTCAGGAAGCATACCTCAATTGCATTTTAATGTATTGTCTGACTCAAATATCCTGCCCTGAGGACTCAGGAGCATTGCATCTGTAAGAGCTGTCAAAAGGTTTGGTTTAACATAATAAGTTCACTTATAAAATTATGTCCAACTTTGTTTACAGAAAGGTTTCCTTCCATTACTGCTGCATTTTTCATTATTTCATGGCATCTAGGACAGGCATGCTCCTGAGAATAAATAAATCAGTTAATAAATACACTGTGCCACAATTGCAGGTTTTGTCACTACACCTAGGTCTACTGAAGTCACAGATTACAGAATAAGGCCTGCACGTGACAGCCAGTTCAGACTGCTTGGTTGCAAATGCAGGGCACTGTGGTCAGGATTCTTCCATGACCCAGTTTCTTTCAGGAAAACAGATAATATCCACCTGGGTCCACAGAAGGTAGGATTCAGAGAAATAGCTTTTCAATAAAGAAGGCAGATGTTGCTCAGATTAAAAGGTTCATATAGAAAAGGCAGACATATAAAGATGATCTTCATGAAGAAACAACTTTCAGAACCCCTAAAACATGCTAAAAGATGAGAGGTGCTCTTTCTGTTACTCTTGGGGGGGACTGGTTTTGATTACAGTTCCTACCCTTAAGAAAACTGGGATCTGAAAGACTGTATCCAGGTCAAGCTGCAGCATGTTCACTTTGGTGTACTTTGCTTAGTACTGATTATTCAAACTAAAAAAATCCCTATTTTTCCAGTATCTCACACATAAAGTCTGTGGATCCCAAACTCTTTCACAAGTGTTGAAAATGCACAGGAAAAAGCTTGTGTTCCTTTCTTAGATAAGCATGTGCTATCTGGCAGTTGAGAAAATAACCAAATCTTTAGTCATCAGAGAATCCTTCAGAAAAGATTCATGTTGCAATAGATTTTTTGGCTGATACTAAATTTGCATCTAGATGAAGGAGCTCTAGGCACATAAAGACATGTGGACAGGGAGAAATGCCCATCTGCTATTGACTCAGCCAATTAACAAACTGAACAGACTTTGAGAACCTTTGTTTATTTTTCCTTGATGTACTTGTGCTCCTAACACAAATTCATCAGAACATTCACAAAAGAATTTTAAGGAAGACAATTTTATGTAAAATGGAAAAATATCAAAAAGTCAGAAAGTACTTCCTTTAAGAAAAGCAAAAAATTCTTAACATCGTTACAAGAAATGATCATATTCAGCTCTCTACCAAGCTCAAATGCCTACTCTGGATGCATATGCAACCTATGTAATTTCTCTCTGATATCTCAGAAACAATTATACTATTAGAATTGCTATTGTGGCTAGTTTAAATTCATTCCAACCTAAAAGGTGATACTGAATTTAGTAGCCCACGTTTTAAGCAGAGCAAACACAAAAATAGTGTAACTTAATCTGTACTGATGCTTGAGGGTCTCTGGAGCCCATTCCTAGTGCCTTGTGTACCTGGGAGGTTGCCTTCTTACATCTGCCAGAGCTGATATTTATGATGGTGCTTCCAGTCAGTAGAGATTAATGACATCAAAATTTTGGCAGAAAACAGGAATGAAATTCTGTTCCAAATCAATTTACAGCAGCAGTAAAAATCATTTCAAACCTGATTCAAGAAGGGCTGGCAATGTCTATTCCAAAGAGGTTCATTTTGTTTTGCAGAAAGAATAAACAAAATTCAATAGGAGTTTGTGGAGGCAGAAAGCTCTATACCAGACTGGCTGGCAACAACTATTTCAGGATCCAATAGAATTTTTCTCTATCTCAAAATAGGATGGTCCTAGAAATATTTGAATCACCTGCAAAACAAAGTCATGCCTTACTGTACAATGGAAAATCAGACTGGACAAGGAGCTAAAGTAGATTACTACTACATTTTTCAGAGATGCCCACTGTAAGCTTTCATTTCAATTTAAAGCTATGTTTCATTTGATTCCCAAAAGCACGCCTGTGGAAAACAACTACAATCTCTTGAGACATTTCTCATTCTTAGAGAAAGCTAGGAACTACTTGAGAAAGTGACCTTGACAGTAACAATCACAACATGTGACCTCTGTCAATAACCTGCATACCTTGCATCTTGGGACATGGTATAGGTATTCCCAGTGACAGCAATGTTCATCATTTATAAGGAAAAAAAGTGAGGAGAACACACACAACCAAAAGATAGCAAGGAAAGCAGGAAAACCTGGCACATATATTTCAAAGAAAATTATTTTCTCTTCAGGTTTGGGATTTATGCAATGCAGAACATTAGTCTGCACTCTGGATTCAGTCTATTCTGGGAGGCATTTAGTGTTCCATGTCAGTGAAGGATGTTCACTTCATAAAAGGAGAGGTCCCTGCATATGTGAGTTTCCAAATTTTGCTGTAAAGCAAAGAGGGTTACCCCTTGTCCTCCAGGGAAAGCCCTATTAAATGGAGATGAGCGGGAGATTCAGTGTGTTGTCTTTCATCATAAATCTGTCAGGTTTAATAAATAGCCACTGAAGATGATACAGCATCACCCACCACAACACTAGGGAGGTGCCTTAATTTGATCTTTAGAATTTTCTCAAATCTCAACCAGAGGTTAAAGTCATTGGCTTTATAATAGGACATCCCAAATTTCCAGGTTGCCCCTCTCTTTTCCCTTCAGTCTTGAGCACATACATAGATGCATATACACTTCCTGGACAGGCTTACTCCAACAACTGTTAATTATACATGAGCATTGATACTGTGTAGCATATCTAAATAAAGAGACAAAACTATAGGCCAAGAAAAGCCCACATTTTGATGCTCAGTTCACTGAAGTCCATATCAGTGTGTTAGTAACACTATAATATTAAAATATAGAGGGACCACAAAAGTAAAATACTGCAGTTGTGTGATTGCAACATTTCATGCACAATTTTCAATATTCTTTTACTTAATATGAACCCATACTTAGTAGCAATAAAGAAAGAGAATAAGAGAGAGTATGCTAGCACATGTATTTCTAATAGAGGGGCTGCAGCAAACAGTGAAGTGATCCAAACCTAGAGAGAAATAATCCCATATATTCCATGCTATAGCATTACTAAATGAGACTCTCAAACACAGTCATAAATAAAACCCATTTCTTTCCAGTTTGAAAAGAATAGGCTGGTATTCTGTTCTAAATGGAGCATTACAATGCCTGTTCTTTGTTCGGCCCTTCATGGAATAGTGTGGTGTGTAAAATCTCTTTTTAAAGCAGTCTCTCTCTCTCTCTTTTTGTCTTTTTGCTACCATGGATATGACATCATTTTTGCCAACCGTTGCTAAGTCATGAACAGAGGGAGCATTTCTCACACAGAGGGCAGGGTATGAGCCAGAGCTTCCAAGAGACACAATGTTCTCTTTATGCAGCCAGGGAAAACAGTAAGAGAGGGCTGCTGATGGTCTGGGAAATGGCGGGCAGCCACCAAGCACACAAAGCTCACTGCGCTGCCTGGCCAGTTTCAGTTCCCACTAAACTGGGGACCTATTTTCTCATTTCAATGAAGGGAAAGGGAGGGAGAGAGGGGAGCAAAGGAAAAAGCCCTTCATCTTTGCCACCCAACCCTTGCTGAGGCAACCGCTGATCCTTCACCCTTCCCAACAAGGGCTGCACCCACTGTTGGAGAACTGGAGACAGAGTGCTTATGGTGGATCCAGGAGCTGTTTCTCCTAACCCCAATGTGTGCTGCAACTGTTAACCATGAGTATTAAGTGTGGGGAAAAAGAGAAGTTTTCAAAATGAAAAGATGTTAGGTCTAAAAAGGATCCAGATCTCAATTATGGTCAAATTAAGAACCACTATAAGACATGTTTTCTGGATGCCTGCTGACTTAAATGCAGGTCCTGAAGTCCTAAGTTTTTTCCTAGCAAGAAAAACTACTGTTGTGATCAATGCAAATATCATATGAGAAAGGATTTTCAGTACATGAACTTTGATTTTTTCACACACTTTCATAGGGACGATGACACAGATTATAGTGCTACAGCTTACAATGTTCAACACATTAAATCTTTTGGTAATTGAAAAAGGTTCTACATATTTACTTTACAGAAAATAAATCAATGAAGCCTGTTTTGTGCAACAGCAACACTTACTTCTGCACCTCACTACTGAAAAAATGGTTAACTTTCTTCCAGGTTTGAAAACTTTCATAGGTCACATTGTGTGACTTAGAGTGAGAAAAGGCAAATGTTCACATTTTCTTTAACAGAAGAGATGATTTTTTTTCCTTATTGCTGCTATTCATCACTTATGAATTTAACTTACAAAAGACAGACTACAGTTGCTTTTGCTTAGCTTTGTCCTAGAAGAAAAATAGAATTTCCTGCATCTCAGATAATGGCACCAAGCAGAGAAATCAATTGTCTTTTGTTTTTTGAAAATATGAGTGCAAAGGAAAGGGGATGACATTTCTCAAAGAAAGTAGAGGGAGTGGGGGGGAATAAAAAAAGAAAGATGCTGTTCAGTAAGACTGAGGATGTATTTAGATTCAACCTAAAGTATTACTTTTCTACTCATCACAGCTAAGGTTTCCATAGACTTCCATCTTCCATTGGGATAAAAATTTACTCAGATTTACTCAAGAATAGGTAAAGATTTGAAATACATGGTCCCATTTTCTCCTAACTTTTATTTTGTGCAAGAAAACAATATGAGAACTCAAATACATGTTGACTGAAAGACCCTGCTTCAACTTTCTGTCCCTGTAAAAATCACCAGTAGAGGACACTAAATGAAAGATTTTCATACTCAGAGACGTGAGGTTGCCCTTAACATGGTTAATGGTAGAAAGCTCGTACATTAAGAAGCAAAATGCCTCCAAAGTGAAGCCTCCCTTCAGTACTTTCAATAATTTTGGCCTCCCTACAGAAATAATTTTAAATAAACAATTTTCATCAACACTGGCACCTATGTGACACAGGCACATGTTTTGCTGACACATGAAACAGCTGATATGTGGTGCAATACTGTATCAGTTAAAAGATATTCTGTGTGCTTGTATTTCTAAATAGAGATGCATGTGCAACTTGTGAAAAGAAGTTTTAAGTGTGACCTTTACAAAACAACTGCCATCAATTTATTTAGGAACGGACTCAATACTTTGACGGGATGGGATTGGTATATAGGGTATAGCCTCTGGCATAAAAGAGACTAAATTTCTAGCTCCTGTTCACACTTGGATACAGCACCATGAATAAGCAGTGAGCTTCTGTCCTCAGTCATCTAGCCAGGCCTTGATCTTGCCGTCAAATATGAAGGCAGGTGCCTTGTAAAATCAGCTCCTTTACTAGCAAGACACCAAGCCATGTGTACTGGCTTACTAAAAAGAAAACTCAAAGTGCATGAAATAACCCTCTTCCAACAAGCCTTCCTTAAACCAAAAAAAACCAAAAGTGATGAGAACTGAAAACGGGTAAATGGAAATAACTCTGTGCCCCCATCTTCAGTTTAAGAAGGAAAAAAAATGTCAGCAGATATACATACAAATTCCCAGAGTTCAACTGAATCACAGCATAAGAATCAAGGAATTTATATTAAGCCTTTTAGAACACTTCGGACTCAACTGGTGGCATTTCTTTTGAGTTCACTTGCGCCTGAATGCCCAGGAAGGAAGCAAAGTGAATGTGCAATGTTGAGCTTGCAGGATATGTTGCTTCATAGGGTGCTGGCATCAGCAGGGTTCATTTTCTTCTTAGACCCAAGAGCTGCACAAGTGTATTACTGTGCGCTTTTGTGCAACACTAGGGAAGCTGGAACAATTCCACAAACTATATGGATGAAAAGATGGAATGCATCATCCCACAAAAATGCACTCTTTTTTCCTCCTCTCCTCCCAAAAGATTGCTTAAAAGGGGGAAAACGTGATCGCTTTTGTAAATCTTTCACAGTCCTTTATTTTGTGTTTGCAATGAGTTTTCTTTAAGCAAACATAAAGTTGGAACTCAAATATTACAGTAATGTAAGGGAACTGTTCTTGTCGTGAGAATTCCCAGCGCTGCAGATTCATGCTCTATTACACATGCAAACTCAATGTCTTACAGCTTTGCAGAAGAGTTTTAACTCAATCTAGCTTTCTGCTGTATTTTATTGGCATTCATTTGTTCAAAAACTTAAATTTAGTGCTCCCCTCCTCCTCAACAGACTATGGCAAAACCAGATTTACATGAATCAACACAAAAACCTGTGGATTAGCAGGGAAAATATCCTAAAACAAATAATTCATCTTTGAGAGTAACTTCTCATCAAAATTCACAACCCTGGAAGTCTATTTGCATTAATTATTTAGGACAGTTTACTAAGGAGAATATTAATAAAATGTCTGCTTCTTTTTTTTACCAGATGAACAATTTTTTGTTAATTAGATACAGAATAACTAGCATCATCAGGACTGAAACGTGCCACCAGGGAAAAGAATGCTACTAATGTAATGAAACATTTAAACAGATAATGAACCTAGTCAATAGATAATCATGAGGGTTTTGTCATGGAAAAGTGTGATTTTTCATATTTGGTGAGGCTGAAGCTTATGGACTCCTTGACAAATTGCCATAAACCATCAAACAAAAGTTCCATAATGGACAAAGACCAAACTGGTTTATAAATGTGTTTAAAAGAAAACAGGAATTGGGCTACTTTCTCTCTGTTTCAAGTGACATATACGGTGGCAAGGTAAAAAATGAACAGAAAGAGTTTGATGTATTTTGCAGCATGATTATACTGCATCCATGGAATAGAAAAAGTTAAAGTTAATGAATCTTTTCAAGTGAATTAAATGGGCTCTATTAAATACTCAGTCAATTTCTAAAATCAGTACATTGCAATATCTAGAACATTTCAAAAGTGTTAGTGACTGACTAGCTCTGCAGAAGAAATCTCTACTCCCTGCAAATATTAGTAACTTCACTAGCACTACTAAGAAGCAAAAAACTGCGATTAATTTTATAAAAAATAAATGAACCTTAAAGGATTGTTTGAGGCTGTTCCTTTTGCATAAAGCGGTAATTTCAAGTAGCTTAGTATGCAGAAAGTGTTTCAGTATTTATCTAGGGATTTAAAAAGTAATTTTAATATTAAAGCAGTGAATTGGACCTGCCTTATCAGACCTTTTAAGGACAGTGCCAATCCCCCCTTAAATAAAATTAAATATATAACTCACATGGTATAATCTAACCTGATGCAACAATATTTGTTCTCTATATGTCCTAGGACTGTTTTATTCATGGAAAAGACATCCTGTTGATGATATCCTTTTATACTTTAAGAACTAAAATCTTGTATTTAAAAAGCCCTGCACTATTAAAGTTGTGAAGCCTTGAAGTGTTTTAAACATTCTATATAACAGTTAAAAACATATTTACAGATCCAGTACATTCAATAGAATAAATGAATGTATAGATCAACGTCCTTTTCCAATTAGAATATGGGGTGCTAATGACTGGGGAAAAAATTGCAAAATCATAATCTGATAAAAAGTACTATTTGAAGTCCCAGTTAAATTAATCCTATGGAACCACAGGAATACCTTAGTATCATTTACTTCTCTTCTATCAAGCCATGTTGGAGCATCACTGACTGACTCAACTTCTTATGTCAAAAAAAGTTTCAGACATCCACTCATGCCCCTTCCAAACAGCAGGGGCTGCTGTCTAGTCAGCTACCTCATCTGATGGGTAAATAAAAGGAAATGGAAATCACCTACAGAATAAATAAATTAAACCTTATATTATGGTCCATGTATTAGAAAGGACTGAGCATAATGAGACATCAGTGTAAGAGTAAAAGGAAAAGTCATATTAATCTCTAATCCTCTTGGAAATGATCCATTATAGATAGCCTGCTGCAGAATTTTGAGAAGAAGCTCTTCCACTATAACTTGGACATTTTTCATTACTGCATGCTGCCAGGAAGACCTGAGTGACTTCATTTATGAGTTATGATGGCACAGATTCAGAACTGTGGACGCTACCACACATGTCCATCTTACCATCTGGTAAAGTCAGACATCACAAGATGACAAAACTCACATTGCTCCATATTCTCTGAACCTAAAACTTTCCATTCAAAAAGGAAAGTTTTGTTTTACAAGAAATCCTGAAACATATACCTATAGGAAGGAATTCACCCTGTAAAACAGGCAGAATTTTAGGTCTGGAGAACCAGGAATGTTTTCAAGTAAAAAAATTGTGCAGCAACTAAGGTAAGAAATCACTTAGATTCTCATCCAGTACAAACAGAACACTGACCTACAATTCTATTTACTTACTCATTTTTCCTTTCAAACATCTTTCTATTTCCTAGCCTTAAACAGAAGTGGAGAAGCAAGCGTTTAGTAAGTAAACATGACCATACTCAACTGAGACAACAAAAAAAGAGTTTTGAAATCCAATTTCCAGGAAAGTCCAATTTCATGACATATTTTTCCTGAACTTCTATCCTAAATGAACTTTCAATTTTCCAAGTTTTTTTTGCTCTCATTCAAAAAATTTTAATGCTGATGAAGTTTTTCCTTTTATTTCCTCATTATTAACGGTTCTGGTGGACTGGTGATCCTTTGTTTAAATGTTTACATCTATATAAAAACCTACACATGAGTGCAAAAGAGTTATCTTAAACTTGGTTACATAAGGAAATACTTATACCTCAGATGCTGTATAGTTGTTGCTTGTGATGCTAAGAAGTCATGTGCTACCTGAATATCTGTAATATATTTATATGAAGGACTGGATATATATTGGATTCCAAAAACCAGACATTCGCAATACTTTTAAACTGTAAATTTCTGACACAAAAATTTGGAGTTAGTTGCACTTTGTAAAATCTCTCTTGACAATTCTGTATAATCTGACATGCAGAAGCCAAAATGCAGCTTCAGGTTACAACCTAGAACATAAATTTTATCTGGGGAGAAATATTTTTTTCTGGAAGAAAATTATTATTATTTGGTTTATCTTAAGGATCAATTCAATAGACTCTTGCTCTCTACTATTAAAGAGCATGTCACAAAAGTAATACAAGCCGTAATATGTAAGGACACAAATCAACCTTATTTGCCTGGTTTATACTGTCATGATATACTATTGTGATAAAGTTATTATTGCCCTTTTGAAATAGAAAAAGATACATTAGCCAGTTCATTGTGGATATAAATTCACTGGAACTAATTTGGTCTAACCTATAGATAACTTGCACTATTCCTTTGAAGTTATAGCAGCAGTAACCTCACAGCAACTTAATCACCATAAAACCAAAATTAAGTGCTTTCGTTTCTGAGCCATGAGTTAAATTTTTGTAGAAATATTGGTTGGATCACACAGCTATTGCCCAACAAGAACAAGTTACTGTTTGAAATCCATGGATGGTGTAGAGTCTTAGATTTTACACAGAAATGAAAGGAAAGCTTTTCTGTAGCTAATAGACCCAAGCATATAGGTGAGAGTGAGTAAGATCACCAAGAGGGTGACCTCAATAGCTTGCACCAGTATCAAGATCTCAGCCGGAGAACTCTTACTTATTAGTGAACACATGCCCCACATAGAGGTATCCAAAATGGCAGAAAATAGCACTATTTGTAACTTATATTAGCTACATACAAAGTCATATAGACACAACATACATGGTGGAAAACAAGTATGGATATACGTGTGCATATAAATGTGTGTATTTTTGAATATGCAATCCTACAAAAAGAAAGCATAAACTGTTTCTCATGTGCTGATATTGGTCACCCTCTGATGTCCTTTGGTTTATTTAGGGATTATGTTTATACGAAACTGGAAATTTCCATCCATTTTTCTCTAAGTCAAATATCCACACTCACCTGTAAGCTACCCCTGGTCACAGCTGAGATCTCCAGGCTGTGAAGAGATCTTTAAGGACTGACCTTAGGCCTCTGATTGCAATGAGCCCAATGGGGGACCTAAATAGCTGCAACATATTCCAGTGCTCATGTGAAAAATTCTGCTCATCAGTGGACGGTGAGGGGGAAGAACCCAAAACAAACAAACAAAAAACCAGAAACAACAAACCCCACAAACCAACAAAAATCACTGAAACCCACAACTAAAACACTATATGTAACTACATTAAGAAAGCATTTTATTCAATATATCTCATGTTCACTTGGGATCTCACATGACTGTCTATGTGTTAATTTTACTGAAAACATGGTCTGGTCTGTTTTCATAGATAAGGGACTGATTTGTACTCAATAAATGGTGGTTTTAGCACACTGCAGTGCACATGGTTCAATATCTAAACATGAGACAGAGTTTAGAATGAAATTCCATGCCTTGCTTCTTAAAGGTTTACTCATGTTCAATCTTTACTGCAACCTGAATCCTCCTCTTGATTTAGTGTGTGATATAATATATGAACCCACAGATACAATACTTTGCCCTTGTGCCCTGAGGATTGTGAGTCTCAGAAAGTATGAGAACTCTTATCAGAAAACCTAATAGGGAATCTAATCCTGCAGATAAGAATAATGTGGAGTGGGGATATGGAGAAGGGAAGAGGTGGTGCAGAATCCATTTAATCGCTTGAATGATGTTGTAAGCTCTTCAATTTATTAAATTTATCTACTTTCCACGGCTGGTTTACATGACTAGATAAACATCTTCTTCTGACATTTTGATGGAATCATAAAAGGGGAGGAACTTTGAAAAAATAAAAATCCTAAAGATCTCGATAGTGTTGTACTAAGATTTCCAGTGTTTTTTCCCTTTAACTAAAATCTGTAAATAAAGAATAGTGTGGCATGGATTTATATGTAGCACTCCCAATTGATTTCAATGGGATTTGCTTTGAAAAATCAATGGTGTGACACACCACAAAGATAGAGATTAATTTTTTTCCTATTTTAAAAAGACAAAATGCATTCATTATGAGAAATCACAAATTGGGTTTTAGCATTCATTTTGTTTCATTATGGCATGTACTACTTAGAAGTCAAATAAAAATACAACTAGAGAAAACAGATCCCATTTCTTACTTTGTAAAAGAAAAATGGTATCTAAAAGACAAGTAGTAGAAGAACAAGATAAAAACAAAGGTAGTGAAGACATCAACATCAAGTAGATAAAAACAGTACTAATGCATTAAGCAAGTAAAACAGTTTATATAGAACTATTACACATTAAATAAAAAAAACCCCAACAAACCAAAGTAAACTTCGCAAAGTTCATATTTATTATTAGCTATGAAAAAAACTAAGCAATATATTCATTTTCACAAGAAAATATTGAAGGGGATATTTGAGATGATATATATACTTTCTGAGAACAAACTACCAACCTTTCCACTTGGACAGTTATCAGAAGATCAAAGATAAGCCTCTGGTGCATTTCCTGCTAGAGCACAGGGGCCCAATTATTAGGAACTTCGAAACAAATCCTGAACCATAAATATTCAAAGCCATGACAACTGTCTTTATCTGATGGAGACTGATATAGTGTACCAGAATGTTTATCCTCAAAACCAGAATTAAAATTAAAATTATAACAAAGTTAATAATTATACAAAACTAATAATTATACAAAACTGAAGGGCCTGCTTCACTCCCCTTTTCTTTTTTTTTTGGTCTCATTTTAAGGGTATAAGAAAGTGCTAAATTATCTTATGATGTACAAATATAGGACACATAGCATATAATCTAGCTTCCAAAAGCACTTAACTATTTCTTTTCCAAATCTAAACCAAAAACATTGCATCAAATTCACCTACAGCCTGTATTTCTATGCTGTAATATACTGATTTCCTTGAATACTTTGAGGGGTTCTCAATACCGTTACTCTGAGAGACTTCGCTGAAGCACACAACAAAGTGGCTAGTTAGTGCTAGGTGGATAGTTCAGTAATATTGTAACCTATTTGATTCACTGCAACAAAACAGAATGTTCAGACCTTTCAAAGGTTTTTTAATTTTAATAATATGATTGCTTATTTCAACTGTGTTTGGGGAGTAATTTTTTGAAATTTTTTTTAACACTTTCATTTCTTCATCTTATTGAAGGAAACAAAACATTGGATTCTCTTTTCAAGAAAAAGAGCTGAAGACAAAACTGCTATCATCATAGAAATAGCTTTTTCTGGTTTTAAGTAACCAAAGTTCTAATTAGTTCTAAAAATAATATTCTATATAAGCCACATGAAATTCACATGAAGTTGTTATGGCAACTCTACTTTTTAACAAAAGGAAGTAACAGAAGTATGTACATAGACAGAACTGATGGAACACCATCCTGTTGAGGATCTTAAGAAAATACAGAACGACTTATGCAAAATTATTCTTGTAATTATTTTGTTTTAGTGTTACAAGCCTACTCTTTTGGGAAAAGATACACTGTCCTCAGAAAGTACATTGATATGATCACTTGTTATTGTGATCTCTTTTCTTTTTCTAGTTTTTATTAGCCATAAAGTGAGTTTGCCAAAAGTATTGTATACAGATGGTTGTTATATTTTAATTTCACAATATTGGGAGCAAAAAAGGATTGAGGAGATTCTCAACTCATCTGTAGCGGTCAATGCTTCTCTGAGAAAAGGACCATGAGTGTTGTCTCTAATGGTGCTCTGGAAACACCCCCTTATTAGCATCAAATGGGTTTTAAAATGACAGATTTAATTCCAATACCAATGGCACAATACAAATGATAGGATGATAGCTTTGTTATTTCTATATAAAAATGTTTCCATAACTTTAATGTAGATCATAGTCACTGGACATCCATGTTCCTTATTCATTTTAGCAAAGAAAATGCATCCATTCATACTTCACAGACTGGAGTGGGGGGAATGCTACCCAGAAAGGAAAGGCCTTGCTGCACATAGCTGAAGATCTCCATTTAGCACACATACAAAATCCTACCTACACTTTTTTCCTTTCCTTCTTCTCTTAAAACCTCATCAGTGTCTTCACAATGTCCATTTAATCTTCAGGAGAATAAATGTCACATGTCAGTCACTTTGCTTTGCTTCATTAATTATACTTTGTATACTTTTTACATATTACAGCCAAGGTTTGTCCTGGTGGCCACATACAATTGTGATAGAAATGGCAGGTTACAATCAGCAGTAACATACAGCAATAACAGAAAAAAAAAAAAAAAAGAGAAAGAAAAATAAAAAAAAGGAAAGAAAAAAAAGAAGTAAATGCGGCATTTTCCTCCTGAAGCTTAAATGAACAAGCCCTGAAGAAAAGTAATGGCAGAGCAAAGAAATACTGTGAGCCAACTCTGTTTTGATGTAGATAAACAGAAAGGAGGAAGAATAAATCAGTCAGAGCCCATATTCCATTGAAATTTCTAAGCTGTACTGAGGACTACTTTGCTTCAAGATTGTGCTCAACAGACAAAGACCCAAGTTAAGGGCAGAGCAAAGACAAACTGGTCTAAGGGAACTCCAGGAGGTACTGTGCCTCACTGCTTCTGTTTTACAGACTCAGGGGCAACTTTTTATTCAAGCTATTCAAAAAGCTTTAACTCAGAGTCTCATCAGCTCATTTGAAAACGGTGACATCTTCTTGGAAGTGCAAATTCAGAAAAAAAATCTTCCTTTTGGTGTAAGCTTAACAGAGATTTCATTGAGTAAGTGCCAATTTTTCTACTACACATTGTTAAAAGTAACAAGGAAGTATGAGGAGGAAAGGAGAGGAGAAAAGAGTTTATTGAGCTCAGCAAATTGTACAAAGCTGGGTCTATAGAGTAGTTCATTTAGCCCTTGCAAAAACATTGGAGTGCATCCAAAACGGAGACTCTACAGACTTTCTTCATTGCAGAGTGTCAATACATCCAGGGAGGTTTTCCTTCCCTGGGAAGAAATGAGCATTTGTCTATCCTTTTTCTGGTCCTATGAAGACTACTGTTTAGGCTTGTGACCGAGCTGGCACAGGTTATATGTATGGGCTGCCCAGGATCATCATAATTGTATGGATCCATGAAAGGGATCAGTGGTGTGTGTCTATTCACCAGCACCCTCCCACCCCACCCCCAACTTTAAGAAATGACATGTACGTAGTCTCTGTTTACTGTTAAACAGAGCTCCAAGAAAATGAGGAAATTTCAAAGTTCAGTTCCAAAGAAGTGAGAACTCACACGGACAAACGAAATCCTTCTGTGGGCTTAATGCATACACTCATTTTTGCTATTGCAAGAAGCACTGCTTTGTTACTTGTTGTGGAAATTCTAATTCCATGTCATAGGGGAATAAGCTTTACCTGTATAAAAGATGTAGCTTCAGCTAAGATTACCTGGAAGTTCAGAGAATACTTATAAACCTTGCATGCCTAGGACCAGATTTTTTATCTTTCGAAGACTTGTTTGGGGAAAAAAAAAGAATTAAGTACTTTATGGGAATGTTTTATCTCCAAAGGGTATAAATAAAAAAATTAAAAATGAAAAAAGAAACAAAAGGGAAAAAAACACCTGATGCAGAAGAACTTATTCAGCACTACAGCAACAGTGACTGTGGCCTTGCTTTAGGTTGTAAAAATATACAACAGCTGTGTCAAAATACTACCCTGTGGAAACATGTAAATTCTACTGTCTTTAATGCTGACACTACTAAATCTGAATTTTACTGACACTATGTTGTGTGGCAGCCAGTAAATTTTCTTTTGTTCAGTAAGTAACAGAAACCACAGCCCATTCACTAAGAATAGTGATTTGTATGGACATAATAGAGTTTTCAATACTCAGGGATGCAAGGAGGGCCATCAATAAAACCTCTACGCTGGACTTCCGGAGGGCAGATTTCAGCCTATTCAGAAGACTAGTTCAGAGTGTACCCTGGGAAACAATCCTTGAAAACAAAGGGGTCCAGGGGGGATGGACATGCTTCAAGAAGGAAGTCTTGAAACACAGGAGCAGGCTGTCCCAGTGTGCTGAAAGGCAAGCCGGCAGGGAAGATGACTGGTCTTTCTGAACAGGGAGATTTTGAAGGAAATTAGGGTAAAAAAGAGAGCCTGCCAATTATGGAAAAAAGGGTTGGCTACTCAGAAAGAGTTTAGGAATATAGTTAGGTCATGTAGAAAGAAAATTAGAGAGACAAAGGCACAACTTGAACTTAATCTCGCCACTTCTGTGAAGGATAACAAAAAGTCCTTCTACAGATACATCAATAGCAAAAGGAGGGGCAAGGAAAAATCTCCATTCTTTATTGGACATGGGTGGGAATATAGTTATAAAAGATGAAGTAAAGGCTGAGGTATTTAACACCTTCTTTATCTCAGTTTTCGACAGTAAGACAGGTTGTCCTGAGGACAGCTGGCTTCTGGAGCTAGTAGACAGAGATAAGAAGCTGAACAGCTCCCCTGTAACCCAGGAGGAAACAGCAACCTGAGCCACTTGGATCCCCACAAGTCTATGGGACCAGATGGGATCCACCCAAGGGTGATGAGGGAGCTGGTGGAAGAGCTCACCAAGCTGCTCTCCATCATCTACCAACAGTCCTGGCTCACTGGGGAGGTCCCAGATGATTGGAAGTTGGTGAATGTCATGCCCATCCACAAAAAGGGCTGGAAGGAGGACCCGGGAAACTCCAGGCCCATCAGCCTGACCTCAGTGCCTGACAACGTTATGGAGCAGATCATCCTAAGTGCAATCACACAGCACCTACAGGATGGACAAGGGATCAGACCCAGCCAGCACAGGTTTAGGAAGGGCAGGCCCTGTCTGACCAACCTGATCTCCTTTTATGATCAGGTGACGTGCCTGATGGATGAGGGGAAGGCTGTGGATGTGGATTATCAGGACTTCAGCAAAGCCTTTGACGTCATCTTCCACAGCGTACTCCTGAAAAAGCTGGCAGCCCACGGCTTGGACAGGGGCACTCTGTGCTGGGTTAGGAACTGGCTGAAGGCCCAGGCCCAGAGAGTGGTGGTGAATGGTGCTGCATCCAGTTGGTGGCCGGTCACTAGTGGTGTCCCCCAGGGATCAGTATTGGGCCCAGTTCTGTTTAATACCTTTATCGATGATTTAGATGAGTGGATTGAGTCCACCATCAGCAAATTTGCAGATGACACTAAGTTGGGAGGGAGTGTCGATCAGCTGGAAGGCAGGAGGGCTCTGCAGAGGGACCTGGACAGGCTGGAGAGTTGGGCTGATTCCAACAGGATGAGGTTCAACAAGGCCAAGTGCCGGGTCCTGCACTTTGGACACAACAACCCCATGCAGCACTACAGGCTGGGCACAGAGTGGCTGGAGAGAAGCCAGGCAGAGAGGGCCTGGGAGTTTGGACTGACAGGAAGCTGAACATGAGCCAGCAGTGTGCCCAGGTGGCCAAGAAGGCCAATGGCATTCTGGCCTGTATCACGAACAGTGTGGTCAACAGGTCCAGGAAAGTGATTCTTCCTCTGGACTCAGTGCTGGTGAGGCCACATCTGGAGTACTGTGTCCAGTTCTGGGCCCCTCGGTTCAGGAAGGATATTGAGGTGCTGGAACAGGTCCAGAGAAGAGCAACAAGGCTGGTGAAGGGACTCGAGCACAAGTCCTATGAAGAGAGGCTGAGGGAGCTGGGGTTGTTCAGCCTGGAGAAGAGGAGGCTCAGGGGAGACCTCATCACTCTCTACAACTCCCTGAAAGGATGGTGTAGCCAGGTGGGGGTTGGTCTGTTCTCCCAGGCAGCTCTCAGTAAGACAAGAGGGCATGGTCTTAAGCTCTGCCAGGGGAGGTTTAGGTTAGATATTAGGAAGAAATTCTTTACAGAGAGGGTAATCAGGCATTGGAATGGGCTGCCCAGGGAGGTGATGGATTCACCATCCCTGGAGGTTTTTAAGATGAGACTGGATGTGGCACTTAGTGCCATGGTCTAGGAACCATGGCGGTAGTGGATCAAGGGTTGGACTTGATGATCTCAGAGGTCCCTTCCAACCCGGCTGATTCTATGATTCCACGATTATTCAAATTTTCATCCACACAGAGGCATTCTTTTGGTGATATATTTTCTCTCTGAGAACATTTTGTACCACCTTTCTGAAAGCGTACTGAGAATTTTAAATGGTAACTACTGATATGGCAAAACTACAGTGGTTCTCTACTTGCACACACCTCCTCACCTATGTACTTGCTCTTTTACCCTCTTAGATATATCAAGGGGAAAATATACTACCTTCTCAAAGCTGTAGAAACAACAAAATACCACATAAATATAAATCTATTATTCTTACAGTTTTAAGACTGCTATAATGCATTCTCTTTGGAAACTTTGCAACATAAATTAAATTCATAACTTGATAATAGATAGAAGGCCATTAAGGAAAGATTGTATTGACTAGGGTTCATGGACCACATTCTAAGAAACAACTCGTTTTATTTTAATCAAGTCTAACATAATCTTGGCTGTAAAACAGCTGAACTATCTGGTAGAATAGGGGCAATTTATGATATTTTAGGGAAGCATCATGCTCTGATCTGAAAATGCACAGAGGTTCAGTGGACTCAATTTTTACATTTAATTAAGGTGATTTCCAGATTGGACTTTTTAATTTAATAATCATCTAAACAAATGACTCTATTTTTTGCTAAAGTTCTTAATTTCAGTAACCTACTCTGAAGCCAAAAGCTACTCACACTGATATAGTAAAAAATTGTTTAATCAAAGGTTATATATGATGATAAATTGGTATGGCATTTGTTCTTCTGCCCTTTTAATGCAAGCAAAATAAGCGAACTTCTAATCAACCTGTCCAATGACTCCTTTCAGACCTCTCCTTATTTTACAAGATACTACAGTTAAATAAAAACTACAATTATGCGATACAGAAAGCAGAAAACAACAATGAAAAAAATCTGAGGCATTTTAAGATTAAAAGGGTATGGCTAGATAATCATAAAATATAGTCATTATCTTACTGATAGTGAAGTAATAAATAGTAGTCATTACCCTACCAGTAGCTAAGTAATGAAATGGGTTGGTACCTGTGATGAGACACACAAATTTGGAAAGCATTAGGTCTTTCTCTTCCCAGTAGAGCATATACTTGACAATGTGAAAAGGGCAGTGTGGAAAGGAAACCAGTCAGGGGCACAATGGGAAGAAATGCACCTACCCTCATCATGCCCCTCACATGACCACTCTCTCTTGTTGGGTCTTCCTTGGACTGCTGCTTCTCTCCTGGTGTCGGAGTAACTAGGTGTGCCTTAGGCCACTCCAAAGTCATGGAAGATCCTCTGGGAAGCACCATAGTGAGGGTGCAGAAGGATTGGTCAAAGACTGAGGGGGGCAGGGAGGAGTAACACATGCTTTCGGGATCACAGCTATTCTCTACATCCCTGCGTACTTCATCAATGATGGATTAATTCTCTCTTGCACAGATTTTACACTGTCATAACTGTACAGAAATACCATTGGCCTGAAACTGACTGTATAGAGGTGAAGAATCAGAATAATTAGTAAAGATAGTAAGTAGTACTTACATACAAGGTTTGGAGGACACATTGCCATTGTATGCAGTGTGGGCAGTGTACACAGGCCCTTTATAGCCGTATAGTATAGTATGTGGAATCCTTAACTCTCAAAGGAAAAACAAAAAGAAGGTGAGATTGAAGTGAAATAAAGACCTCCAGAAACAAGGAAACATCTAAAAAGTTCTCTCTACTATTCTCTGTCATCAAAGACTTGTCTGTAGAACAATATCAGAGCATACTCTCCATGCGTTTTAAGACATGCAATAGGCTTCATCTACAACTACCTGGAGGAACTTCCAAGGAAAGAAAAGAGAATTTACTCAAATACTATGGTCTTAAAGGGATGAAAGGGCAAGTTAAGGTATCTCTCCTAGCAGTAATATAAAAATCTGTTTTGCAAAAGCCTGATGTACTAGGAATTTCTTTTTTTCTAAAGTGCCCTGCATTTTTAAGTGACCACAACTACAAGTCATTTACCTTAAAACTTTCCTAAGAATTGTCTCAGTTTATGAATTTTTATGAATTTCTTCACTGATGCCAAATATTAATTGAAACAATTAACTGTGAAGAACATGTGGGTGCAAAAATATTAGTACCACATAATTCTTTCTAGTTAAGAGGTCCTTACCGGATTATTGCAGAAACGCTCTGGAGTTCTAATTACCTATGGAAGTCCCATAAGGTTACTGCAGAACATGGTAATTAGACAGTTGTAATATAAGGTGTTAGCAGGGGATTGAGGATTTGTGCTAAGAAGCATGGTGCTTTCATGGCTATTTACTGTGCAGAGTACCAGAATTTAATGGAATTTGGTGGAAATCTCCAATGACAAGTGTAGTTAAAAGGTGGGAGAAACATCTTATTATGCATTCAGCAGCTGGTGAGCGGACACTAATTATACTACATCACGATGTTTATATGAATAAAAATGACTCAAGTGTTAAGATTTTTATGGAATTTTTAAAAATCTTGATCAAATATTCAATGCAAAATATTTATCAATTTTTTCTGTATAAATAATACTTTTGTTTACTAATAAAATACATCAACATTTACCAGTAAAATAGTTCTCAATTCTGTGTACGAAGTGCTTCATACAAACAAAAGGCTGTTTGACCATTGGTCTATCACTAGTAAAAAATATTAAGTCACTTTCTGTAATAGCACACAATAAAATGATGTAGCTGATGTGTGCAGAAGCCTTTGATTTCCTAGCTAAGAGGACAAGGTCTCTGGTGACAGAGGGGTATTAAAAGCAAAAGCTCAGGACAAGTACCTGTACCCCTGGCATCAGAGCAAGACACTTGAACTATTCTGTTGTAACATCCCATTCAGTAGAAGCAATTCAGCATTGCTAGTTTTTAACTACATCTAAATGTATAGACAAAATACAGAGGTGGGATGCTATTTCAAAAAATACAGAGGTAGAATTGCTATTTAATTATACTAGGATAAAGAGTAAATTTGGAGTAGTTGAAGTTGAATTAAGCAGCACTACTGCGAATTGACACTAATAAACTGGAGAGAAAAATGGGGTCCCTAGTGTTTTCCTTCTATATGGTTGGGGCATTCTAAAAATGACTTTGCCGTTCTGAAGCCATTCACGTACACAGTACTGAGGGAGAAGGGGAGTGAGAAAACTTGACACAAAGCTCCAGCCTTCTTCCATCTTTACAACTCTATGAAGTGGATATATAACCCTACAGATGGAAATTACTGGTCAAAGTGGAAGGTAGTGGAGAATCCATCTCTAAATGTCTTCTTAACATTTTACATGACAGCTCTTATAACTCATTTGCTCACGATGGCTAACATTCAATCCAAAAAACACAGTCTTCCACAATGCTATAGGAGCAGTCTTTCACAAGACCGTATAAAGGTGAAATTCACCTTTCTTAGCTAAGCATACAGCAAGATTAGATCACCTTCATTACAAGAATGATAACATTGCATTTAATCTTCTTTATCCTCCCCTGTCAGTAAAATACACCTCTCAGCTTTGTATGTCAAGCTGAATAAAGAAAGCTTACATAATTCTGAAGAGCATCTAATACTTAAATTTTTAATTTAAAAAAAGCACATTTCTAACTGCCTAGACACATGTATCTAAAAAACCACGTTTCTATAGCTATTATTACACTTAAGCAAATAACCACAGAGATGCACAAACATCATAAGCTTATTCTAACATATATACAAATTCTTTTAAAAGAAAAAAACATAAAAGAACACTCTAGATAAAACTTTCACTAATATTTTTCAGCTCCTTTTTAATCACAGCAAACATTTTTTTGTTACTCTGATTCTGAGTACATGACCTTTTAATATATCATCTTGCCTGCCTCTCTACAACTTTTGATTTGTTACAACAAAATAACAATCGCTAGCTGCATTAGTTCATGATGGTGACTCATCTCTGCAGAAGTTAAATCCTGGCTCTTATGATCCTGGCCCAATTAAAGCAAGTTTATTTTGCCACTTTTAACTCAACATTAATTTAGAGCCTGTTACCTTCTGCAGGTCATTCTAACAGGATTGTTGTGGAGCTGCCAAGACATAAAAATCCATGTGTGTCTGTTTTTCAATGGACTGAGGAGACAATATTCTCCCAGACAGAATTTGGAAAAAAATAAAAAAGAGAGAGAAATTTATCATGAATGACTGTTTTCTTTCAGATAATCAAAGGTCTTTGCAATCATTAAAGCAAGGAGTTAAAAGCAAAGACAGAAAGCTGATGAATTGCCATCTCTTACCAAAGGACTTATTCTGAAAAGTTGATCTCTTTTTATTTGATATAAAAAGAATGGCCAAAGGACCTAAGGAGAGAATAAGGACAAAAGGAAGAAGACAGAAGGAATGACAAAATTGCTAGAAAGCAAGAACCTGGCTGAAAGCACATGTGTCTCCTCTAACACATAAAGCCAAACCAGAAGGATGGGATGGTTGGAAGGCTAATGCTAACAACCAACCTTCTCTGGCCCAGTTAGGAATCCCAGTAAAGTATGCTTTTTCTCCTCTCTGGGGAATAAATATCTCACTTCAAGAAGGTTAGAAAATATTAATATATTCACCGAAAGCGGTTCCTTTCATCCACTCAATACGTGCTCGCAAAAGTTTCACAGCGCAGCGTATCTCACAGCTTTCCAACAGATTCTGGGCAGTTTTGTTTATTGATTTATTGCAGTATGTGAAATGTAAACTGATTTTCTCATTATTTAGATGTATCCACAGCTTTCACATCCTGGGCACTGACAGGACATAACTGGCTAGCAGTTTTACAACACATTTACACCTTGGGGAAATATCTTTTCATGGTCTATACTGGAAGTGCTAATTGACTTTTATTTCCTAATAAGTGTTGAAACTAATAAATTCAGAAAAGCTGGTGCTTTCAAAGAACTGTAAATTAGACATTAAGACATCTTTCAGACTGTCTAGCCTATATGTGAAAATCTTAAAGAGTCATATTTAAGCTTCTGACCTCTGGACTAAATTAATGAAGCCATCAATAAGTCAATCACAACTGTCATAATGCAGGATGTTGAGAATCTAGTAACATTATATATGTAATTACTACTAACGTAAGTCATCAGGAAAGTAATGCAATTGCCTTTCCCTGCATCAGCACAATGGCAGTACGGAAAAAAACCTGAGTTGCAGCTAAGATATTTAGGGCACATTCGATATTATGCCTCAGGAATTGGATGTTTCTTAAATGATCTTACAGGGAACACCTGACAGTCTCTTCCCTCACCTTCTCATACCACAATTCACACAGTTTATTAACACATTGGATGATTTTACAGAGGAGTAAAAATTAAAATTATCACAAGTCCTGCACAAATAAGCAGATGGACAGAGGAAAGGTACCTTGTAAATGTCTAAGGGAAAGGTGGATATAAGAACTCATAATGTATTAGATGGCAGAGAATCCACAAAGATAAATGACCTTAAAATAACTTTGTCATGAGAGATTTTTCAGTCAGTGCTTGTATGTTCTTAAGATACCACAGTCAATTGACCAGGAGTCACAAATCCGAGAGAAACCCCTCTGTGGTTTCCCGCAGCTGAGAGAAGCCACTGCAACACCAAGCCTGACTACCCTCTACTGTAGTGTCAAGAACAGAACCCATCTTCAATAGTTCTTGCCTTAGAGGTGAGCAAAGCTTTAGAAAAGGGCATTACAGAAAGTATAATGAAAATTAGGAATGGAAATTAAAATAAAAGAGAGAAAACAAAGAGAAGATAACATCCCCCTCACTGCAACACCCTCTTCCCCTTCCAAAGAAAACCCCACCCAAACCCTGAAATCTGTGCATCTGTGCCAAGAAAGCAGTGTAAAGGGCTTCACTCACTCATAAGGCCACTGCAAATGGTGACATCAGGAATTATGATTGGGACTCATACACTTATAAAAAGAGAGAGCTTGATCAAACGAAACTGGGCTGTGTTTCATTCACTCTATAGATTCTGATTCATTCAAAGGCCATTAGCAGTCACAGAGCTGACTGCCAACTGCTTCTCTATTCAGTGTTTATAATTGGAGTGGAGGTGGGAGGTGATAAAAGCAGGGAAGAGGCATAATAAGACCAAAGAACAGAGTGAAAGGTAAAGTTGGCCAATGGAGTTAAAAAGAGGGGATGGAAAGCAAATTAGATACCTCATGCTGCCAAACCAATAAAACAGTGAGAGTCTGGAAAAAGACAGAAAAGAAAATTGGCAAAGTTCAATCAGGAATGGAGACAAAATGGCCCAGTAAGAATAAAATGAGGCTACATAGTAAGAATAAAGACAGCTACATAGGAGGGAACCAAAGAGTGGAAAGAGAGTGTCACTGCACTGAGGACATTAGGAGATCTCAGTTGACTAAGGATGAGAAGTGAAAACACAAAGGGGTGGGAGGGAGATAATGAGGGGAGATATGTTAAAACTGAAAAATTGAAAGAATATCTGCCATTTAGGTATTCCAGTAAACTTGGGAGGAAACACTGCGAGCTGAACTGGCAAGATCTGAGGGTGCACAGAAAGAATGTCAAGTAATGAGACCAAGGGATTTCAGAGTGTGTGTAAGATGATCTAGTCAGTGCTAGATATGCCAGCAGAGACTCCTTTCAGGCTGACTAACTTTATCCATCTTTATTTTTTGTCCTGCAAGCACATTTCCTCTATTGAGGATGTTTCCAGTAGAGTAAGCAGTCATACTTTTGGAGCTCTGAACTGCTTGTTGGTTTGCAGTTTGGTTTGCATTTCGCCAGCACCTGATGACTTCCAGATTTGAATGTACAATTACATCCTGTTTGCTTCATTATGAAATGAGTTTTAGCACCAGATTTCCACTAAGTAACTCTGATTATGAAATCATATTTTAAAAGCCAAGTAAGTTACAATTTATGTAAAGTGCATCAAAATCCTGTAGAACAACCAGACATAATAAAATTTCTGTATTAAAAAAAGATAGTGGTAAAGTTACAGAAATAATTCCATTTTCGGTTTATGCTCTGAAGTCTACAGGTCTGATCTCACATCTAACATGTAAATGCAAGTTTTAAAGTAATTTCAGAGGAAACCTGAAGTACATTTGACTAATATTTCATTAATGGTCTTTGATGTTCGACTGAAACACATGGGCCCACAAAACCAAAATGCTCAAGAATCACTTTTAACAAATTTTTTTGAAATCAATATATCTTTCTCAACAGACAAGTCTTTCAGAACTACAGATCTCATTGATGCTTCCATCTATAACTAATATTCTCTCTCCCAGTTAGATCACTATTCAAAAGTGCCCTATTTTATAACTAAGCCAGACATCCAAATTTCTAACAGATTTTTTTTTTTTTTTGCATATAAAACTGAGTTTTAGAGTTACAAAATTAACAGTTTTGGAAGCCTTAGCTCCATTCTGGGTGCTGTAACACCATATATAACATGATCTGTTATACTTCTCTGTTATTTTCCCCTAGAACTGACATCTGAGGTAACAAAAGCTCTTTCCCAGTCACCAAGGATTTTATAAGCATTATCAGTAATGTAGTTGATTGCATTATTTGCAGAGAATACTCAGCCATTTACAGTGAAGAAACAGACAGATGCCGTGCTGACCGCTTCAGAGAGCAGGAAAGGACTATTAGAAATGGGGCTTCTAATAGAGCCATTGTGTCCCATTTCACTTCTAATAACTGTGATCTCTTTGTGTCCTTCAGCAGGGTTTCCAAGATGCTAACCACTCAGAGCTTAATAGCCATATAGATTCTCACTAGCCAGCAAAACTAGATGACAGAATAATTTTCTACCAACTTTTTCTTGTGCTTATATTTATCTCAAATGTAATTCCCACAATATCTAATGGTATTGCAGTGTTGCTTCTGTTTTTCACCTGTGTTTAGTGACTCACCCAGTCATCTTTAAGTCTTGCAACCCTATGCACTGTTTGGTTCATCTCCCTATATATATTTTAGTATCATTCTCACTGAATCTTTCAAAAGGGTTTTTGTTACAGTCCTATAAAATGCATCTTTTTTTCCTGTTAAAATTTTCCTTTAACTATTATTTTCATTTATTGCGTAGATTCAAGCTTACAGAGACATAAACATCACATAGAATTAAGATAGCCCTAGTGTCAAATATAATTTATTCCTTTATTTATTCTTTAAATGTTGTTTTAGGACTTGGGACATGTAATTAAGAAGAGACAAGACAAAAAGAAGGAAGAAAAGTGAATGACGAGGTAGTCCAGAAGTAAAAGGTGAATTACCAGGGTATGCAAAATAAGTAAATGGGCAGCAGTGGAGTAAAACTAAGGAGGTGGCTTGAGAAAACAGACATTCTACAAAGGGAAGAGGCAACTGGAACAAAACAACAGCTGTCTGAAAGTCCCCTTCAGTTTCTCACAGTAGGTATATTGGTTCGAACATCTCTCTAGTTTTAACCCTGAAGGCCAAAAGGTGGAGAGAAGGAAAGTATGAGCTACATTGCAACTTTCCCCAGAGTGGAGTAACCACACTGAATCATACCACTGTGACCTCTGAAGAGAATAGAAGATGGAGCTACTGCCAATTCCAGGCCTTATTCCTGAAGCCAACAGTCTCTTTTTTACTTCTGTAGCTACTCCTACTGGCTACACACCATTTCCATCTTTCCTTTATGTTTGTTTATTTCTCTTAATATCTATTCTCACATTCATTCCTCTTCCTATACCTACATGAGTTTTACATTACATTATACCATATTATGGTAATTTTTTTAAAAAATAAAATGTGGAATGAATGAACAAAACAACAAACAGAAAAAAGAACAGAATATTCCACAGTAAAGGAAATAATATAGGAATAAATCTTAAAAAAATTAATGAAAAATAGAGGCAGAAAGTCTTAACCACAACTGACCCACTTGCAGAGTATGCATGCTTCACATTATGTTGTTAAATGTTTATAGTTTCTTATTAGTCAGTGGTTCAGTTATTTTAACATAACATAAAAAATCATATTCAAATTACTTCATTTGGAGTTGTGGAGAAATATCTTAAAGGAATATATGCCTTCATTTAATGAAGTAGCAAAAGGAGTGTGATGATTTCTGACATTTCTTGACTTCTAACCTAAAAGCTATACCTTTCTATATATACTTATGTGCATGTGTGAGTGTATACATATATGCATTCTGTTTGAATATATATGTATACTTGTCCCTTACACATACAAATATTTATGTTTATATAAAATGCACAACTTGACTTTGTAATGAATAAAATAAACAGTGGTAAAACCATGAGGAAGCTATGCAAGTCATCCTAACTGAGCAATATTAAGCCATAAAATGCCATCATTCATCCGGTATTCTATATATATTTGACAAATATATTCCTATAAACATGTTAAAAAGAGTTTTACAAATTTTATTAGTATTATTTTTCATATCCATCTGCCTATAGAAGCAGGCTCCCTTAGTACTAAGATTCCAACTGTAGAGGGCCCTGAGGGAGAGGAATAGTATAATTTTTTTAAAAAACCTCTCAAATTATGCAAAGCAGATTTCCAACATATAAAAAGTGTCATAATCTTAAAGTCTGCTGTGAGCTAAAAGCCAATGGAAATCAAGGATTCTTTCCTAAGAGAATAATCCACTTTTATTCCTTAGATTTGCAAGATATCTCTAATCGGCACAGCTCTAATGCTGAACTGTGCCCAGATCTGCTCTTCAACAAACCTAACTTTTACTACTGCTTGTGCACATTCTGAGAAGACAAAAACATGAAAAAGAAAAAATGTTTCTCTTGTAAGTTGTACTAAAAACTGTGCAACTTGATATTCCTCAGTTGTGGAATTGTAAATGCATCCCCACTTAAATCCTTCTGGGAAAAGAGCAAGGGAGTTGATTAAAGTGGCTATAACTGCACACAGCTTATAAATGGTCACACAAATACCTAATGCTTTACACAATGTGACACACAAATACAATAAGTGACCTTTTCAGGAGCTGGGCTGACTGAGCAGACACACAAGGTAAATTGTGTACAGTGATATTTGGGAGCAGCCACACAGGAAGCTTACTGCATAACCTGACTTTAAATTTGCCCTTTTACATATAGGCTATCAATACCTGTTATAAACAATATGAGCAAAACCCAGAGTTTTAGTTTGCATGCATGGAAATGGAAACAAATGTTTTGGCAGTAATTTTTCAACTCTGACTTAAACAAAATGAGTTAAGATTGTTACAGAAGGGCGGTTTCCGAGCGATGATTGTCTTAAAAAGCCTGGAAGATCTCATTTCTCCAAGAGAAAGAAAAAAAAACTGTTTTAATCCTAATAGGCAAGTAATATATTTACGTTGCAAAGGTACCTTTCTCTAGCCATTTAAAAGGAATGGAGAAGGACTTTTAAAATAAGGGGAAAGCCTCATGTGACAGAATTAAAAAACTTACAATATGTGCCTAAGAGAATTTTCTTTCAATAATACATGTTTAAACATGGATAAGTACTGTATTAATTTGTTCTTAAAAGCAATCAGTTTGACTGTAAACATATTTTTCTTTCAGCTGTGATAATTTTATTATTATGTAGAGGTATTCAACGTAGAGTAGAGTGACTGGATTTGAGCTACAATGTAAAGCTATTCACTAAGGGATTGAAAAATTCAGAAAAGTCAATTGATTTATATAGAAAGAATGGTCAGAGAAAGATTTAGTCAATATAATAACATTTACCTGATAAAGCTAAATAATACTGTATGAACTTTAATGAAAAAACTTAAAAATGTAATGTAAATCTAAACAAGGACATACTTGTGCATTTGAACTGCATTATCTTCCCCAAATAAATTTTTTATCACAACGAAGTTAAGATGACATAAAGTGAAAGTGAAATACAGATATGTATCCATATCTGCACACATATGCAACTTGATAGACAGGGATCAGAAACATCAATCTAGAATAACTTTAGTCCTTTCAGTTAATTTTATAAATAGTCAGAGCAAGTTAAATCAGGATTACTCTTCGCAGGTGCAAATCATTGCATTAAATTCTGCTTGGATTTGCCCAAATTTCTGGGTGTAAGTCTATGTCTACATGCTGCCAGATCAGCAGTTTGTAAGTGGGAGGCTGAAGCAAGCCAAGATTTCAGAGTTATCTCTTCCAAATTTTTCCGGTGCATTAGCAGCCACTTTCTGGCCGCAAACAATACCATACTGCATATGTCATATTGTTAGTACTATGCCTTAATTTCAGATGTAAAACTGCCTCTCAAAATAGAGCAGAGAGTGAATTAAAAAAGAATGTCATCATACCAGAACTGTGAGAAACTAGAAAAGACAGAGGACCATATTTCCTGGTTCCTCGGATATATCACAACATACGGTCTAGAGAACATTTTATACATAACAACTCTCCAAAATACTGAATTGTCATTCATAAGAAGACTCTTCTGTGCTTTTGAATTCTGAGTACTAGAATTTAATCTCATTTTGTGTCTATTGTTGGCATAAATCCATATTTTCCAATAGTACCCATGATAAGACATTTGTCTAAGAAATATCCTTTGTTTTCTGGTCTCTATTTAAATGGCCAGGAAGCTTCCTACATACATATGTGTCCATCAATCCCCATCTTTTTGAATTTGGGAGAGTTGTGTTACTGGGATGAGTTGACTATAAGGAATTTCAATGTTAGGATTAAAGCCAGTTTTCCCCATACTAGGTACTTTTCAATTTCAAGATTCAAATGTCTACTTTTTTAAACCTTAGAATTTTAAACCATGAATAATTTTAGTTTATATTCTCAAACACCAAAATCCATCACGAATTCCCATTAGTTTCACTGGGAGTCATCCATCAAAAATCTGCCATTTTAAAAATATGTAACTCTGGTAATTGCAGGATAATAACTTACAGTTTAGAACACTGTACTAACAGGACTACAAAGATTTCTAGTACAAACAAACTGTGACTCTCAGTTGCAACTTAATGTTGTTTTCAATTATTTAACCTAGGAGATAGTATTAATTACACGGTACTTTTAATTACCATAGTTAAAGCAGTAATTATCTTTGAGAGAAATCTTGGTTGCACACCAGTCCTGATTTCCAGAATACCAAAAGTATAAGTACAAATGTCCTTACATTCTAGGTAATATCACTTCAATTATCCGACTTTCAGTCTGTAAAAACTGATTATCAACTGTTTTTGGCTGCTTTGTGAGAGGCACAGAAAGTGACCTTAACAAACACATAGCAGCTGCAGGAGGATCATGGTAAAGTTAGGAA
Source organism: Corapipo altera (assembly GCF_003945725.1). Lineage (NCBI taxonomy): Eukaryota > Metazoa > Chordata > Aves > Passeriformes > Pipridae > Corapipo > Corapipo altera. Next base: position 31,870,198 of record NW_020884874.1, read on the forward strand.
ACTCTCCCAGTGCAGGAGGGGAAGGGGCTGTCCTGAATTGCGTGGTCATAGTCTGTTGAATGGCATCACTTACACAACTTGTATGACATCTAGAGAACAAACCCAGCATAGAGGTATCCCATACTAGAGGAATACTGTTCCCTTCCCAAATTTCAGTTAATGTCCAGGCTCTGGTGTGGCTAAAGTGAAAGCACAGGTTAAACAACCTTTCATTTGCTCTAAGGTTGGACCTTGCTATCTGCACTAAATCTCAGTGTTGTGCTGCTTCGGTCTGCAGTGAGAGTGAGAGATCCATCCACTGTGCCATATATTCTTTCAATTATACAAGTGCTGTGAATGCCTACTATTTTGTAAACAAACTTAGAATAATATAGACAACTGGGTTTTGTTTTCTCACTTGAATGTGGAATCTATTATGGAATGCTGCTTAACTGGGATTTAGTATTAAAAGCAGGGGAACAAAAGAGGGAAAACGTTTTCATGAGCTTCAACCAGTACGTGAAATTCACTGTTTTGTTTTCTGTGCATTTGAATAGTCATACAATGCATGAGGGGTTGAAATCACTTTTGAATACAATGTGTTGTGAAACAGTGCATTTTTCAGGTTAGGGTGTATTTCCAAATATGCTGTGTAAAAAGGCAAGGAAAATTGGTTTACTTAGAAATAATAAAGCAGTTCCCTGAATCAGTCCATCTTGATGACATTGATGCTATCTAGCAATGAGGTTGATGCATGGAAATTCCTTTATGTATGCAGGTCCATGCATAAACATAAGTATTTGAATACCAACCAACCAGGTTAAGCATGTGCTAATTATGCATGTTCCTGTGCAGATGAGCAATATTCCTTTCATTGGTGAAGGGCCTAATATAAGCAGCAGAAAACTCAGAATTTTCTGAAAAGAGAGAAACAAAGGAGTGAACTGCAGATTACCTGTGAGAGAAGAAATGAGTAAAAGGTGGGGGAGTTCAAGGTTACCCTAGGATGAAACACAGAAATGGGGACATACATAAGAAATCTCTGTTAGAATTTCTTCTTATTATTTATTGTGGAAGACATCCAACTGAGCAGAAGAGGTTTGGCCCTTTAGAGGAAACATTTAGTTATAGGCATAATGTGACTTTTTTGTTCTCAGCTTTTGATGTTGCTTCTGTGATGGGAAAATGGTTTCATGTAACACTCCCATAAATCCTCATGAAGTTGGGAGAGATACAGAGGCTCTGACCAGTTTTGCAAACCAACATACTAACATTCTTGTATAGAAAGAGTCTACATTTGTTTTGATAACGAAAATATTTTAAATGCTGATAGTATTTTGCATTTTTAGTAGTAAACCTTAATTTACTTTTTAAGAAAATGCAATGTCAAGAAATTGATTCTTCAGATAATTCCTCTTGACTAGATTTTTTTTTAATGAAAATTCTACATATCATTAAATAGGGTACATATACCATTTTTAAATACTTCTGCCTTGAGGTATTTTCTCGCAAAAATTATTTCTAACTTTTTAGAAAAATAAAAACTAATTTCTCAAGTAGACTTCTGTAACATTTAAAAATGCACAGCAAATATCAAGTCGCAACAAGTAAATTCAGGACAATTTCCATGATAGTCTATGGAAACTAGTCTATAAATTCTTATTAAGAAAAAACCCAGAGTAAAAAGGCACAAATTGAAAGAGGGAAAAATATATACGAGTAGAATGAAGAACTCCCTGTAGACTGACATACACTGTAAAAAAAATTACTTATTTTAATTCTGATATATATTAGACATTCAGTTCTCTTGCTAGTAACTAGTTATGGTCAAAATATGCAACTTATTATTCATACCATCATAACAGAAAACCATCACGTCCAGTGCAAAGATGCTATGCAGTTTCAGACCTGAAATGTGGTCTAGATTTTAAAAACTGATGACTTGATTTAGCTTATTCATTAGTGGTCTCAAAACTTCCTATTCATACAGCATTCCATATAAAAATATGGCTGCTTGCACTTCACTGCTCATCTTTCCATTGAGAATAGAAGACCTCAGAATGCTAAAGCAGAATAAAATTTGAAGCCTTTATAGAAATCCTAGAGCACTGGATAGAAAAGTAGACAGACCACTGCATTTGCTACTAATATATTTCTGCGTTCTCTTGGTTTGGTATTTTGGGATGGTGGGGTGTTTTTTTTTTTTTTTTAAAATACAGACACTCTCAAGCATAATAGGTCTGTATAGAAAGTCAAAAATTTCACACTACTTACCCCAGAGGCTAGAATGACTTCCTTCCCAAATAAATAATTAGGCAGATTTACAAAACACACATTATTTTCCCAAGTGACTGGAACGGCTCCAAGCGATTAAATACATAATTAGGTTGTTTTTCTAAAATGCTTATTATTTACCTGAGAGTCTCATCGCAGAATCTGTGGTAAATACTGTCTCCCTGCTAGCAGCTATTACCAAAACCGCCTCTATAATTTTTAGCCTTCCTCCAGTAGTGATATCAACAGAGGATATTACTTAGGGCAATGGATCATGAAAAGCAAAATCTGACTGTGCCAGGCAGCCTATTTAACCGACAAGCTGAGCTTTCTTTGTACCTGGAATTGCACTCTTTCATATTACAAACACAGTAGAAAGCAAACAAAAGGACTTTTTGGTACTTTAGTTTGTGTTTTAACAGCCACAAATTCTGCTGAAGGCTGTGCCTATGTGCTATTATGTGCATGCATGGCTACAGAAACAAAGAGAGAAAAAATCCCCACACTCTTATTAACTGTTTTCTACCTGGTAAGGATAATGAAGGAAACATCATGTGTTTGTCAAAAAACAAAGCAAGCCTTTGTGGCCCCCCTCCATGCAGAATTTTCTTTCCCAAGCAGCTGTCTTCGGCCAAGTTACCACAGCATTCCAGCCTTGACTCCTAACTACCCCCATTGCCTCTCTCTAGGGGGCACACAGTCACAGTGCCAGGCATGCAACAAATGAATGTGAATATTCCTGCTCACCACCAGGAAAGGAAAAGGTCAGGCAATAAGATCTAGCTGGTTCACCTATGCAGCCAAGGGACAATACCAAATGCCCTTTTCCTAGTGATCACAGACAATAAAACTGACTCACAGAAGTGAACCCTTTTCATTACTCTACCTCCAGAGTCAGTTTTCTTTACACTTTTACCTGCCCAGAGGCCTTACTGCTTTGCGGTCCTTACAGAGGAGATAAAGAGTGACTGGAATCTTAACTAGAAAAAAAGAGGGCAGGAGGAAACAGTAAGGCATGACAAGGTGAGGGAGAGAAGAGAAAGACAAAAGGAGAAATGAAGAGCAAGAGAAAAAGATGGAAAAAAATCAGAGGGCATGCCAGTAATATTTAGGGATCAGCAAATAAGGTAACAGAAATGGGCAGACAGCAAAGGGAATGGCAGTGAAGGACAGAATAGAAAATATATTATTTCTCAGAAAGGAAAAAAAAAATAAATCATGAAAAGAAATAATGTAGAGTCAGGATTCTTGGGGAAAAATCAAAACAATGAACAAATAGAGAAAGAAATCAAACAACTAAGCAGAAGACTTACTGTGTGTACCTTTTTCACTATATTTCCCAGTTGTTTCATTTGTCTGTTTTTTAACACCATCAACTAAGCTATTTGTGTTTTACACACATATGTTGTTGCCGTGGGATTTAGGTGCTGAAAAAATCTCCGGAGCAGTTAATTAGGGGTGAGATAAGAAAGGGTTTATTTGCCAAGGCAGAAGATGTTACAAGACGCGCGCGTGCCCCCGTGCCCAAGAGGTTACATTTTATAATACCATCCATCCAATCCCAGACGTGTCCACCCTGTGGCCTTTGCTCTGGACCGCCCTGGGGTCCACCCCCTTAAAATGGGTCTGGGGTGCATTTTGGGACCACCTACTTCATCACCTTCATCATCATCAGAGCACAAAGGGTACATAGTTACCTAATTCTTGACCGTATTCTGTGGTTTAGGCCCAGATATGCTGTTCTGTCAACTGTCTAGGCCTTGCCTTGACAAAAGACTAAACATTTCTATTAGATTTGGGGCTATGAGTGATATAGAGAGCATAGAATGGGGGAAGAGGGTTAAGGAATGTATAAACAAGGGTACTGGAGAAAGGGAAAGGGACAAGGGACAAAGAAGGGAGGGTTTCTGTTTTTTAAAACCTACTTATAAAACTTACAAGTCTTACAAATATTAGAAAAATAAAAAAACATTAGGGGCTTAAGGCATCATGTGAATTCACAATCACAACCAAATATCTTAAATAGAGGTGAGAATTTATTCAGATTTACAATTTGGTGTCAATACAACAAAATTCTGCTCTGGATATTTTAGCTATTTCTGTGAAAGCCTAACAGTAAAAACATTCTTGAAGCACTGGTGTCTCATGCAGTGTGAACCACTGGAGTAGCTGAGGTGTGCACCAAATGGCCAGAACTACTCACTTTGCCAGGTCATTGCTTTTAGAGCAGTGCCTCATTTTTTATGAGGTTTAAAAAGAGACATCTAGGGCAAAGGGGAACAGAGAAGAAAAGAAAACAAGTACTGACAGGCAGATAGTGGGTGACTGCACACACACTAGGATGCTGCTAGATGGTATCAATTTCAAATATAATTGTTTCATAGCATTCTGATCTCTGTTACAAATAAATAAGACTATAGGATGTATCTTAGTGCGTCAGTCTAGGCCTGTTCAAAGGAACCTAAGGCTTAACATTCCACATATTATATAATCTTATGAATGTTGTTGTATTACAAGTTATTATTTAGTGTTGAAATTTATCCATGAGCATTTGCAGTAAGCAAGGTACATAAAAGTATTGAAAGAGAATGTGTGAACGTTGTCCAAACTCAAATTGTTATTGAAGGACATGACTAGCAAAGGTCTGGTAAAATTTCACTTCCATAAGCATTTAAGAAATGCTCTTATAAGAGAATCTCATTCACCCTCATTTTCAAGCCATTTAAAAAACGTATAAGCAAAATATAAGTTCTACTGTCATTCTCAACTAACTGTCATTCTCTCTAACTGTATCTCATCTGCCTTTTATTCCCCACATTGGCTATGAATCAGGCTGAATCGTGTACTAGGAAAGTCCCTTTTTAGAAGGTATCCCTTATTCTGTCACCTAAACTCTGCAAACTCCAATGTTAATTTCCTTACAGATATTTAAAGGTCAAAACATAAAATATTGCAGTAAATATAGGGATATTAAATTGTTCTAGCAGACCTTATTTTCTTGTTAATGTCATTGAAATAATGAGGCTACATTGATTTTAAAACTGGAAAATGAAACATAAACATTTCTAACTAGCCCAAATTTATCAGGCATCAAAGCAAAAAAAGCAAAGTGTAAGCCTCTAAATAAGTCCTTTACAAGAGCATATTAAAACTCCCTATCTGCTTAACCACATATATTTTCTATTTTAAATAATCTAGACTTACTTCCAAATAAGCCTACTCTGTCATCATATGGGGGCAAGTCTCTATAAGCCATAGTTAATTATAGTTAATAATTTCCATGCTTATAAGAAGGGAAGGAAACAAGGCTACCAGATGACAGTAGGTGACATGATGGGTTTTTTTAATGTGAACATGGATTCCCCATAGGCCAGAATGGGAATATTATTATTGCATATAAACCTTTCATCTACCACCAGTTTCATTCACCGATATATTGGAGTGTATTTGACCCAGATATGGAATGAAAATCTCTTTCCTAAATTGCACACCTTATCTCCTTTACCCCCCTATTTATTTGTTGTCTTGAAATAAATTTCTAGGGAGAAAGGACTTATTGAAATGCAGTTTGAACCATGTTACTTTTTATAACCTTTGCTTGCACCTACATTGTGCAATCATTTGACACATCTGCTATATCAAGAACAAATCTGATTGAGGAGTTTTAATAAGAACTTGAATCAATAAATTATAACAGATTGGTGATTAGTACTATTATTTATATGCAATATTTTTGTACCCCTTAAAATGCTGATGTCTGCTTCACAGGGATTAATTATTTTCATAATTTTGTCTAAGTAGTAATATAGAAAATGTCAAAAAGAAAATTAGATTTTCACTTCTCAGACACAGAAATTTAATTAAAGCCAACTTCTTGTTGAAGGGAAATGTCCTTAGCTGGTTCTGTGATCTGGCAGCAGCTCTACATTCTGCCATGTGGGAGACCAAGGCTCAGAAAGTGACTCAGGGAATATTAATCACTAGGTTTCAGAGACTAAACACATGCTGAATGTGCCACAGTTGGTCCCAGCAGGTTATTTATGGAGTATATAAGTTAGTAGACAGCAATGATTTCTTATAAAGGCTGACGCTTGCACAGCCCACCTCAGAGATGGCACTATACTGAAAGAAACCCTCTGCTTAGATAAAAACTGATCCATTAGGAAATCTCTAATTATCCAAGCATGAAAGGTCAGTTTCCCTTCATGCTGCAAAAGTGTAAGATAAACACCTCAAGCACATTCCAGCTGTAAAGATCAACATCTTCAGTCTGTTGGACATTTTTAGGGCAAACTCAGGTGTCTCCAGCCTGTGGAAGAAGAGTCCACATATAAACTACCAAACTACTGTAATGTAAAGCTAAAGTCCTAGCTTTGCAAAAAAGTAAGAGAAGCTGGAGGCATTATTTACTCATTTTGACTACCCTCCCTCTTTAGATCTTTTTTCTTTCATGCCTTGAACAGTTACCAATGCTTCTCCTTAATTCACGGCTTCTTCAGCCTCTCTCTCAGTTCTTTCCCTTCATGACTCCTTTTTTCCCTATTTCCTGAATATTATTCCTTTCTTCTATTTCTCTCAATTATTCCAATTTTTCACCCAGAGATGTCCTCATTAATATTAACTATCTATGGACTAGAATGGGAGCACCAAGCAAGGCCATTCAGGACTTAGAGCACCATCCAGGGACAATTGAATGCGGTCCTGGTTCAAAGTTAATCTGCATCCATGAATGAACACAAAAGTTTCTTGTTCAGAAGCTGACATTTCTTTCTTAAAAAATATATTTTTTTCTGGAGAAGACACACTTTAAGGAGATACAGTCAAAATCATTGTACTTGCTATAGCAGTACTTACATAAGATGAATTAGAAAATAGCTTGAATTAAAAACCCATTCAAGCAGTTCAGTGTAAATAATACTAACATAATAAAACTCCATTCCTTGATTTTATTGTTCATGTATGTGATCATTTTTCTCAACCAGGTGGTAGCTTAGAAGTGACTTTTCAAACGTATATGCACATCAAACGATCATTGTAAGATGAACCAGTATGAGTGGAAGTGCTTTCAGTCAGAACACTTTTCATTTCCAAAGGCAAAGTCACAGCTTTCATTGATTCTAGCTGAGACAAAAATTCACCTCTGCTTCAGCTGGATATAGAAATAACGAAAGACAGATAGACCCCTTTGCACACACTTTTGCTACTGCTCCAGCATGTTTATTTTATGTTGACACTGGCCATCTTATTTTATAGGACAAGAAGTCTGCTTTGAAAGTTCATTTCTAGTTCCTCTTAAAGCCAATTAATTTCTAAGAATGATTTTTTCATTATCTCTTGTCCTTCATTACTGCTAACCAGATTAGGCCTATGTGCACTGTCATCTCTATGTAATTTACAAATGAAATATATTGCAATAGAAGAACTAGTGAGAGATAAAGGAGAAAAACACCTATGGGAAGACATTTTATGCTGAATTTAATTACGGCCACTCAGTTTTCTCTAAGTATTACACTGTAGTTGTTTCCAGAGAAGAATCCAATGCCTGCTTCAAATATACCTTGGGATAAAGCTCTGCTTGTTCTATAGATTTGGAGGCTGTTGAGATAAGGAGATGGGTATCTGCTGACACAGAAACAGCACAAACACTTGAGGGAGCAAACCTCAGATGTCACTGCTTGAACTTCAGTCAACACTGAAAATGGAAATGAAGGAGTTGCTGTGACTTCTAACCATGTCCTTTGAGCTAGTCTCATGAGCTTGTGCCAGTAAAGGAACACGAAAAACCACTTGATACTCTGTTAGTTCATGTTTATTTTAGAACCACAGTGAGAGGAGAATGTAGAAGACCACAAAAAATTCTTCAGGAAACTACTTCACAAAACTTCTGCAAATTCAATTAATCCTTGAGAGTAAAAATCTGGTTTATCTATATGCTTTTAGTTCTCTTCTCCATCAAAGTCTGTTTCTGTACACTCAAATATTTCATACCAACAAAATAATGCAAAAAGTTTATAGCTGTCAAGAATTTAACAATCCCTAAATATTAAACTTAAGGAGCACTTGGAAGAAAATTCTAAAGCTGCAAATATGTGTGCTTTTCAATTCCTTTTATTTTATTTCTCTATTAATCACTGCCATTTCCTGCATTTTCTGATTTCCTAAGGTAACTCAAATGTTTTTAAGCAGGATTATTGGAGAACACAGATTTCAAAAACTGTTGACATATCAAAGCTTCACACCAGGCAACTCATTTCTTGTACCAATTGGAGCACTCTTCCATTTTAGGACCCACTAAACTATGCCTGTTTCTTCATTACATTCTTGAGAAGGTTCTGTTCATAGAACACTGACCTTCACTTTAAAATCTCTTGCACATACCCCCCTGAAATTTAATAGAGCTTTTATCTGCAACAGAAAAGATTCAAACACACTATCTGGTGTGATCAAATCAAACACAGTTTTCCTGCTCCCTTTTAGTTGCAAACTTTGCCTAAGCTAACTGTTTATTCTCCCCTTTTCTTAAGGGGTACTATGATTTTGAAAGATGATTCAGCGATTCACGACTGCATTGATGCACTGTTATTGTATAAATAGTATGTAATGTGGATAAAAAATTTAATCTAACCCTAGAAGCTTTCTTTGAATGGAACATGGTTCTTGAGGCAATTTATTATACTTTAAAGATTTAGTCTTTTTTATTAGCAGTTCCATATACAAACTAGGGTAAATCTATTTATTTATTTATATATCTATGTGGTAAAATCAGATTACTTCCAGATACAATAGTGTTTTACAGTCATCAGGAGAACTGCATCTTTTATCCGGATTCCTTTGAAATATATCATGCATATGATTACTCATAAGAAATAAAGTAATGCAAAGACATTTTTGTAAAGTGCCTACAGCAGTGTAAAACCTTGCCTTTTCTTGGCGTCACCAACTTTTCTTCTACCAAAGATCTGTGGAAGCCTATTTTACCAGGGGAACCAAGACTCATAAAGCTGTAATGCTATTTTAAAAATGAAACTGTGTTCACAGGAACAGTATGTATTTAAATGGGGTAATACATTGTATATTTGTATGCAATTCCTGCTTTGAGGTAATGCTATAACATTCTTTGCCCTGCATAGTAACTAAATAACCATAAATGATCTTTCATGCATATGCAAATCTATCCCTCTAAGCACCTTATTAATTATTTCAAAGATACTTCGAGGTCACCACTCATGAAAATTTCTATGCATGAAGCCTCATTAATACAAGACACCACACAGAGAGATGGGATAGATTTTTGTTGCCATTTAACAAGGGCAGAGAGTATAATCTATAACGTTTACTTTTTTATTATAATGACCAATGAAATTCAGCCAGCTCCTATCTACAAGTCCTTCCTCTTAGCTGATACAGTGCGTTTGAATTGTGAGGCTGCTGCCACACTCCCCTGAACAGCTAATCCTATCAATGTACCAGTTACTGTGCTCAGAGCTCTGGCTGTTCTCAGCTGGAGCAGTGCCGGCTGGTGCTAGATTAGCAGCTAAACACTAAGGAATTAATGTTGTTCTTCCAGAAATTACAGCAATGACACATTTTGTTTTGGAACAAAGTGAAGCTATGACATTATTGAGGTGATACATCATAGCTCATCAGCTGAGATGATAGCCTTCTTTTGAACACATATTATCTCCTGCTTAATTAGGCCCCATAACAGGAATCAAAGCAAAGCAAGGATATACCCACACAAAATACCTGAATGCAATGACAAAATGCATCTTCTGGCATATCTGTGCCAGGAAGCAAGAAATTAAACCTACTTGAGAAGCAGTGTTTATCTGAAATCCCTAGATCCTTTCCAACTCAAGTTATTATATACTTGTGATGAAAACACTGATCTTGTCTGTCACAGTGACCCTTTGCTGTTGCAGCTGCTGTTTATTTTTATTCTGCTGTGTGTGTGGTGCTTTCACCTCTAGGTTGATCCAATAAAAGATATAAAAAACTTGCTATGTTGGTACATTCCCTTGATAGAAATCGGGAACAGTGAGACAAATGTTAATGGAAACTGCAGGCTATGTTCATTATGTTATCTCTATTTTTGAAAAACACTAGAATGAACAGAACTAATTGGAAGTGCAAACAATTTAAATACACTTAATTACAAAATCAAACCCTCCTGTATAGATCGAGGGCAATGTGTGCACATTTGCCTTGAAGAAATGGGCTAGTTTTTAAGTAAAGTCACTCTTACACAAAAATGATGAAAAAATTTTTACGAAGTCCAAACTTCAAGACCTCTTAAATACTACTTCAGCATTAGTCTGTGATGTTTAAAAATACATGCATTAATGCAGACTCTTTTGATCTGTCTGTGCCACCTGGTCACCCACTATAACATAAATCTCATCAGACTGAATATGACTTTGTTTTGTACTCCATTTAGAAGCTGGCTCAAATCAACATCTAACCTTTCAATAAAGCTCAGGTCTAACACTTTTCACTTTGAGTAATGCTCTGTTAGATATAACATGCATTAAACCCACACTGCCAAAATAAGAAAGAAATGTCTTAGCATACCCCATTGTATTCATTCCTGGCAAGGGAAATTCATTTTAGGCTTCACTGAGGTAATCAGAGAAAGCTGTCTCCAACAGCATTTTATCATCCTCACATGTAAATAAAAACTGCAAATTGCAGTTGCAAAATGAAGATTGTGAACTGTAGACTGTAAAAATGTTATCTTATGCCATTCAGTAGAAGTATCATGATAAGTGGAAAAGAAAGTCACATGATACTGTTCTGAATGTTTCTTAATTGAATTAACTGACAATGAAAGCTGCTGGATCCACAGCTATGAAGAAGGCTAATAACCTTTGAACAGTAAGAAGGGTTGATGAACTCTCACTTGAACAGAAGTACACTCTTCACAGGTGTGATGAAACTCAGTCTCATGACTTTTTCAAAGGACAAAAATAGTCATTAGCTCTTAACTCAAGTATAACAATATTAGAGACAAACAAATTACTTATATGTGAGAAAGCTAAGTTCAGGTAGCTGCAGAAATGAACCACTGAAGTTGCAACTTCACTAAGCCCTTCTTAGGTTCCTCATTCTGCAAAGCAGTTTGAAAGATAATAATTCCAAATGCTTTTCTTTTTTGATACGGAACTGCTAACACAACAGAGAGAACTGATGGAGGTAGCAATCAATGAGAAATTGCAAATGTATTATTATTACTACTGCAATTAAAACTACTTTAAGGCATAGTATTTTGAAAACAACTTTCTGATTTGAGGAGTCCTGAAGCTTTGAGATTAACAATATTTTAGCACTCCCATATTTAGCTATTATAACACTTAAAGTATAACACAGCTGAGGCTAGACTGGCAGCAATAGCTTGTTTTCCATTCCCTAGCTGAACTCTCACTTGAACAGTAGAAGTATATTCATACTTTGTGTATCCTTTACAGCATCCCTTAAGCCAAGCCTATGCCTTCCTCACCATTCAAAAAACTGAAATCACATCCCTGAGCATTCCAGCTCCATCCTCTTGCATATTCTCCTCATCCTACCTCTACTCTGCTTCTACTGTTCAATTCCCATAATGTTCAACTTCAGCAAATAGAAGAGAGAAAAAGACTGGCTTGCAACTGCCAGTCAGGGGTAAAAACTTCTGAAAACTTCTCAGTCTCCTCTCTGAGAGAAAAGAATTTCTGAAGTGAACAACTGGAGTTGAAGATATATAGAAAAATCCTAATACAGGTTTTGTGCAGCATGACTAGCAATGGGTTTACAGACAGAAGAGGTGGAAGAGTCATTAGTTTGACATATAAGCCCGAACTGGAGGAAGCTCTTTGACACCAGCCATAGCAGCAAGGAGGCTCACAAGAGAGGAGAAAGGTGAGCTGCCTGCTGCACCACTGGCATAACTGATTAACCTAAGGAACTAACAGAAGAAAAGGGAAGAAAATCAATAAAAGAGGGGGGGGAAAGGATGGATTCAACTCAAGCAGCTTATTAATTTGCATGAGAGCAGGAAATGGATTAACTTTTGGAGAAGCAAGGAAAGAGGTTGAGTGTCTACACGGTACTACAGTAATGTTAAGGTCGAGGAAAGAGCATTGTTCAGTTTCTCATGACAAGTTTTTCTACACAACATTAAAAAGTGTTTTGTGCAGTATGACATCAGTGCGTAAATGCAGTAGCAGAGTGAACTGTTGTGGGGGAAATAAAATGAGACCTGGCAAGACAGCACATAAACAGCAGTTCTAGTGAAATGTGAAGATACATTGCTCGTTCGCTCTTGGAGTAATAAAAAATAAATAATTTTAAACAGTTCTTACTAATGTACTTTCAATACCCTCAGGGCATGTTCTCAGGTTAAGTAGATGCCACTGTCCTAAGAAATTTTGTCAATTTTTCTCCCATCTAGTGGGTTTTGAAACTTACTTTTCAGCCATTCAGGTAACCATGCAAACCCATCTCCTATTCAGCTTCTAATATGCTGGAAAATTATTCTCATACCACAATACAGGACTTGTGACAAACATATATGCGCACATTCAAAATTAGGAACAGGAAAAAAGAATTCCATATATAGAATATATTTCTTCACAGCAAAATTTTTGACAATTTTGCAGCCAACATGCCAGTGTAATTGAATCAATTCTCAAAATAAATCTTCCATATTCTGTTTAAGCCTTCATTTAGTTAAGTCAAACTTTGTTTCCTACTCAGGTAAAACATGTAACCTGCCATCTTCTCAGAGCAATCTATATTTAATTCAGTGAGGTGAGAATCAGTAGTAATAACTTCATCACCAGGAAGGTGATTTAAAATTCCCATTGCAGCCCTTTTTTATTAATACTTGGGCCAGGAAAGTTAGTAATTTACTTAATTTGAAAGTGAAAATGTGGAGGTGAAGGTGTTTTGGTTTTTTTTAACCAGAGGACAATGGTATCATCTGCTTGCACTTCATGATTATAAAACACTAATGTGAAGAAAGTATACATTTGATTTTAAAAGAAACACCCCTTGGAATCCAGTTAATTCTCCAGTTCGCTTGCTCAGCAAGAACCACTTCCATATTCAAATATTTTCTCCAAGAAATTAAACAACTCCTATGAAAGCAGTATAATTCCACTGATACCCTCAAAACTAATAAGTGATTAAAAAAAAACTTACTCTGAAATCAAAATCACATAAATTAAAAAAAAAAATCATCTGAAACATACCTACACAAGGGAGGGAATAGCCAAGCTCTGGATCATGGATGAACTGACGGTCATTCAGCATAGTCACACAGTACAAATGGAAACAGTCCAGGCAAATGACATGGCGATGCACGCACTGGAACACAAGCACAGGACTCCTGTTAAAAACAAAACAGTGAAAATGATGAACAAGAACTGGTCTGAACTCCACAAAAAAAGCTTCATTTCAAACTTATAATTTAATAATAATTTTTTCATTCATAATACTCAAGGTTATCACATACATTAAATTAGAATTTAGCCTGGTATATTGCAGCACTTTTAAAAAGAGATGGTTTCTAAAATGAATCAGATATGAGGAAATGGAAGTTAAGCTTTTACTAAAAGTTGAAACTTTGAAACTGAAAGCTGGAAAGAAGCAAGAAAAGTGCTTTAGTAACAGGAATCCTTTGTGCAAGATGAGGAAAGATCACATATGGTAAAACATCAAATGGTGATAGGTAGGATAAAATAGAAATGTAACCAGCTAGAAAAACTAAACAGGATTTTGTGAAGACCACCCTGTGCCTTCAGTCTCTCAAGGTCACCATTTGAGCTCTGCATAGAGGGCATTCCCTCAGTAATAATGAGTAAAGTAGTTCAGCTTCTGTTCAGAGGTATGGGATTCATCTGAGAAAGAGACACCTAAACTTAAGTGCTGTATATAAATACCAACCCATATGCTAAGTGAGAAATTTCTGCTATAGTCAATATATTTAATGGAGGCTGAAGCTCATCAGCTATCTGTATTAGGCTGAGCTAAATCACCAGCTTGGCTCCATTGTCTGTATTGACTAAGTCTCCGTGGACCATTATAGAAATTCAGACACCTGCCCCAGAGACAACTAAATATGGCTATCCTGAGCTTGACAGAATACTGCTTATGGACATGCAGAGAGGAAACACTTGGAATGAGTGAGGACAAACAGTTTTATTCCTGAGTTGGCCCGCACTCAGAAACTCTCCCTCTAGTGGTGGTCAGAGCAATGAGAGGCAGTGGATCCCAAAATCCTGCCCAGGACCATTACACTGGAGGTCAAAGAAAAATTGAGTAATACAGAAAATATTACATACACATGAAATGTGCCTTCACTGCAGGAACACACTGAATTAACCTAATGGATTTGCTCTAATGTAATTTATCTTCTGCTAACTCCTGATGGATGTATTTTAACTGTCAATTCCAAAGTAATGCGCGTTCGACAATCCTGCTTGCTTATCTCTTATCCTTCAGGACTATTTTGAGATCTCAAGTCTCAAAATCGGAAAAATAAAGAGAGGGATGTTAAGCTGAACACAATAGCGAGATACCCATTCAAATGTTGAATTTGCCCGTGAGCAAACACAGGTAGAAATTTAACATAGTTAAATTTTTTTAGTAACTAGGAGGAAAAATAATTATTTTTAAAAACAAAGGGAGGAATTCTCACACATTCATGGTACTCCATGAGACAGATATTAAAATACATCAAACACAGCAAGACTTGTGATAAAAGATTAGACTTAGCAACACAGATATATCTTCTATAAAACCTGCTAGATGATGCTTTGAAAACTGACAGGAACAGTAAAACACCAAGCCCTCAATGTGGGAATACAACTTCAAAATGTAATCAATAATTTCAGATACTATATACAAGCATTTAATCTTCCATGAAAATATGTTTTAACTTTGCACATACTATAGTATTCATGGCAGAGTGTTGGTATCTCCAAAAATATAATCTCTGTGTTTTAAGGATTTTGTTGAATAAAGCAGCTTAAAAACTGAATTAAATAAAACCTCCCCGTTACTAATCCTTATTAGTTGCCCACTTGCTGTTCTGTATGTACCAAATAAAAATTTTAAAAAGACAGCTGTAAGGCAAAATGAGAAGCTCATCTATATCAGTTTAGCTCTGGATGGCCCCAAAATCATTACATAGAGGTGGAGGAGCAGTTATCTAGCCCTGACAGTGCAAAAGTCCCCATGGCTCACCTGTCAAATGTAACCTTTAGAAAAGCACATGAAAGGTTTCTTCCTGAAATGAAGCTATAGTCAAATTTGTCTATAGCTTTAATGGTTATCTTACTTCTAGGGTTAATTGCTCTTTTTTATTGTGTCTGTATCTTAAGTAGTTTTTCTAGTTACAGGGGAAGTTCCCTGATTCTAAATTCACATTTCTCTGACCTTCATTTCAAATACAAAATGTATCTCATGTGTGGGGTGAGATCCATAAGAGAAAGCCATCAAAAGTGGAGCATCTTAAAGAACCCAGGCCAGAAGTGAAAACGGTGTTAATTAATATTTCCGTCTAAACTTGTATGAAACCAAGACTAATAGCACTTTATTATGCAAATGAACTATGATCAGTTTCTACTGTAAATTATTTTCTGGTAATTGATTTTTCTTCTTAATGTATCAAAACTGTTTGAAATCAAAATTATATTGTCCAGAAAGGGCACAGCCCTATATGTACACATTTAAACTGCATCTTTAGGATCAATGTTAATCTTAAAACATGCTACTTTTTGACATTATCAGACTCCAAGCAATGTGTACAAGATAGATATAAACCTGGGTTCTGACTATGCCACAGAACACATGCTATTACACTGTCTACTAATTTTGCAGCCCATGGTATCTGTGTCGTAAGGTTTGGAGAAACTCAATCTGTATGCACTACAAATTTATCAAAATTCATTTGGCATTGGAACAATCACTGCACTCTAACATTTGCAGATTTTGTATCAAAGGAATGCAATTCTAGTTTAAAAGAGGCATAAAAATCTTGTTCCTG
This sequence comes from Corapipo altera, assembly GCF_003945725.1. Classification (NCBI taxonomy): domain Eukaryota; kingdom Metazoa; phylum Chordata; class Aves; order Passeriformes; family Pipridae; genus Corapipo; species Corapipo altera. The sequence goes on from NW_020884874.1 coordinate 31,886,477, forward strand.
AGATCATTAAAGATGAAGATGTAACTAGTATGCTCATAATGTCCATATGAAACTAGTAAATACTCATTTAGGATAACTCCAAGAATTATTGATAGAAGCCTTGCTTGAAACAAACACAATTTATTTTAGAAAGGAGTATTATGAAAGTAAAAAAAATTTGCCATATAGTGTAACAAGGGCCCTTGCTCAATCTAACAACTGGCTAGTAATGTAAATCTGATATATATTTTAGAAAGTATCTCACAGGTTCCATTTACATAATGTGTTTGGCTGAATTAGAGGCTTCATGAGAATAATATATAAGAAAAATGTTTCTCACAGCAAGGGATAAATTGGTCCTTTTTGTTCACCAATTAGGATTGTAACCACTTTTAAAAATTGAAAATCCAACATTGTAATGCATCACAGGAAATTTCCATAATAAGTCACTCGCTCTTGTGCTCAGATTCCTTTTCATTAGAATTTTATCAGCATGCATTGCCTTAAATGAAAAAGAAAGGAGACCCTAAATGTTTCTGCTTCATGTTACTACTGTTGGATAACTGTGTAGCACAAAAACAGCACAGATGGAAGGGCTTTCTGGTCTGTACACTCTTTCCTCCTTCTCCTCAAAGCAGCAAGATGCCGATAATTTTCAGGTAGACTACCACAGCTAAATAAAGATATGAAGACTTGATCTTATTTAAGATAAGAAGGCCTCTGGAAAATAAATTATTCTAGTATATCTCAAAATCTCATGAGGATTATTAGTCTATTGATAGTGAGTCCAATGGCTATGAATGTGAGGTGCTACTTAGCATAAGGAATTATTTGTAGACATAACAGTGGATAAGCTGATATATCTTTCAATGGCTACAGAAAAATACATGGGGCAATTAGTCCCTTGCCTGGTCTTTACTTTTCATATTTTGAAAAAAACTAGACTCAATAAAGGTTAAACAGCACACCACAAATTTCAGACCATTATTTTTTTTGAAATTGTGAGTAGCCACAGTCTGAAGCACTTCAGAGCAAGAAATATATTTGAGCCTGCAGTAATATGTGAAAATCACATTGGACAAATCTGTGAAACCCCCCTGAGGTCATTTCTAGGTGACAGTTGGATTTTTCTCACCTCAGTCTCAAAATCTTAACCAAATAATAATAAAAAACCCTTGCCAGATGTCTGTAAGGCTGCCTTGCTGGGATTACAGTCAGTGAAGCAAAAATAGCCATGTGGGATTCATTTCTGTGCAGTAAATAAATATGAATGCACACAGCTGTATCACAGCCTTTAACCCCACCTATGAGTACTATATTTATCATAACACACTTCTGCATTTCTAGCACATTTTTCCACTTTGGAAATCTTCCTGTACTTCAAAAAGCTTTCTATATAAGTACCATGAAATAATTTTATAAATGGATCTCTATGTCATTCCGAAATGGATTTTTGTAAAGTTTCAGGTCAATAGCATTCAAAAAAGGTGAATCACTGAAAAAAATGTGTAAAGAAAAAACAAGGAAAGTATAAACTTTGGTGACACAGACACTACAGGCACTCTTCTGCTTCATAAACAATCAAAGTAATTAAACAGAAATACTGTCCTTGAGCAGCATTCAAGGGCTCTACCCTTGTTGCAGAATGGAATTACAATGTCTAAATAAGCCAAATTATTCATCCATCACATGGCTTCCTCATAGAACCATATATAAGAATATAGTCTTTTAATTCATACAAAGCTGGTGTCACATCTGGCTTTCCTGTCTACCACATACATTACACCGTCTTATTCAAAACTATGGAAAGAATTGCCAGTTTATGATGGTTTAAGTGCATGGTTTTCTTACCATGAAAATATTTCCAAGTACTTTTTCATCGAATATGTTACTAAAATCCATTAGAAAGATGCTACTATGTATATAAAATAGGAATAGAGAAAATATAGAAAAATTACCACAGTGATTTATGATTTAGAACTTATGCAGTTTGGAGGAAAGTACAGCAGCAAATTCTGCTTTCTAATGAGCAATACGTGATTATGAATAGAAACAGTGCAGTTGCAGACAACCCGTAAGTAACAATGCAGGCCCCAAATATTTACGAAAGAGTAGGCATCTAAAATGGGTATCAAGACCTTACAAGAGAAAAGAAAAAATTATAAAGTACTAAGAAAGAAATATCACTGATATGACTTTGCAGTGAAGTACCCATTTTTCACAGACTTTTAGGACCACAAAAAAGTACATCCCTGCTTTTCCCTTCCTAAGGGATAAAAATAAATCTTTACATAGACTATGCTAATCAAAAAACCCAGTTTATATAAACACAGTATTATCACAAAACTGACCTGTTAAATCCCTTAGAACAACAACAAAAAAAGATTTTTTTTTTTGTCTTTGATCACTTGCCACACAATGCATCAAAGGTCATGAAGTGAAGGTTATGAACAGCATGTGACATCACTATGTGAGCTTAAATTTTCTGGCTGTGCTTCTGTATAAAAATGTATTCTGACCCACAGTTGTTAACTTAAAGGGGCATCAGCAAGTGAAATCTGACCTATTTTCTCTTCTATTATGTTACATGTTTTCCTCTAAAATGTGCTTTCATGTTTCTTATTTCTATTGGAAGGCAGCGCCAAGAGGCCAGAACCCAGAAACAGCCTGACAGTAATAAACCAGAATATAAGAGGGAAAAACAAGCATGCTTAAAACTAGTACACATGATGGCAAGTACTCCTTTCAGCAGTGTTCCTGTTAACTCTGTTGTTAAGGTTTTTTCCAGGCTATGGAAGCGACACACTTTATTGCCTATAAAACTCTGATCACTGTGGCAGGCAACAGCATCTGCCTCCTGAGGACACAGGCAAGGGAATTCTGTTACCTGTAGTGGTACACTCATATTAGCACCTGGTATTATATATGTGCTATGCCTGCTTGCTCAGACATGCCTTGCATGAGCTCCATGTTCAGACACAATAACCACCCTTGGACTAACAGTTGAATCTTATGATATAAAGGAATAGACAGTCACTGGGTTGGAGGAGAAACTTCCTGTAATCAATCAGATTAGCTGTTTACAGTGCTCCTCTGCACAGCAAATAACTAATAAATCAGTCATGCTTTGAAAGCAGATCAGTAGAACCTGCTCCTTTTCCTTCATCTGTCCTTTTAATACCTCACTAATGCTCCAGTGGAGAGAAAAGGAAAAGATCTCAGTAATGGAAGCAAAAGATGACAAATGTGAACAAAGCAAGCAGCCCATGAACTGCCCTAACCCAAGCCCTGGTTAGCTTGCTGGTTACCCTTTGTAGCTTGCTGACCTCCAGCTTATTGTGAACCAATTCATCCATACTGGCTCTTTTGTACCTCCCAAACCCATGGTACTTGTACCCTCAGCTTTTGCTACCCAAGGCTGGCAAATGCTGCTTTCACGCTTCCCTGGATTTAAACTGGCTCACAGCAGATTTTCCTATGTCCCAAGGCAGCACCCAGCATTTAGCAGTACAGTCAAAACTGCATATCACTGACAGTCTACAGCAGTTTGCCCAAGGATCCTTCCTTTCACAGGCTCCTAACTTTCTGACTAGACATACTTGAGTTTGACAGATTAGAGACATAGTCAGAAATCAGTCTAGTTTGGTTTTCAGGAAAAAAAAAATCATCAAGGCAACTAATGAAGTTGGGAGAATGATAGGATATCACAACAAGAGGAAGAAGAGCTAACTCAACCTGTACAAGCAGCACCATGTGATCTTTCAGGAATTAAGAATGAATAAATGAAAAAAGTCAAAATGCCTTTGTACCCTAATGGCTTCTTATTCTACGGATTGGTCCCATTGGATCTACTGAGGTCCCATTGATTTCTTTCAAGAATTGAAACCTTATTTGGTTTTACTTTCTACAGTTATGCTAGTAAAATTAACACTGTCAGCAAATGTTCTTATGCCACTGGAATGCCACTGTCTATGTTTTAAATTGTTAGAAGGGGCCCTGATGTGGCTTTTACGCTTGTCAAATAGCAAAGTCCCAAAGAGTTCTTAGGCATAGTCCAGGGGTTATTGTGTGCTGTCTCCAACAGGCAACAGCAGTATGCATGTGGACACTGGTTTAAAAACTAAGAGTCCTGACAGATCTTTAGTCTGGGACTATTCTCTTAACACCACAGTTTACCAGATTATTCTGTTTTCTCATTTTAGACTCCATTCCCCAAATCAAACCTTTTGAGATAGCCTGAGAAAATTATGTTGTCTGTAAATACATTAAACAGAAGAAAAGTTTCCTAACACAAAAGACAAGACACAATCTTGACCTCTTTTTGTCTTCTTGGGAATGCTGAATTCCCTGAAAAGATATGGAAGGAAAAGAATACTGGATATAATCTTAAGGCATGTTATCATATTATACTCTTCATTCCCTGGGACTCCAGGAGGGACCAGGACTTTTGGACACAATCTGTCACCACTGTGTAAATTTCAGTTATTCCCTTCCAGTTAGCTTTGAAAATACACCCTGGAGCATGACCTTTTGGATTGCATTTCTTAACATATATAAAAGAAAAAAGATTGGAAAAAAAGGAAAGAGAGAAGGGGAGAAGAGGGGAGAGGAAAGAAAGACATAAGAGGGTGCAATTATCTGAGAACACCTTCTACATTGGCATCTCCATTCAAAGAGAAGAAGAGTAAGCCTTGGGCTAGCAAGTCTCATAGAAAGCATTCTCACTTGGCAGATTTTAAGTGTACAAAGTAGTCACTTATTCTTAAAAATCTGAAGAAAATAGTTTGTGACATCCACTAGGAAATTATACTAGCAGTGAAGATGGCTTCTTTATGTCATATTCATATTGTGAATTTTTGTTTCTGATCTTATTATGGCCTTTTGTCACACCTGTGGAATTTAAATGCCCAAACATGCACGTAACTCCATGTTTAAATTTCATTAACCTCCTCCATCTTTTCCCTACATGTCAACCTCCAGTACATAAAAGAACAAATGGAATCAACTTTCTAACCAGGCAAAGAAACAACACCACATACTCCCACACCCAAATTAAGTTGTAAACCCAAACAAATTATTATAAAGTTTGGGAAGCATAATTTCTGAATTTGTAACTGGGCCAATAAAAATATGCAGAAAAATTCTAAAGATTTATAGATAATAACTCAAAAGAGGACTCTGGAAGCTTGAATCATTTTAGGTGGTTGTTTTCTATTTAATCTCAGCACACATTTTCATTAGTTTTGTACTGCCTACTTGGAGGCTGGCTAGTCCTCTTTGTGCCTGTTCTTTCAAGGAATTACCATTTGTATTAGGTCTCAGGTAATGTACTGCTCTTTGTATAGGAGTACTCAGTAAAAATATTCTCCCTACCTGATCTAATAAATTGTGTAACACTTCGGAACACTGCCATTAATCCCAGTATAACATTGCATTTCTATAGAATTCCAGATCTTGATATCTGAACAATACAAAAAATATAGGTGAAAGACAATAACTAATAGGCACTTGTGAGATTTGTTCCTCTTCTGCACTTACTGAATATTGCAGGAATGGAAGAAAGGGTATTCACAATACTGTTTTACAATATCATCTCTGAAAATCCTCTGGAAGCTGTTTGTGATGCCAACAAGAACTGACTTACAAAAGAAAACACACTGTAAGAAAAAATTGTGGTGGGATTTCCTCTGTTTTTTAAGCAGATCAGGTTTTTAGTTAATGAAATAGCGAATGTCACAGAACTTATATGAAGACACTTGCTGGAAAAAGAGTGTGTCCAAAAGGGCATGTGTCTTGGGAACCATCACTAATACTTCATTTTGGTCCAACTTTCCCTTGCTTTGACGAAACAGTTTACTCCCTACCTCACACTTAGCTACTTACACGGACTGACAAATGGTGAGGGAAAAGGAGTACGGATTTTTCATCTTACCTCTTCCTTGTCCTCATTGAGGATTTGCTTAAAGAGGACAAAGCAAGCAAAATCTACAACTTTCTTGGATGCTATGTAATAGCCACAATTGTCAGCACTAATGAATAGTTTTCACATCTCATGTCTATCCCAGAACACCTAGGTCATTCCCACAGAGACTATTCATACTGACTCTTCTGTTACACTCTCTCTCTGTTAGAAGAAGTAACCTGGCCTCGGGACAGAAGATAGATTATAGGTAGAAATTTGATACATATTCCAGTATTTCAGAGAAATAAAGAATAAGAAAGATAAATTCAAAAATATTAATGGGCATTTACTAAGGTAAGTTTTCTTTTACCTTAAATTTCTTTTGACCACTCCCTTGACACAACATATTTAGCTGCATATGAGCTGGGGTATGGATTAAAGTCTAGCTATTGGAAAAAAAGGAGTAGTAAAAAGAGTAAGGAAATAGAATGGAAAACAAGGAAACCAATACTTTCCATAGTAATAAATAAATAAAACTCATTTAACACGTGATATAATATCCTGGGGATGCCCTGCAATGCTTACGGATAATATTACTACTTAACTTCATGGTCCACCTATTCACAGGCTAATAAAACCATAAACTATATAAAGGAAGCTTTCATTACAAATGGTGGATTCCTTCCATTACAATGACAAAGAGAGTATATTTGTATATGGAGTCTAACAGCTGGTTGAGCCCTAAGAATCTGTACACCACTAAAATGTGTCCAAGGAATACATTTGAACTCTGTGACAAAACCCTTCCCGCTCCTTCTTTTGTTCAGGGAACAAAGAGAGATACATTATTACTCAAAACATACTGACAAAACAAACAAACAAGAAAGCATCACTTAATTCAAAATGTAGGTTGAAATAACAAACATTTCCCAATAGAAATGTTTCTGAAATTCCTGCCTTTTCTCTGTTTCAAATTATAGAACAGCACTTGAAAAAAATGTAACCCCACCTTGGTATTTAACAATGAACATTGGAAATTAGATCGCTCACCAATCCCTATCCTTTACTCTTAAGTGAAACATTCATACTAAAGTACTTTTTCTAATAATTTCAAATATTATATATGAAAACTGTACTCCATGGTATATTTTTTAGGGTTTTTATAGTCATAAGTTCTTAAAAAATCATCATTGCTTAAAAGAGAATGACATTTACCTACTTTGTTTCAAAAAAACACCAAACAAATCAGGACAAAGGGAAATTACTTGATTGGATTTTGGTTTTTACTTTAGATGCCATGCAGACATAACCTCTGAGATTAAGACTGTGCATGGTAAAAAATAAACAGGGGTGTTTTTGTGTTAGTAATCAAGAGAAAAGTACATTTGGTAGACTGTAGTCTGTAGATTCTGTCAGATAAAATACGGGGAAAAAACTGGAATACATGAAATACAGATTTCCTGGTTTGAAACCCTTAGAGATGCTGAGGAAAAAGCTTCAACTATGAAGTGAGTCTCATTCCTTTGATATGTTTCAAAACAATCTAAAAGGCCTCATGGTGGATGGCTCCATTCACAGAATAAACTGCAAAAACTTCTATGGGATATTAAATTCCATATTCTAAGTTACAACTCATGTACATGACTCACGTAAAACATTATTCAACTACACTATTACTGAGTTTACATGTAACAATATTCAAAAAGGAAATGTCAATAGATTTTTGATATTTAATTTTTAAATAATTTTAATTCATGTATTTTCTAGCATATATATCATTTACTGTCCAACTCTAGTCTCACAAAGACATAAACTTTTCTGGTAATGATGAAGAAAGCCTTGAAATTCAATGATGAGAATTGGAGGGCACGTAAAAATGCAGCTGTGCAAATTATGTTAACAAGTGGAGACAGTAAAAGAACAAACTTGTCTAAGTCATACATCCTCCTCTCAGTGTCATGTCATGTATTTGAAAGTAGTTCATGCAGAGGATTTATGCTTTCTTTGAGAGATAGGGTGCTGTCTTGAGCTCAGCCCCATTTATTTCTAAACAGATGAACATAGCATAGACTTTGATTAACACAAAAGCAGAGACTGAATCTGGTAGAAATTTGGTGCTGCTTCTCTGAAGTTATGACAGAAATGCATTTGGTTGCAGTCTGCAAAAAAAAAATTATATGAGGGCAATGAAAAAACTACACAGAACACTGGCAATTAAGTTTCCAAAACAACTATTAGAAAAGTTAAGACTTGCCACTTCTTTCCTAGATCTGATTCTGTTTGCTTATAACAAATTGCTAAAATGTCATTTACTGTATCTGACCACAATTTGGTCTTACACATCTTTGAATAACTACAAAGATATAACTCTGTGTGAAAAATAGTATCTTATATTGACAGGAGCAGACCAGGTGTCTTAATCACATCTAAAAAAAATTAATTGTACAGCAGCTGCATATAGAAAACATGTTTGCACCTGTACATCTGCTTATTTTATGTGGAAAACATTCTGCATTAGCATTTATTGGACATATTTGCATTTTTAAGGGGAGGATGACAGCAATTTCAATTCTAAAATAAAATTAACTTAGAAAAGTTTTACCCAAACTTCCTTATCTGTAAAAACCGTACCTTTCCCCCTCCACTCCAAACATCACAATAAAAATCTTTTTCATACTACTTATTCAGGGGTTTGGGGCACTGGTTAAGGCCAGTGAATCTCACTGCTATGCTCTGCCTGGCCTTATTTAGAGTTTAGAATCAGAGAGAATAAAAGTTCATAAGCCAAGTTAAAGCCTTAAGTGCAATAAAGCACCATTTTTAGGATGCTCACAGTGCTACATCCATGCCAGGCTTCCTAGCAATTACATCTTTAGCTGATTCTGCTTCGTTCCTCCTTTGTGGTAACTTTATACCCTGCAGGCAACGGGCAGACCAAGAAGGAAAAAGGAAAAAAACAAACAAACGAACAAATGAAAACCAAAACCAAAACCCCAAAACCAACCAACCCAACAAAAACCACCAAAAAACAAAACCAACCAAAACAAATATAATCCCTGAAATGACAATTACTAGGAATAGTCAGCAATCCAAGTGTATGGATTCAATACAAAGCTCTTCCAGAAACTGCCAAACCCTGTGAGGATGATTGATCCTCCCAAGAATGTTCAGGCCAATTCTTATCAAAACTGACTCACACATTCCCCATTATATAAGGTAGCAATTATGTTTCCCACTCTGTCTTACATTAGCTAGCCTGACAGTGATCCGTTCAGCCATGTGTGATTCATTAGGTTTGCCTTCTGTTTCTAAACATGAGCTATTGAAGAGAGCAGCCCTTGAACCCCAGCCTGCTTTGGCGAAGTGTGAGAAGTCAATGACATTTCCTTGTCTTGTGGCATCAGAAAAGCAGCAGCCTCCTGGCGTTCTGAATCACCACACCACACGTGCTCAGCTGAGCACTGGAGCGACACAGGTTTTATAAATAGTGCCTATACAGGGTTTCAGCGTACTTGTGTAAAGGACCTTTTTATTTGAGGGTTGGCCTCACTACAGACAGCCTTGTTACATGGGGTGAGGTTTATCGGATTAGAAGCAACACTGTTAGTATTCAGGACACATTTCCAAGTGCATATGACATGTCAGCTGCTTACATATCTTCCAATTCTGCTTCACATATTCCTTTTAAAGTTAAACATGAAGTGACAGAAGTGTAGAAATATCTGTGTCCTGCACTCTGTGAACATAACAGCTAAAAAAACCACCTTGACATGTCAGCTGACAACAGAAAAAATATCCCTGATCTCTACTGAGGCATTGTGATTCTAATATCAACTGCTTGTAACAGAGAGAAGAACTGAAAATAAAGAATCATGAACCTCACAATTAAATACATGCATATAAAAAACATGAAGAATTTTGTTTGCATGGCCCTAGTCACAGTTTCAGTCTTTGCTCCTCCTTCGGTGTCTGTACATTTACTTACTCCACTTTACAGAGACATCCCAGAGATCTAAACACAGGGCTAGCTAGTTGTATATTTCATGCATTTGTAGCTATTTTCTTTTAAAAGATATTTTCCTGCATCTTCCATTGACAGATACAACACTTCCAGCAGCTAGTTCTTCCATCATTTGAATAAATGAAGCACTCCCTGCAGCAACTCCGCTTCCCTCCAAGATTAATTCTCTACTATTTACTTTTTTTTTTCTCTCTGTCCTCCAGATTCCTCCTTCAACAGCTCTGTAGTTCTACCTTCACCTCTTGTTTTCAAATCAAGGCCAGCTTTATGATTTTGAGTTTCTTTGGGGCCAGGAATCTAGTCCAACAAAAGAAGACAACCCTCCCATGAAAGTGATGCTACATGACACTTTTCTTATTAGACTGATTTTGTATTTACTGTACAAACTCCAATTTTCTAGAAACACATTGGTAACAGCTTTAAATTCATTTATGATAAACACAGTATGTTGTACAGTGTCAAAGGATTTCTTCTCAGTGTTATTCACATTTAATTTTACATTCAATTAACTACCAAGAAACTTTTTACTTTTTAATATTCAATTTTTGAGAAGCTGTATCATGAAATAAGATCTTTTGTTTACCTAATAGTTGGATGATGACGTTGGTTATGCTTTAAATACACACTGTTGGAGGGTGTGTGGGAGAGTTTGGGGGGTGGAAATGAAGCTGTACATCTTCAAAAGCTACAGATGCCCACATGACCTTCAACATCCTGTACATGCTGTGAATTGCATGGAAGACATTTGTTATGCACCTTGAAAGGTGAAGAGCTCCAGCAACCTTGTCGAGATTCTTATCTGTACTCAGAGGATGGGGTCTAATTTTAATTTTGCTTAGTTCTGCATTAATTGTAACTGACTACATACTGAGGACAGTGAAACTGTAGTCAGCTGTAAAACCAGTGGGAGGTCAAAATTTTCTGGTAAACAAGGTACTTGCAACTTTCTCATGATGTTTCTCAAATAATGGGTCACAAGTGGAACAACTAGGAAATTGCCATAAAAATAGCACATGTTAATGGAACAGTCTTAAGGAGGACAAAATCTTCAGTCAGGTGTTACAGGTAACAGTAGTGCCCATTTTAAAGATAAGATGAAAGGAGACCTATTACAAAAATACTTGTCTTTGAAATGGGCAAAGAGGACACCTAAAAAGTTTGAGCAACTCATACCTAGCCATTTTATTCAACTCACTTGCTTTTCTTTTATTATTTGCTACAGTTATTTGTATAACCATCTTATATTCTAAAAGGTCACTATTCTTATCTGTCATGGATATTGCAGAAAAGTCTAGCTGAGATAAGGCTAATGCACCTGTTTCTGAGAAGCAAATGTTCAAATGTTTTCTGATGGTAATATTAATGCTCCACGGTAGAGGTGACACTTAATCACCCTACACATAAACCATATGCAGTGCAATACATATCCTTGGCTGCAGTACCCATGAGACAGTGGAATTCTGGATCCTGAAAGGAGGAAGCAGAACAAAATGCAAGATTACAACCCTGGACTTCAGGACAGCAGACTTCAGCTTCTTCAAGGATTTAGTTGGAGGAGTCCCATTAGATAAAGCCCTGGAGGGAAGAGGGGTCCAATAAAGCTGGTTAATATTGAAGGATCACTTTCTCTAAGCTCCAGTGGTCCATCTCAATGCTGAAAGTCATGCAAAAATACAAGGAGGCCCGTATGGATGAACATGGAGCGACCAGAAAAACTGAGACATAAAACAAGAGTCTATAGAAAGTGGAATCAGGACCAGATAACATGAAAGGAATATGGAAGCACTGCCCAAGCATTCAGATAGGAAACCCAAGGACTACCTGGAACTGAATCTGTTGAGATGTCAAAGGCAACACGTAAGGCCTATGTATATGGCAAAAATACAAAGTCCTGTACCTGAGAAGGAATAACCCCAGGCACTAGTTTATGATGGGAGCCAAATAGCAAGAAAACAGCTTTGCAGAAAAGCACCCGGGGCTCCTGGTGGACACTGAGTTGAACATGAGTCAGTCTCTTCCCACAGAGACAGCTAATGATATTGTGGACTACATTAGGAAGGGTGTTGATCCTACTGCTCTACTCAGCACTGATGAAAGACACCTGGAATGCTGGGTCGAATTCTGTGCTGTCCAGTACAAGAAAGGCATGGAGCTACTAGAAAGATTCCACAAAAAAGGCCATTAAAATGATTAATGGATTGAAGCATCTCTCATAGGAGGAAAGGCTAAGAGAGCTGGGACTGTTTATCCTGAGGAAGAGAAGCTACAGGGGAATCTCATCAATGTACAGATATCTGAAGGGAAGGTGTAAAGAATATGGACTCAGGCACTTTTCTGTTGTGCTCAGTGACAGGACCAGAGGCAAAGGGCACAAACTGAAACACAGGAGCTTCTGTCTAAACATAAGGAGGAACATTTTTACTGTGAAGATGACCAAGAACTGGTACAGGTAGTCAAAAGAATTTGTGGGGTCTCCATCCCCGGAGATATTCCAGAGCCACCTGGAAATGGTCTGAGCAATCTAGATGATCCTGCTTGAGCAAGGGGCTGAAACAGACGACCTCCGGATGTTCCTTTTAACCTCAACCAGTTTTTGAGTCTGTGATTTTGTGAATAAGATATTACAATACAGTAGAACAAATAAAGCTAAAAATTACAGTAGGTCATAAAAGTAGTGCAGAATTGCACTGTTCATTAATAAAAGACAACTAAATATAACTGAATATTGCAACTCCAATCTGAAGAGTGTGCAAAAAGGCTCTGGGTTCTGGGCAATGTACTATTTAAACAGAAGAGAGGTATAAGAGAGGATTATTTTATTTTGTTCATGTTGGGATGGTATATACTAACTTTAGCAACCACAGTATCCTTTCACTCCCATGAGAAACAAAACCGCTTGCAGGGCTCCTCTGTACCCTTGTTTAATCTGTGACACTGCAATTGGAATTTGTCACTCTAGGAGCTACATTTGATGTTACAGCCTGAAGCAGAGCTCAACCAAAATAAACAATCTGCTCTATTCTGCTTAGACTAATACGACAGTGATGTAAGTCCCAGCACAGTGGAAAATGCATAAATGGGCTGCCACACAGCACACACACACATAGAAACAGCAACACAGCTCAGAAGTTTTATTACTTATACACATCGTGTGTAAGAAGCCTTGCTTGGACTTTCGCTGTGCTATGCAACAGTATTTTTTCTGTGTGTTAATGTGGAAAATATGCTTATTGTTTCAAATGGCCCTAGGAATTTTGTGCCACACTGAGAAAATATCTTTATCTTGAAAAAAAAAATTAATTGAGTCAAGAATTTGTTCCATGACAACCTGCACACAGTTATTAGGGTGGGAGAGCTGAAAAGGATTATTTTATCATAAACATCCCACAGTGACACAACTGCGCAAATATTTGTCCCAATAGTTTGTGTGTGAATACAGTATTTTTTGTTCCCTCTCTGCCTTTCTCTGGTTTTTGATTTAGGGCCTCTGGAGCTTTGCCAGTGCTAAGCTGTTCGTTCCACTTGCACGTACAGGCTCATTAATGCAAAGAGTCACGTTGAAGCCCTAATCTGGTTATTCCTTCTACTCAGGATCACTTGATCAGAAGGAGGATGGGGGGGAAAATGCTGTACATAATTCTGTTAAATTCGTCAGCCACAATGGCTGACCTCAAATCTAGAGTCTTACATGCAGTCATTTTTCCTTTTCTCTGTCCCCAAGCTAAGAGAGCTCTGCAAAGGCAACTGACTGAGTAGGTCACATTTTTCTATAAAGATACAAGAGGTTATCTTGTTCAAGTAATTTTATTTCAGGAAAAAAAGAGGATAGAGTGAAAAGGAAAGCAACAAGGTCACTTCAATAACATCACAGAATATTTTCTAACTGTCTTACTTTCTTATATTTTCAGCCTCAAAGATGCATTTTCACATAGAGCATTTCTATTTAAAAAGGCAAGGAAAAACAGCATCAACACAAAAAAGATAACTATGTGTATAAAGCAGTTCGTGAAAGTTAAGGGCCTAAGAACAAAACGCCTTTTCTCTCCACATCAGGTACAATTTATATGGCCCTAGTGCAATGTTTCTCAAAGCACCCTGCCAGTGACCTCATCTCGCATCTGTAAAATCATTTTCTCAAAGGACATGAGGCTATCTGTTCTGGGTGAGAGCTCAGCTCCTGTATTTCTTTTTATCAGAGACCTTTTTATCAGACCTCTGCATTAGCCCAGCTGAAGTATAACAGGTAAAATTTAAAATTAATGCTATGGAAGACACTTAAGAATCAGCGGCCACTCTTCAATATTTTGCAGAGAAACAGTCGGCCATTTATGAACACCCTGCTCTTCTCCTTTGCCCCTGCCTTGCTGACAGCCCGAACTGTGAGGTGTTTACTTCCTTGCACTGGTAAGGCAGGGCTCAGCTCCCAGCTGCCACTTTGGATTGTGCCATAGGACCACAGCACTGCAGTATTAGCAAGTTTAAAAATCGTCTTGATTTTTCGAATTCTTCTTTAAGCAGCTACTACTACGAGCACTGTGCTTTGAGTGCACTTGTTTATATTCTGAAGCTGTATCTCAGACTGGATGTGGGTATTTCCCAAATCCTCCCTTCCCCCATCAGCAGATTCAGTCAACAGAGATACTCAGGTCTACCCCTAGATGGAGATACTGTCCGCAAGTCACTGCGCTGGGATTACAAATTCAACTCTCTGAGTGCAAGAAACTAAAATTAAGTACTGACTATTTATTAATCTCCAGGCAATTTATGAACCCCCCTCACTCTTCATACATACTTCTCTGGCCTGGGCTGGCACACATCAGGGATCATATTAAAGCCTTTAACTCTCTCTCATCCCTTTTCTATCCTGCATCAAGGGCTATTTTCCAATCACATAAAACTCCAAAAGGAAGAGCTAACGGCTGCTCAGAGAAAGCTCTGGATGCTTCCTAGATTAGGAGCAGACAGCAAGTGATGTAGGGACACTGCTGTCATCACGAGAACCTATACTGACATATTTCAACAAGATATAATCATGTAGAAAACACCTAGGGGATGCATGTATTAATTTTTCTGTTTAACTTATATAGCACATTTATTACCATGCAAGTTATCTTCCTCATGTTATTTCCTATTTTCAGCTTGACACTTTTCTTAGCTGGTTGCAACTAACTGAAAAGTCGAAACAAATCCCTAGAGAATATGCTTGTTACCCTAACAAATTAATTTCATTATTTTTTCCATGTTTTTAGCACGATTTCAAGAGTGATTTCACATAGCAGAATGAACTGTGATCAAACAATTTGGTTTGCATATTTACAAGTCCTTTTCCACTTCATTGCATTGTGAACCTGTTTCATGCTGACCTGCCCTTCTTAAAGTCATTTCCATTTACAGTAAGAGTGCAACTCACTGACACATAAATTGGAGATATTTTATATCCACTATGTGCAAGTATAAATGGACAAAGACAAGAAGTAAAGAATTCATTCCTCTATGATTACTAGTCTGTGCCAAAGTGATTATTATGCTATTTTTTCCACTCTAAATTGAGAGAGAGAGATTCTGCAGTTTGTTTCCCAGAACTACTTCGAGAAAGTCTGTATGTTCAGCTTTACATAAAAGAAATTTATGGGAGAGTTGTTAGTACTGTTGTACGAGAGGATAAAATGATTCCACGCTAAGCAAATAAAAAAAAGCAAAGAAAAAATTAAAAGGAATAAAGAGCATGCATAGTGGAACAAAGCAGACAATCAAATAGAAGTAGACAGAATAATTATAGATGTCTGAATAACACTCCAGATGGCATTTTGGGCATCACAGTTAACAAGCAGACTGTTTCAGGGGACCAGCATGTTAGCACATTATTGCAACAACTGGAAACCAGCAGCTGAAGCATGTCTGCCTGATTATCCAGGGAGCAGGCTACATGCAGCAGCCAAAACAAAACAAAAAAAAATACATTGTCTGGATGCTTACTGGTATCACAGGTTCAGGAACCCATCTTTCTTAACTGTAACATGCTTAAAAAAAGTTACCACAGACATGACTAACACTCACTTCACAAGGAAGTGGTCTTAGGCCAGTTAATCTGGTCTAAGTTCAAGCATTCAGAAAAGGTATCTTTTTGGTATTAACTATCCACTATCATTAAAATTTTTACACTTCTGCTCAGATGAAAATCAATCTGTTCCTTATGCTTTTCTCCCTCTGTTCAAATTTATTTTATTAAAAGCAACAATTATAGCTAAAAAGGAGTTTACGCTACAATTTCATTTTATTCCCCTTTTCACCATTGGAATCTGCAAATGACTTCTGCAGTTGCAACCGTTGGAGCTGAATGTTAAATCGTATGCCAAAATAAGCTTGATATCTTGTCAGTTATCTTCTCAAATGAAATTCATCATCTTCAGTACAGCAAAGAGTCTCATTGCTGATATGCAGCCCTAAGGAAATGTATTTCAGGGATGGAAGGTCTGATATTTCTATCAAGTAGAAAGACCTTTAGCACCCATGCCATAGTAACTCTTAAATTTATTCTAAAACGGCAATTCTGTGAAAACATAATATATGATATTCTCCCAAATATAAAAAATAATGTGTCTTTTTACTTTCAATTTCAAATTGAGGTTACACCATAGAACTCTTGCAGATCCAAAATCAGAGACAAACTTCACAGAATCAGTTCTGGAATCAGAAGCTTTAGCTTCATTCTTTTTCTTTGATTCCTGTGTTTAGATTTTCCCATTAGTGACTCTTCAAGTCTCTTGGTCCCTGAACAGATCTACACATAAAAATCCAATCAAAACAAAACAAAAAAACACCACCAAACAAACCAGACCCTTAACAGTAATCTATGACATATTAGCAAAGAAAAAATATATATATTTTGTAATTTCTGTAGCTCACGGTATGGTTTTAACTGCACTAAAAAAAATACAGTTCGTGACTGCTCCTTGGTTTGTAAAAAACCCCCTAGTAGATGCTGCAGAACACATTTGTCAATTAAAGTATTTGAAGAGTTCTCCTACCTTCCCAAGGATATTAGTTGCTTGTTCTGAAAACAGAAAAAAAATATGGTAGGCGGTGGTTTGGTTTTTTTTCTTTTTTAGTTGGTTGGTTGGTTGGTTTTTTGTTGTGGTTGGGGTTTTTTTTCCTGGTATTCTTATGTCATTGTATCAGAAAAGAATAAAAAAAAAAAACTTGGTCTGGAAAAGATAGTGAAAATATGCAGTAGTTTTCTAATAATATGTGATATAAACCAGATTTACCTATGTAAACACTTTCCCACCCTCACTGAAGGATTTCTAATTTTAATATTGAAAAAGCTTGATGTACCTTAAGGTTGGCAGACACACCCTTTCCTAATACCTTTTAACCTCTAGGACAAAGGAAAATACATCAGAAAAGAAGGCAACCTATGACTAATCCATAGTGGTTTCTTTAGTTCTTGATTTCTCTCTTAGTATCTATTTCAGTTTTTCATAGAATCATAGAATATCCTGAGTTGGAAGGGACCCAAAAGGATCATCAAGTCCAACTTCTGGCCCTACTGTAGGACACTCAAAGAATCACATGTGCCTGAGAATGTTGCTCAAAGTCCTCTTGAACTCTGTCCGGCTTGGTGCTGTGATCACCTTCCTGGGGAGCCTGTTCCAGTGTCCAAACACCCTCTGAGGGAAGAACTTCTTCCTAATATCCAACCTAAACCTACCTTGACACAGTTTCAGGCCATTCCCTAAGCTCCTATCATTGGTCATCACAGAGAAGAGATCAGTGCCTGCCCCTCCTCTTCCCCTCACAAGGAAGTTGTAGACTGCAATGAGGTCTCCCCTCAGTCTCCTCTTCTCCAAGCTGTGGAGTGACCAAGTGACCTCAGCCACTCCTCATATGGCTTCCCCTCCAGGCTCTTCACCATCTTTTGTTGCCCTCCTTTGGACACTCTAAATAGCTTAATGTGTTTCTTATACTGTGGTGCCCAAAACTGCATGCCATATTCAAGGCGAGGCCACACCAGTGCAGAGCAGAGCAGGACAATCCCCTCCCTTGACCGGCTGGTGATGCTGTGCCTGATGCCCCCCCCAGACATGGTTGGCCCTCCCGGCTGCCAGGGCACTGCTCACTGCTATTCAACTTGCCATTGACCAGGACCACCAAGTCCCTCTCTGCAGGGCTGCTCTCATCTCTCATTCCCTGGTCTGTACCTACATAAAGGGTTGCCCCATCCAGGGTGCAGAATCTGGCACTAGTCTTTATTAAACTTCATACAATTGGTGATTGCCCAGCCCTGTCATTTGTCTAGGTCAATCTGCAGGACTTCTCTGCTTTCAAGGGAGTCAACAGCTCCTACCAATTTAGTGTCATTGGCAAACTTACTTTGTATACCTTTGTGTCCCATGTCCAAGTAGCTTGTCTACATTTATGTTAAAAGAAAATAACTACAAAAAATCTAGAAAGACAGTCATGAAAAAAAGTAGAGGTAGGGGCTTTGCTTGGTAATAAAGTGAATAATATATATTGGATATGATGTGCGTCCTGAGTCGACAGGGTTCTGTGGTTACTTTTTTTTCACTTTCCATTATGTTTACTGGTAGAGAAAAACAAATAAAAAACCCAAATCAAAGCAAAATGTAACCTGAAATGCTAGGAAATTAAACAGAAGTCAGAAATCAGCCAAAGGTATTCATTCTCAAAGCATAAGCTCACGTTACACACTTTAAGCTTTATTAATTAAGATGTAAATTCAACAAGGAAAATGAGTGTACTGAGTATTATTTATGTCCACCTCGATTATGTAAACTTTGCAGGAGAGGTTTTAGCATTTCTTGGACTAACTCTGAAACCCTGCATGCCAGATAAGCCACAAGGGAAAGAAAAGGCATAAAAAAGAGCTTGAAAATTTAAAGGCTGCCAAGTCTACTATTGTCAGTTCAAGAGTTCCCAACCGCCCTGTACATAGAAATCTCCTTGAGCAGCATCTAGACCACTGAAGTAAATAACAGAAACATTAAAGAAACATAAAAGAAGCATAACAAAAGTTTGGTTTGCCAGCATCAGAGCAGTGTCTCATACTTGCTCTGGAGGAGATGTTAATAAGAAATGGTCCGCCTCTGTCAGATAGGATCTTAATGGAGTTTGGATCCTAATATGCTTTGGCATTCCTCTGACCTCCTTTGTATTATGAGTACCTTGTCCCTCTGTATCTACCTTTACATGCTGCTAAAACATTTGACAAAACTTCCAGAGACTTCTGCCATTCTACCATTAACCTCACCACCAGTAAAGTTGGCTTTTCTGTGAGTTAAATTAATTTCCTTTATCATAACAGATACACAAAACTTCTCCCAAAGCCCAAGAACCCCCCAAAATGCACTCAGAATTATGGTTTAAATCTTGTCCAGATTACTCTTCTGTTTTTATTTCCTTCTGTTACTTATCTTGAATGTCCTTCTTTGAGTCCACATCACAGTTTTTGGAAAGTGATATATTCAATGTAAACCACATATAACAAAAAGCAGAAAGCAGAAGAAAGGTTGTCCTTTTAAAGGGTATTTTCACCTGGACTGTATCAGCAGAAAATCTCCACAATCCTGAAACAGCACATGAAGCCATATCATGGACTCTGGTTACACACAGTAATATGCTATATACTGGTTGTCTTCAGGAGGAGTCTGAGATTAAATTCAGGAATGTATCTCTGAATGGATTCAGTGATCTTTGATGTTAGGGCCACTAAAGAATCACTAGCAAAGATGGTTTCTGAGTTCCAAAGTTTCTCAGGATTTTTCAGTATAAATCCCCTGCACCAAAATAAATCAAAGTGTTTACAACAGAAGGAAGATAGTCATGAAGCTTCTATGAATTGTCAGCTCATGAAAATGCACTGTTTTACAAGATGCTCTTAGATAAAGGTGATTACTATTCATTATTTGAATTATAGTCATATCAGAAGACACAGGGTAGATTGATATCTCATTGTGCTGGGCATAATATAAAATACAGAATGAAAGACAATTCCTGACATAAGAAAGATAAGAATCTAAATAAACAAAAGAGGTAAAAAGGCATTGGGAAATAAAACAACTTGTCTGGAATAATAGGCACTTTTTTACCAGATGAACAACAGAGACAGTACGTAGGTGGCCTGAATCAGGATGAATGTCTGATAGCTGTGCTTCACAGCATCTCAGTGGGGAACAGAATGAGTGTCTTTCACAAACAATCTAAATCAAGACACTTATTTCAAACAGAGAAAAATAACCAGAGCCTACCATTACCACGATTTCCCTGGTCATGGATTCAGCGACTGGAATGTCCTTCTTACATTCTCAGGAAAACTCAAACTGTGAAAAATTTACTCATTTCTTGGAGAGACAGGCAAAGGGAAAACTAATTAGGCAGCTACCTCTATCTGTAGAGAGATCTGCACCAGTGCCATACAGTGTTGGTGAATGGAGGAAGATAACCCTACAGAAGCTTCCACTGAATGGTTTCTGGGACCAGCAGAATATCACAGACCAGAGGGAAATTGAATTGAGAGATAAATTTTGAATAAGAGTGTTTTGCTGAGGAAAGTAGAATTTACCAAACAGATAACCAGATCAATCATTTGTTAAAGTAAAAAACAAAACAAAACAAAATTACAACAAAAAAAGGACAATAGCTTAGGTTCCTAATGAAGGTAGTTTATTAATGTTTAATCTGCTCCCTTGTGAGGCACAGCAAAAACCCTATAGTCTGTTCTGATGAGAGGCCTTTTTATTTGTGTTCCACACTGAAGACCTGGATTTTGAATAGGTAAGAAGCTGATCAGGATAAAAGAGCCTGTCAGAGTGTAGGTGAAAACTTCTGAAGTCCACAATTGTTCTATATCTCACTTTCGGCCCTCAGTCCCTCATTTTCAACATATTCATATTCTGCCATCAGAATTTTTGTTAATATAATGCTGTAGAAGAGTGAGCCTGTAAAATGAGACTGTTAAATCCCAGCTTTATTCTCTAATGACTGTCTATCAAATACGTTCAGATTACCTGTCAAAGACAAGATGTTTTTAAATTTCTAGTTCTTCAAGCCATTTGGGAACCCAAAAATCCCAGCACTGCTGGTTTTGATAATAACAGTAAGAAAAAATAAGTAATCAGAATGTAGCTGACAATCACAATAATTATGCCAGCAAAATGCAGTAACTTGCACCTTTATAGTAATTATGTCTTTCCCAGACAGAAAAAAAATGCTACACTTATCAGTAAGATAAGTAAATAGAAATATGGTACATAGTTACCAGTTATATAAAGCTATTTTTTGTCAAAGCACTATAAGAACTCAAGAATTTATAACACGTATTTTCATGAGGGGATTGATGTCCCTGCATCTAGACAAAAGCTTCAGGTTTGGAAAAAGTATGTTGAGGTTCTTCTGTCAAAGATATACTGGATATACACAGAGAGGTCTTTTCTATGCAGACTAGAAGAGAGATTGAGGAAAAATTATCCTAGAATAAAAATCCTGATATAGTTACCATGTTTGAAGTCACTGTATTAGGCAGATATTCTGTTCCAGAATAATATGTTATTGTTTAGAAATACAGCAAGATATGCAGACTGAAAAAGTTATTATGAGAATAGCTTTTCCATTTAAATCCCTTCTTGCAAATAAGTCTGTAACATCCACATTTTACTGAGGAAGAGCTTAAACAAATAATATTTCCCTACCTCAAAAAGGAGGGTAATTAAAGAAAGAAAAATCCCATTTGTGAATATGTGTTTTAATTCCCTTAGTAATGAACCCAATATAATGGATTTTGAGTAATAAAGTCAATACTGAAGCAAAGGATGTCAGATGTATAACTTATGCTGCTTACTTAAAACCAATGGAAATGTAAAGAATAAAACCCCCAGCTTTTCACTCTCTAAAAATAAATCAGTGGTTTGAACTGCATAAAATACATTATACTTCATTATATCACTGCAGTATTTCAGAAGCTAAGGGCTGAAAACTTCTAGGAGGGTGGGCATTATATAAACATTTGCCAGTTGAATTTGCTGTATTACAAGAATAATACTTATGAAACCTAAAAGAATGTCATCATGACTGGTTTTGCTGGAACTCTTTTAGTACCTATTCTTTATGACAAAGAGTTCTTTTTATTTATATGGGCATCCTTTCTCAGAGGGCATTTTACTGAATACGACTTTCTGCTCAGAGATAGAAGCTTCCAGGGCTCTGATATCCATAAAGGTAATAAACAGCTTGGTAGCGTTGTCAGATGCATCAGAAATCTGACAGGAGGAGAGAAGGGAAAAGGAAGGATTGATTCGAACTAGTTCAGTCTATGAAATTTTCCAATGCAGATTATTTTTTAATATTATTATATTTTTACTAAAGCCATACAAAATAGACTATATACTTTTGTCAGCATTTGTCATCTTTCCTCTTACATGTCTCAATTCTGCTTCATTTGTTCTTCTGAATTCAACTCTTTACATATAGCATTAAATTACAGTTGTACAGGTATTTATGGCTGTAGCTGAGGTAGTCAAGAATACTGCCAGTTTTCAAAGGCAAATGAACCTGCATTTTTCTCTTTTTCTGTTTCTTTTTTGAGGGGATAATTTTTGGTTCTTTTGTTTTGAACTAAAAGCTTCAGTTACTTCCTCTGCAATACTAATATTCTGGATGATAATGCAGATCATTTTCTAACACTTGTGCATTTCCAGATGGAATTATAGAAAATTAAAAGGAAAGCTGATAACTGGATTACTAACATTGCTTAGGTAGGTTCTCTTTTTCCAGAAAAGAGAAAATAGAACAGAGACCTGAGCACTGAGAGGAGTTTCTCTGACCTACACTGCATATCAGCTCTAAAGATGAGGTAGTCAGAATGCTTTGAGGAACATCTCTTAAGTGTGTGTTAACTGAAAAAACACTGTAGGGTGTAAAAAGTCACTGAAGAACATATATAAACTGTCTCCATCATGACAGGTAGGCCTTCTATATACACAATAGGAATTCAGAGAGCACTGTATTTGCATACATGACAAAGATATCCAGTTCAGTGCTGAAAATACACTGGAGACTAAGGATGTTCAAGTTAAGTACATTATATGTTTTACTGGACAGAATTTGGGAGCAGGACTGTATAAGTAGCTGAGACTCTGTCTATATATAAGGTAATACAGAATTTACTCATAGAAGGAACTCAGCTAGCTTTATTCCACTTAGATACATACTGGAAAACTAATGAATTGAGGTAATACCACACTCAGTATGCAAACAATTAAACTGTATTTATTATTATTGCTTTTTTCCAACTTCTCAGCTTTCAAAAAGCAAAGTACTTTGAATATAGTCTAACAATTCCACTGAAAATTTTAACCAAACAAGCCTGCCCTTTTTCTCTCTTTATTAATTAATATTTCCAATCCATAGGTGCAAAATAGAATTAAATAAAATAAGAACTTTAATAACACAAACAGAACAGTACCTGTTGAGAAGCAACTTAAATACTCCTCTTGACTATATTAATGTTCTGTATAATGATTTTGTCACAGTTGTTTTCTAAAAGATACTGTATATGTCATATCAAGAACATGGAGATTATACTAGAGCCTGTTTAAATGAAATAAGAACTGGCATAAGGTTAACTGTACTGTTGTTGCAGCATAAAGTTGTAAAGACAAGCCAGTGACTTTAAACTGTTCACAGTATTTATTATCTGAATGCTGCTGCAAAATGCATTTTTATAGCCCTAACACTTGGTAAGCATTAAACAGCTGTCAGAGGAGATTTCAAGAGTAACCTTGCTAGGTTTTAACACAGGTTTCACAGCACAGCCAGCCTCACTGGAATTGCCTAGCTCAGGTATAAGCAGCTACATACATAAGTCTTACGTAAGTTACTGTGTCCTTTCCTGTCTTTACATGATAGCAAAAATCTCCCCCACCCCATGTCTCTAGAGACATATCACTTGATTCTTTGTGCTTCAGCACACTGAATTCCCCTTGCATCTCTATGCACATGAAGGAGTGCAGGAGGTCATTGGGGAACTACCAGACCTTGAGTGGTTTAGTTACCACCTGGATACAAACTGTGCAGGTCATTGCTCCAAGAGAACAAGAAATTATACATCTGGCTGTGCAACACTCCAAGTCATACCAGTTAAAAGCATTTTGAACAGGGACACACTATACCTGGAAAAAAGTCTAGTCTAATTCTTCACTAAGGCATAACCTGACACTAAAAAAAAAGGATATCCTACTAGTACAGTTCAGCGTTTTCATAATACAAATAGGAGGTATGTGTAAACGATGAAAAAAAATAAAAAGAAGATATATATGTAGGGAGAGAGAGACTGCACGTGTACTGTTATGTGTAACTAGCATAGAGGAAAATAAAAATTAGTCTGAATCATGAAAATTCCATGTCTAGAGCTAATTGATTTGCAGTTCTCTTGAACACACTATGTCTGCTTTTCCTTAGTTGTAATTCACCAAATAAAGGACTTGATTACAATGATCAATGATGCTTTAAATGACAAAATGAAAATTCAGAATAATAAGTACAAGCAGAATTACAGGGAATATAGGCACAAATTTATGCTATTTGGTCTTCATCGTGCTTTGAGTTTGTAAACTTACGAACAAGGCAAGCCTGCAGCATCCACAATCAATAATCAATTCTCATAATTACATCAATATATTGAGAACTTAAATGAAAACCATTCCCTCTAATATCAAAACAATATGTTACTGTAAAATACTTGATCAAGCTCCTTCAACAACTGTATATAGCTGAGGTTTAATTTATTTAGGTTTTTGAGATGCTGAACACATTGCACAGCAGAATGCTAGGCGAGGAAGACTACTTATGAACAATACTTTGGAAATATTTGCTGTGAAGAAAAGAACAAAGAAAATCAGAGAGAAGGAGATTGCAATTGCTAGCACTGGAAATATTTTCAATGTTTTTCTGATTTAGAAAGTAAAACAGAAAGGTGTTGCTGGATGCTTTCTCTAATGAGAAAGAATGAGAGGACAAGATCTTAATTAATGTGGAGTAGTACCTTTAACGGAGAAAAATGACAACTAGTTGGAATTTAGAAAATGCTACCAAATTTTCAATATTTGTGTGTAGTATAATACAGAAAAAAAATCAGCAAACCCCAAGTTCTGCCTTGTGAGAAAAGCAGGTAGATAGAAAGCTGGGTGGGTCAGCTGCAGGTCATAAGACCTGGGATCCAATCAGATGCTGCTCAGTGGGATTTTTCATTTTTTAAAATTAATTGAAAAAATAAAGCTACCTATGTGACATGCTTCCTTTTTCAAAGTACTGCATTTCCCTACTACACCATTTCCTCAGTGAAACTTCTGACAACTTTGATTTTAATTCCAGTTTTGGGCAAGTCCCGCAGGCTGATTGATTCGGGCCCAGGGAGTTGGTTGGAGTGAAAGCACTGTCAGCAAAACTGGTAAATGGATACCAGGTGGACATTTTAGAAAGCAAAAATGTGGATTACTTTGGATCCACGTTAAATATGAGAAAACAGAAAATTTCCAGGTGAGCTAGGGAGGACACTGTGGGCTTCTCCCATGGGACACAGATTTAGAATGAAGAAGCAGGTATAGAAATAGCAAAAAGCCCACAGCTGAAAGTAGGAAGTGAGGCAGCAAAAGTGGTTAAGTGCAAAATCTTAAGGCATGCAAAAACAGAGGACTTATGTAGGAGAATCTTTCAGAACAGTCACTAAAGAAATGGGGGAGTGACAGCAGAGCTGAGTGAGGGCTCTCATGAGAGCTAGAGGATAAAGATGCTGAGGAAGAGAAAAAGGAAGTAGCCTAGAACAAGAAAGCCAGCCAAAAGTTTGCATGAAATGCAGGTAGACTAAAACACTGACACTGAGCCAGAATAAAGGTAGTTGATGGCTTCATTACAAGCAGGTTCTCTGGAGTGGAGAGTGTGGCATCTGTTGAAAACACACAGGGCAACATGGTCTAATCTGTTCTGTACAGGTACTTACACCATGCTCACCACCATAATGCAAATGCCCTCCAGCAGTGCATTAAGCTACATGATTAACATCTGCTAGCGGTTGTGTTAATTTCCATCATTCTATCAGGTAATGCAAAACCAGTGAGAGTTAAGGAAGCCCTTAAAAACATGCCTTTTCAAGGCAGGAAGTTGGTTAATGGATAGTCAGGTTAATATACATCCCACTGAGTTCTGTCAAAACTAAATCACTCTCCTATGATATATTTCTATTTATCCAGAGATTACAGTATTTGTTGCAGATAGCATCAGTCCTTGAAAGGCTAAGAGTTACAGGAAATAATTTTCCAAGGAGGCTGCCTACAATTTACAGCAGAATTTTACAAAGATCCATTTTAACATCATTCCAGTTAAACCCCCAAGGCCTGACACTTTTTTCATTTGCAACTAAGTTGATCCTTACGTGACACTCACTACTTTCAATAATTTTCCCTGATTTAAATCTGTATAAGGAAGAAGAAACAGATTTTCAAAATCATGGCCAACTTCGCCCACATTGTTCAAACTCACAAAACACAGGCGGTGATCCACGTATTTTGAACTATATGGAAGAATATTTCCATGAGATCAAGGAACTTAGCAATGTCAGCTTAGATTTGTATTATCAATGCCATGCAGAATAGACCATTCTAATGTGAAATAAGCCTATACTTTGAGCTGGCATTAAAAGGAGGCACTATGGCATTGAGAACTCTGAATATGAAAAGAGGTACAGCAATGCCATGAAGGCTATGCCTGTTTTTTTCACTACAATTCTAAACAAAATATATCTGAATCACACTCTGATGGTATTTCTTTAGAACTGCCACAGCAAGATTTATACAGGTACACCTGGAGATTGACTTTCTAACACCCATGATGCATATTCCACTGTTTCAAAAACTGATTATAACCATTATATTGGGTTAGAGACTTATATTAATTTTAAATTATCATCACTGAAATAGAGATATATTCTGCTTTGACAACTTTTATGAGTTACCCAACATTACCATCTAAATCAAAGTACTTTCAACAGGTAAGTACTTTTTAAATGCTTCCACTGTGTGGCTTTACAGATGGAAAGATGCCTAATTTTAAGTTACAGCACTGACTTCTAAGCCTTATGGTATCTTCACTATCTGATTCAATAAACATGACTGCATTTGTGTTAAAGCACTAGACAGTGAGATGGCCCCCTAATACTTAGTTTCAGCTTACTAAACAGAACTCAAACCTTGGATCATTGGATCCCAGACTGTGATAAGTATGCAACTGCTGGTATGTTTATCCAATGTTCCATACTTTAACTTGGCGATATCTTTCTGAATAGCACCTGAACCAACTAGAAATCTGGTGGCTACCAATTTATGTATTTTTCTGCTTCCTCTTTGCTCCTTAAGTAGCTGAAATCTTCGTCTCACCTTCCAGAAAAGTTACCCCAGAAAAGATCAGCAGAGTAACTATCCAGTCTAAAAGACAGACACATTATTTATTGAACAGTTACTTAAACACTTTGGCCATTCACTTTCAGTCTATCAGGTAATTGTTTAAATATTGCAAAGAATTGAAAGTAACCCTGGCAATTTTCCTACAAGGTACCTGCCTACTACATAACATATAATTGTTCCTCTCCATCACAATTCAGCTGGTGTTTTTATGATTCAAGGATCCTGATACAGCATATTATTTTTCTGATGAGGTGGGTACCACAGAGTCATATGTCTAAAAGGCCTTTCTTTACTCCTTTCAAAAGGAGACAGAACTGCATCATTATTGTCCTCAGGATCAGTAAAACATGTGGGTGGCTGCATGGAAACAGTATTATACAGTGTGGGTAATTGCTTAGTCATGCCTTTCAGTTAACTAAGCTTAAGCTTACTTTTTTGTCTTGATTAGCCATGCAAGTCAGCTTGAATATTTCACTTCTGGAAGAAATTTCACAAGCACCTCACTCTTCATTTTATTGTCTGAACAGAAAACTGATATTGATAAAGAACCCTTTTCTACAGTACACAACTTCACTACAAAATCTTTTTCTGCTAGTTTTATATCTTAAAGAGAAGAAAAACCCCAAAACATTAGCAGGGTGTACACCGGTCTTTACAATAAGTTTATTGTTGCAAACTAACTGGAATCAAAGGTCTTCAAGAAAGAAAAAAATCTGATAAAGCTTATATATGTAAACAAAAATCAAAAAGTTTGACAGCGTTCTCTCTCATGGATTGACTCTAACATTTTTGGCACAGTATATCCTATTACACTGGGAAAAAACAAAAAGAAAAGAAAACAAATTGTTTTCCAAGATAAAAACTGTTTTCAGCATTAAAATCTAGCTCTATTTCCCTCAGCTGTCATCTGTGATAAGGAAAAGAAAGACTCAAAACTCTTGTTCTTTTCTTCTGACAGCTGCTATTCCACAACAGGCTAGCTATCCTGCTGTGGTCTGACACTTCTTTGTCAAGCAGGTTGTTTCCTCTACACAAAGCCACCTGATGCTGCGAAGACTGGAGGGCTACAAGGGCAACACAGCCATGGGGATGACTAAGGATGAGACTTTCAAAAAAGGCTTGAGTCATTTATGATCACAGATCCCACTGACAGTCAGTGAAGTCTGGGATTCAAAATCGCTATATTCTTTTAAATATAGACAAAAGAATTCTTTATAAGATTTTGTCTAGCTTATAATGAATAGCATATAGGGAGGAACACAGAAGAGAAGATGGGGTAGTGTTCTGTAACTGTGAAATGCAATTCTTTCCAGGTTTTTATTTCTTGCATCCTTTTTAAATAAAGGTTTTTGTTTTAGATAACTCCTTTTTATAGACATGCTCTAAACACTCTAAAAAAAGATGTTTCATTCTGCAGAGCTCACATAAAGATTTAGAAATTATTTCAAAAATCTTGGAAGTTTGGATTATGGGCGATGATCAACATTTTTCTTTGGAACATCCTACCCTTGATTCCCAAGCACAAATCGCACCAAGTACAAGAAATAC
Source organism: Corapipo altera (assembly GCF_003945725.1). Classification (NCBI taxonomy): domain Eukaryota; kingdom Metazoa; phylum Chordata; class Aves; order Passeriformes; family Pipridae; genus Corapipo; species Corapipo altera. The sequence continues at coordinate 31,915,398 of NW_020884874.1, forward strand.
AACTGTGGAGAGGGGACTCGCTTATATGGCATGCAGGATTCTTCACTCCTGTTCTTATAGGCATAGATTAAAGAAGCTGCAAGATTTTTTAGAAGAATGCCAAAAAGCCAAGCATCTCAGAAGACAGCTGGGAATTTCTGGACAGTTCAGATGCATTCTGGCCATATTTTCTCTGGCAGCAGCTTGACAAGGGGAGGCTCAAAATGACCATTAGCTATAGGTTGCCCTTACATGAAATAAGAAACTGAAAAATCTAACTAAACCTCATCACCACTTATTTAATGCTACCAAGACAACAAATACACATGGCAGAACATAATGTCAGCTTGGACTTACGATAACTTGTACAATTTTCCTTGCAGTAAACCTCGAAAATCTTTGCTGTGCTGGTTTGTGCCTTCCTCTGGAATGTCAAATGCACTACAGAGCAAAGGAAAAGGTCAGAAAGAGTTTGGGGCAAAAGTACTGAAGAGTTAATCCTGCCCTGCATAAAGATATTGTATGCTCTGTGCAGTTCAACATGCCAGTCTGTATTTCTTGCCTCTGGTTAGCAAACAGTTCAACTTAACTGTAGCTCAAGTTATGACTGTGATAGCCAGCTTCAGTTGCTGTCAGTCATGCATCCCCTAAGGAATTTAATCATAACCATAATTTTTCACTGTGACTCTGCAAAGACTTTGTCATTAAAAAGATTGATTATCCTTGTTAGTAAGGTTTTTAAACTTTTACATACAACAGTTTGTTCTCAAAGCTTGGTACTGGGAAACACTTGCTTAAGATAAGTAGGCAACATTCTAACTCATGCTTTTTTCTTTCCTCTGCTAGAATAGCTTCCTGATTCTAATTAATTAATATGAGAAGCTATTGCAGCTGCCAGAAGGATATTATATATTTTTGAATGGATGCAAAAGCTCTGAGTCATCTTAACTTGAAGAAAGTTTTGAGATCTCCCTTTTTTACTGTTTGGCATTTTCAGTGAAGTGATGTGGAAAGGGTAAACTGATTTATACCCTAAGGTGGCATTACTAGAAAATAGCTCAGGCCAGGTTGTCAGAAAGTAAGGTTAAAAGTTAAAAAATAGTCAGAGAGCTGATGCACTACCTCAAGTGCAATGGAAGAGTCAGCTGGAGAGCTCTGCTTCAGTCTCAGGCCTAACAGTGTGAGGATGCTGCAGACTCAGTGTGCAGATAGACCAGGCAAAATAGTACAGGGTGAAGCAGCCACCAAATTCAGAGTGGTGCAAACACTTCTGTGGGGTCCTGCAGCCCACAAGTAAGGTACAAAAGCAATAGGGTTTGTTATTCCTTGTTTCCAACAAGTACTGAGCTTATCTCTTCAAACCTAAGAGTCAATAAAGAGCAAGTAAAATCAGCAAACTAGGCTTGAGGGTCTGCAACACAGACAGATACACTGATCCAAACAAGAAAGATAGCAAGGTAGTCCAGTCAAGCCCCATACTGGAAAGAAATTAAATTCAAACGTCCTTTACCTGAGATGGTGCATCCTCGTTGTTATTATATTTCTTAATCTATTCAGGTAGACAGATGTGAAAGTGCCAGAATGATAAAACTGAGGCAGTTGTATGAAAAATGTGAAAGAAATATTATCTGTGTGTTTCCTTTAAACCTGTGATCTTCTGCAGAGCCATTTTACACTTAAATGATACTGTCCCTGATCAGAATTTTCTGCAATACCTTAGGGGAAAAAATACATGCAAAACCACTCCAACAAATGTTTCTGAATGCAAAGGTCAGAGAAGAACCAAACTGTTTTGAAGATTACATTATCAGGAAAGATTCCCAGAGTGAGGGAAACATCAATAAAGAGTCCTGAGAACACTAGCTGAAAATTGTTTGCTTGCAATTATTCCATTTATTTTTGTGCTGTGCCTTTCTGTTGACACATTTATCCCAAAAGGATACTCAATTTTCATGGTAAAAATATCATACAAAGAATATGGAATTCTCTTTCAATGAAAACTGCAGAAGCACACACTAAAAATATAGAAAGTAATTTTCTGATGCTGACAACACTGAATCTTTATTTCCCTGGTTATCTCTGCTATTCAATGATCAAACTGCAGAAGGACTAAAATACTGGTATTTTGAACAAACAGTGTAATTAGTAATTTAACCAATGGGAGGGGGGAATCTATTAAGAGTTAACTTATGTACAGAATTTATTAGTTTAATATGCACGTCTTTTATTCTGCAGTCTGTACAATCCTTTTCTTTAAAAATTCCAAAATATACAGATATATATTCATGCCTTAGAGAATTTTTTCTTGAAAACAAGTTTGTATATAATTCATATTAACACACGCAAGAATTCAGGTTACTATTCAAACTAGTCCAAATGTACACATATGTATTCATTTAGAATGTCTATCTACTTATGCAGATTAGATAACTGTGACCTTTTTGCATATTTAATTACCCAATTAGTGCAATAAATGTTTGTGTTTTGTTTTTTTTTTTTTTTAATTTCCGGTGAAACAGAAAATAGATGATACTTAAGAATTTAATTATTTCAGCCTAAGTCTAATAGTGCAAACTTGAGCTCCCATGAATTATTTCCAGCACAAGAGAACAGCTTTCAACAAAAGAAATTACTGACAGTGTAATGTTTTGCCAGGTAAGTCATTACACCAGGAAAGTAAAACCTAGAAAGTGCCTAATCTAAAAAAAGCATTGGTCTCAAATTCTCTCTCACAGTCACACATAGAATTTTTAAGAAATAAACTGCCAAAACATGAATATTGCATATTAAGATACTAATTTTATCACTTCTGCAGATTTTTAGACAAGGATAAGACAGATGAAGACAGATGCCTGGACTAATACTGAATCTATTGATTGTTTTTACTGCTGTCAATTACAAAAAACAATCTTTTTTTCAGAAAGCAGTTGATGATTTTAAAAGTCCTTGTCTTGTTAGTGCTCAAATAATCCCTTTTCAAGGATTTTGAGGGCTTAATTCATGGCATTTCTTGCACAAGATGATTTCCTAGTACTTTCTAAGGATGCTCACGTCAGCCCCAAATTAAAGAACCCCTTTACCATCCCCACATTTTCAAATATTAACTGTATACTGGGAACAAATAGGGTTGATCTATGAGAGACTGATACTTCTGTACTTAGTACTGCCAAAGAGAATTGCTATTAATTTCTAAAATTATTACGTGAGATGCCATAAGATTTCTTCTTTTTCTTCACTATTGGTAAATATCAGTGAATACTTGAGTGGTGAAAAACAAAATGAGGATGCAAGCTATTTTCTGCACACCGCTGAAAAGCAGCTGCATACTTCCTTCTTCCATATAAGACAGAATATGCTGCCAAATATGTTACAGAGCATCTGGTCAAGAATGAAGCATATAGCTGATGACTAGGTGGTAAAACTAAATCTCAAGAAAATGGGTATGATACCATGAGAGTGGTAGAAGCTACTAGAGTTAATGGTAAGTTTATACATGGCCCTTTTTCTGAGATTGTGCCTACTTATTATTCAAATTTGCAATTTGGGAATACTTTGTCTCCTGTTGCTACTAGAGAATCAAACTTTTAGGGTGTTTCATCATGATTTTTCATTGTTGTTTAACCAGAGGACTGAAACCATCCAATTCTTTCCACCTATTTGTGTTGAATTCCCATTCCTTTCCAGTGAGGTATCCTAGCCATGACTTTATATATTCTTACTTTAGGTGCCTATATAACGCTGCACCTGCTTTACATGCCTTTAAGACACTATATCAGGCAAATACTGAATGATAAATGGCTTCTATTAATGAACACTGGATGGTAATTATGACTTACTATTTGCATTACAGTTGTGGCTTATAGTTTGCACTAACAACAAGGCTCAGTTTTCCTAGGTAGTGAAGAAAAACATTATAAGACATTATTCTTCCTCCAAAACATATGTAATGCAAAAGATGTCTAAAAAATAGAGTAACTTAGGGACATGACATTGTTTGTATGATACCATGCAGAAGTGGAACGGCAAGAAGAATTTACAACAGACTTGTTCTCTTGTCTTGTAAACAACACTTCATCCACTGGATTAAATTGTGTTGCTGTGAACAATTCTCCTCATGCAGCTTGCAAGGTATGATTAATTTTGCATAAGCCATTTACAAATACTACCCTAAATCTTATAAAGCAGGGACTGCAAGGTAATTATGGCAATTCGATTCTTCTTTGAGAGTATACAGATTCTGTATTTAAGAACAAATCTTGAATTTCATCAATGATTTGTGGAACATGATTATCATATCTAAAATATCTAAAATGGAAGTAGAATATAAATTATCCAGCATCAGAGCCTCATTATAGGGATAAAAAATATTTAGAAAGGAAATGATGATTCACACTGATTTAGACTTTACCAGCCTGGTATGCTTTATTTTACAGTGCAATATAAACACAGTTTCACTTTTTTATTGTTCAGCATTTTCATATCCTGTAAATGGCACTAGATAAGTCTATAAATAATAATTTGGTAGCTAATTGGGCCACAGCCATATTTTTTTTCTTACTTCTTTTATGTATTCTATGCTGTAAAAACAGAGTGAGGCTGCTAACACTAGAAAAAATAAGCACAATCAGCCTTCCCTATATGTAATTGCACATCTGAATATCTGGTTAAGTGGGTTGGTATTATACTTTATGGGCACAAATTGAGGAAAGTCAGATCACTGAAAAAAGTCAAAACTGATAGTAGAAAACTTTTCATATAATACTACAGTATTTTGCATTCCATATCTATGAGGAGACTTCCAGAACTTTTAGTGAAGCAGTTCTCCTTTATCCTTACTCTTCTCTATATGCACAAGCAGCTTATGTGCTCAAATTCAACTACTGAGGAAGGAAGAGAAAAATCATATCAAATACAGTTAAGCAAAATTTGCTCTCAGGGTCTTACAGGACAGAAAGTAAGTGCTAATTACAGACTGTATTAGCTGGCATTCCTCTTTCCTAGACTCATGTCAAGAAGAAAGGCACGTCCTACTTTTAAGAAAAATACTACCAGGTTGAGTATACATGGACTGCTCCAGAACTTTGAGAAGAATTCTTAAATGAATTACCCAAGATTTAACCAAACTTTCCCTCATGCTCTAGCTACAATTTTTCTGAATTAGAAGATGGAGAACTCAACCTATCAGTGGGTACAGCCCTATAGGTTTATATGGGCATAGATACAGAAACTGTATGGTGACCAACACCTTGGTGATCTTTACCCTTGATTCTGATGATCTGCATTTTTACACACTTTTATTCCAGCTATCACTGATAGGTATCAGTAGTGGAAACTCAGGCCACAGAGGTTTTGAGATGTTGAAGCACCTTAGATTTTACAGAAGGATCTGTTGCTTTCACTAAATGAACTTTACTGAATAATGGTGTGATTTTTTTGGATTACCCTACTTTTTTTTACTCAAATGGACCAGACTAAGTTTACCTGATGAAAAAGCCAACACTCTGCCCAAAATGCAACTGTTATCAACCTGAGAACTTCTTTTAAGAAATATTAAAACCAACCAAAAGTCCAAAGAACAAATGAAACAAGCAAGAATGACCATCTTTCCTTCTTTTTTGTTGTTCTTTTTCTCTGCATTTAATGTTTGATCTGAAAAAAGAACACATGATTCTTTAAGTAATCTCCAAATCTTTTGGTGGATATCATTAAGAGGATATCATTATCAAACAAAACAGGTTTTCTCTTTATATTTTTTTTCTCACAGTCAGGCAAAGAAAGAAGCTTACTATCCTCTGAGAGCTTGTCAAGGCTATGAGTCTCCAAGGCTACAACAGTAAACACAGAATACTAGGATGCAGTTTGAACCAGGGGAAGTCAATAAGCTAAACAACTCAGCAACAGTGTTCCCTTGGTCTCATTCAGGATGGAATCTCAAAATTCATTCTTTCAACTCTTACTCCTGCAGTTTATTTTCATTCCTTGGTTGCTTCTACTGTGTTTTGTTATCTATGTAGCCCTGATGCCATATGCTGCTTATCCATGGTATCCATGCATGCTTATCCATGCATATCCCTTCTAGTATTTCATACGCTTTAAAAATTGACTAAGGTTGTACAAACAGTGCCAGAAAATATTGCCTGTTGGATTCACAATCTAGTTTGGGTAGCTTAGAAATTAGGTCTCTTCTTGATGGTGTCTTCTACAACAGTCTCCCAAGCAAGCTGGGAAGACACAGTTCAGGTAAAATTTCTATCATGATATGCACTCATCAATTAATACTTTCTCAGAGCAATTATCAGTCACAGGCCTTGAATCTTCATCTATCCAAAGTTTACAACATCTTGTAGGACTGAATAGAGAACACGCCTTTCACCTATAGCACTAGCTTTGGAAAGATTACAAATGCCAAAGGGACAAGATCAGAGTTGAAGAGATAGCCCTGAAACGAACCAGACAAAGAAAAAAGAGCAACTTCAGAAAAACAAATGGAGACTAAAAATGCAGAATAAGTCATTAGGCTGCAGAAAGGCATAAATAAAAAATTGAACACCTACTTAAATAAATACAAACTAACCATGAATTACAGAATACAATGAGACCAAGTTGAAACATACTTCAACACAGCACGTATATGACATATGTAATACACTGAGGGCAATTATTGTGCTCTACCCACTGCTGAAGAATACTCAGCTGGAATATTCTACCTAGTTTTGAGCAATGCAATTAAAGGAAAATATGGCTAAATGAGTTTTTTTCAATGGAAAACAACAGAACATTAAGTCTTTTGCTAAACATGAGTTATATAGAGAGACTGAAGGAATTAGCTGTGTTCAAATAAGAAAAGAGGTAAAAGAGGTAGATATCATGGAGTGTTTCCAATAGGCAAACAGTCAGAAGAACACAGTGGCCCTTTGCTCTTAATACCCACAGGGCAAAAGACTGAAAAACATCAGCTGGCCTACCAGAGCAGAAGATAAAAGACACCCTCATAGTAAAGAACAGATATTCCATGGAATGGACTGTTTGGAGAGTACACGATCTCCATCCTTAGAGGTTTTTAGGAGCCAGCTAGACAAATATCAGTCTGGATTAATTTCAGCATATTTGATCCTGCCACAGATGACAGGTTTGATTAAGTAGCCTCATGAGGTATATCTACTTCTACATTTCCATGACAGTCTTCATTCTGACTTTTCTAATCAAATGAAGTCTTAAGCTTTTCAGTTCTTCATCTCCCTGCACACTCACACAGGTTTTACTCTATTTTCCCCTTTCTAACAGCAATGTGTTAAAATTCCCCTGTGTTTACCACAAGTTAAATAACTTCTTTAGCATTCTCAAGTAATTTTAGACTTGAAATAGTTATCTCTATTCTAGTTCTTTCTATAATAGTGAAAGTAAATAACAAAGTTGTTAGGAAATGTAAAATGAACCAATGCAATGTACAGATGACATCTATTATTAAGGACAAATAGGTAATTCACCAAAACCTAAAGATTATAAACAACAAAATAAACTCAACAGCCATGGGTGAGGGGGGGGTAAATTTTGTATTACTTGACCCTTAATTCATGTTTCAGAAACTTGAAATTTCAATTCCTGAAAATTGGCCTTTTTAAATATATAGAAAATTATATGAATCTGCCTATGAAGAGATCTTTCTTATAGCTAATAATAATTTTAAATATTATTTCAGTCATTTTATGAAATATGTCTCTTTTTGACATAAACTTGCCAAGCCATTATATTGATGGAATTTGGAGGTAAACACTAGATAACTGGTTAAATAGAAATTGAGCTAGAAGATGGTTTTTAATTAAAGATTCTGTTCTATCATTTTTCTTTTGTTCTTCTGTTGTCCAGAGGTCTTCATTGTATGACCACAATCTTTTCTATACCATAGAACATTAACTGGAAGTGGAAACTTTAACAACTAAAGAAAAAGTACTGAAATTATTTTTCCAAAGCCAATCTGAAACATTTTATCCAATCTAACTAGGAATACTAACTGTATTCTACCAACGCATGGTGCTTTTCAACTACACTAAAAAAAGTATTGAATATTCGATAGGAATCAGAGCTGGTCTGTTTGATACAAGACACACAATTCCTGAACCTCCTATTAAATTTGTTCATGAAAACTTTTACAAGGATAAATAGAACCAAACCAAATACATGAGGAATAGTATTAAGGAGAAGCGATAATAACAGAAGTTTACCAAATTTTTTTTCAGCTATAAATTTGGCTTGGATTAAGTTTACAATCATCGTATTTTGATTCTGTGTTTGCTCAGGCTTCGGCAAATTTTCAACAGTTTGTTAAAACACAGACAAGTCTGTGCCTATGACAGTTTGATACTAAAATATAAACGGAGAAGAGACAAGACTTTTTAGTATTTCTAAACTATGACGTTTTGAGGATATTACCTAAGAAGATGTATATAACTTTGGATATGTAGCAAAAAATTATATACTTTTCTTTTTTGCTTGTAAAGTTTAATAAGAATATTGACACACGATTAAATCAAAACTCCAGTTTTTAGTCATACAAATGTTTTCAACTTTGCTAAACTTGGTTACTTATTTGAGTTATTAGAAAGACACACACCGTATTATGAGTGAACAGAGAAGTGCTATCAAGTATACCAAAGTTTATAAATGCAGGTAAAAGAAGTTAATTGTAGATAAAATTAAAAGTACGATTCTTGCATGCATAATTACTCTATATGATTCCTGTAACAACTTTTTTCCCAGGCTAATTACAGTGGGTAGTAAAAATCAGGAGTTAGGACAATTTACATACTACATATTTACAGTTCATCCTTGCTATACAATTACTCTTTATTTCACTAACCTAAACCAACTACTTTTCACCTTCTCTTCATATTAACTTCCAGTACATGTGTACCTCAGCACCATACCCAAAAAGATTGAAGTTTATTATTCTTTGGACTCTCTCAAATGGTGGAAGTGGAGAAATTCTGTCTCAACACAGAGACTGTTCCTAGGGTATACTAATTCTGTATGACCATATCTCAGATAATTATCAATTTAAAAAATAACTAAAATTTAATGGCTTGATTTTGGTAAAGAATGCTTTAAGTCTATATGGATGCACATTTTGGTTGTCATTAAAGATAAATATTTTCCAGTTGCATTCAATGTCAGATGCTATGCAAGCTCTTGTTTAGGTTCATCTATGCTGTAGAACAAGCAGGAAGTTCATTTCTCACACCAGTAGAAACCAAGAGACTCTGCTTCTGGAACTGTAAGTTCATGTTTTTACCAACACCTTTGTGGTGTTGCCAAGAAGAGCACAAAGCAAACCACGAAAAGGATCTTTATCAACACAAAGCTAACAAATAAGTCACACAATCTCTCCCTGTGCAGCATCCAATCCATCTAGGCTTTCTGTACAGTTAAGATGTGAATTTGCTTATTTCTGCCCATTAAGAACAGTTTAGATATTTTTATTCTTAAGAGTTATCAAAAGTTTTCTTTTTCTTATTTCCCAGAATTAAGTTCAGTAAAATGTATTCTAAATATGATTCCAGTGCAACACTGATCCTCTAGGATGTCTTGAAGACCAGTTCTAAATTAAATACATTAGAACCAACTCATGAGGAATTTAGGAGAATGTCCAAAGCAGCTTTGCAGTAGGTCTCTCATGAATGGTTCTAGACTAACTGAGGAAGTCCGTGCTGAAGCTTGTATCTAAGACTGACTAAAAGACTTATTAGCAAATAAAATACGCTAATTCTGCTTGTATCAAGGGTTAAAGAAGACACTCAGGATGTTTCTGCTATATTCCTGAGGCTGCCTCAAGTGTTGATTTTCAGTTTTTCTTTCCTTCAGAATCTGCCACAAATGTACTAAAAGAAGGCAGCACAAATGATACAGATATCCATGCATTAACATGACTGGTGAGAAGATTAATACGGAGAATTAATCTGGGTATTAAGTAGGTATTACTACATACTATCAGAAAATGAGAAATGTTAGATGTGCATATCATGTGATTGAGCAGGAAAAAATGTGGTTATCAAGCTAAAGATTGTTTTTAAATGAAATTTTAAAGGGCATGGAACTGGAATATAAACTGGGACACCTGCTTTTTTATGATTATTTTTATTATTATTATGATGTTCATTCCTCTGGCTTGTACCATAGAAGGAATTTCAACACTACAAAAGTCGTGATAAAGTAGCAGAAGTAAACAATTCAATGCTGGGGTTTGAAAACAGTGCAAGGAATAGGGAATTCAGAGCAGCTGTCCTGGTCCAGATTTACATCTGATTAAGAGATCACTGGACGCATGGACGTAGACAGAAAACATATAATCAGGTCCAAGAGAAAAGGAAACAAGAATATTCAAAGTTCTTATTAAATACACTGAGCTGCTTCCCTGAACAAGGCTCAATAGAAGTTATTTCTGAGTAATACTGTGACGAATGGAAGGGGAAGTGCAGGAGTGATAGGACAGCTTCTTTGCTTATTTATTTTCTGACAAGGTTGCCTGAAAGTATTTTGTTATGAATGCAGTATGGAAAACTAGGAAAGGAAGAAGAATCACTGGAATCAGGAAAGATGTAATAAAACATCAAATTATTCCCAAAATTTTACTTTTAATTCTTCTGTTGACTCCTATGAATTGATAGGGCACAAAAAGAATGGTGAACTATCATACTGAATGCTCTGCAGAAATATCCACAGAGGCAGACACAGTTGTGCACAGCTGGCACAGATGTTTTAGTTTTATTTTTGTTAGCTCTCAGTCAGATTTTAGGGGGAGATTACTCACAGCTGTTGCACACAGAAAAATAATGTACTGGCACTAATCATTATCTACAATAGGACTCAGTACCAGTACTAGAGGTAGGGTTATTTGCTGCCCTAGGCAGAGGTATATGCCCATTTCCCCTCGTCTTTCAGACAACAGTCATTAACTGCTGAAGCCCTAGGTGAATGTTTTTACAGTACTATACTTATCCCTAGGAGGTACTGCTATGACACTTTAGATGAGTAAGAGCAGTATCTGCCGTCACATTCAGAAGGATGAAAATTGTAGGTCAGAAAAATAATTGTCCCTGTGGTTTAGTATTACACAACTAAGTGCCTTATATGTTTTTACAGCTTTCTTTCAAACATCTTTCACTACTCATTTTTGGAAAATGACATTACATGGAATGCAAGAATGCTCACATAAAAGGAAACCTACATTCTTATGATGTTTTCACTATGCCTATCTTCTCCTAGTTTGAGTTATTATGAGGTAATCAAAATTCTCAAAAATTAGGTGAAAAGAAGGTGTACTGGATTCAATTAAATTAGCACATATTATCTCATGCATGTTTCTCCCTTGGTGATCAGGACAGACTATATATTTCTTTGTCCATTTTGTTTTCTGAATAAAAAAAAAAAGACAATACATTATTACATTCCTATAGTTAAGACCATAATTTTGTCTTTAAATGTAAAGTAAAATCAAGTAAAAATATTCTGCATCAAGACTAACTGGCATAACTGCCTGCCTAAAAACCTATCATGTAATAACTGCTATTTTACATGTTTCAGCAGAGTTCTTCACATGTACCATAACAACCCTACTAGAATCAAATAATATGATTCAATTTGACAAGAATATGGTTTAACATAAATGAGGAACTCAAGTATACGACAATTGCTGAACAGGTGAATTCTAGTGTGTCGACCCACCCCCACTCCTCACCTCTGTACCCCCATGCCCCCCGCCCCCCCCAAAAAATAAAAAACTATGCATGTGCTCCAAATAGGTAGTGATAGTCAACCTGCAGTGGTCTAGATTATGTAGATGCCTCAATCCTTCAAAACTTAACAAATGTATGAGAGGTGACTAAATTCCACATATGGGAGGCATACAATTCTCCCCCTGCCTCTTCTACCATTCCACTACTTCCATATTCTTTTCATGGATGCCACTTTTGGAATGGCATCTCTATCTTCTTAAAAGCCATGCCATAGTCAAAACTCAAAATCAAAAAATATCTTCTCCCAAATGTGTTCTCAGTCCTGCCACTAAGGTCAATTCTCTGCACCTTACTGAGTCTTTGGGCATTTGGAAATCTGCCTTCTCTTTCACTTGATCTGGTTCTTACGCACTACCATGACTGAAATTTCGGGTGAGCAATAAAAGCAACTGCATAATGCTAATATCTGCCCCTGTGTTCTACAGTGAGTTACAAAGTACAGAAGAGGTAATAGTGCCACAGCTGTGTGAAAACAAACACCTACTCCTGCTGTGTCCTTTCAGAGACTGTTAGCTGAATGCTCACTGCTAGCCACCAACCAGCATAACACATTTGTTCTGCTGTTTCCCTTACGCAGCATGGTGCTCATAAAAGAGCTTCATAAAATCCAGTGTGAAAGACGAGAAAGCACCACCAGTGCGTATGATTCCTACAGAGATCATACAGGGAAAAACAAAAAGCAACTCTAGAGGGAAAACAAAGTGAAGCTGAAGTCTGATAGGCACACTTGACCACATACAGGAACTACAGATTTTCCAGCAGAGCAGCACTCTTCCTACACACTTGTAAGAAAGTAAATCTAGTGACAGTGTTACTATAAAAAAATCCCAACCTATTCCCAGGAAACTTGTCTTCCACAAAACATTTCCAGAAATTGCTGAGTTATGCTTGTGAGATTGCTGTGAAAGAGACTGAAATGAAAAACTGAACTTTTTATACAGATGTTGTCTACCTTGACTTCAGCAAGGCTTTTGACACTGTCTCCCATAACATCATCATAGGTAAACTCAGGAAATGTGGGTTAGATGAATGGACAGTGAGGTGGATCAAGTGATAATTTTCTAAATCAACCAGGCCAAGATCCCATTCTTGCATAATTATATATTTAAATTCAATTTTTTTTTCAAGCAGAGTTCCCAAAATAGATAAGATTTCAATATCATGGTTTACTTCTTTCATTTGAGGCATTCCTGGAAGTCTTCCTAATGATGATCAGCTTTCTGTGGCTAGGCAAGATGCTAGTACACCAGAGAAGGAATATTCCTATTCTATGTATGAAAACTGTCCCATAGATACCTGTTGAATCATACAGATTTAATTGTATTTTAGAATTCAAAAAGAAATAACAAGGCAGCTGCAAGGTCTTTTCCCTTGCAGTAAGAGGTACAGAGTTTTTTTCAGTGAGAATGTTCACAACTGCAGTTTTAGGCATGGTAATGCTTATTCCTATCCAATTCTGTTACTACAACAAAATCACCAGAAGTGCTGTGAGGATGCAATTGTTTCTAGGTGTTACTTGTTTGTAAACGGCTCTGAAGTACCTCCCTAGGAAAATTAGTTCATCCAATCAAGAAAGGGAAACAAAATGTAAGCAGGCCAAATGGAATAGTCAGGGTCAGTGGAACTGCAAGCATACTGAGGGGCTTAGGTCTGTTTGGGGGAGACAGCTGGATCAGTCCATATTCAAAGCAAATAATTTTATGGAATTTTGGAAATGCTAATATACATTTCAGACACAGACAGGAGTCCTAAAGACGTGATAGGAAATGCAAGACAGTAGGTACTTCACATCCCACACTAGGATAGTATCCCAGTGCCAAAGCTGGATTAAACATACGTATTTGAAATGATGTACGTTTCATACAAACTGACATATGAAATATACTTTAACATGTAACATAGCTACATCAGAATGAAATTCATTTCCATTTTAGAGCAAGATTGGCATTCTAAAAATTTCAAAGGGAATGGCTTTTCAGGGGAGGATGTTTTCACAATTTGAAATGCTGATTGGTCAAAAGGGTGGTGTGATTCAGATCTCTGGCAGTATTGAAATATTCTTCATTTATCTGAACAGTTTACCATAAAGGGCATCAGAATATGAGTGGGCCTTCCTTCTTCTGTATCTGACATCTAACTGACGTATTTTCTAACAACAATAAAACTGGTGTTGGTAGGTGTTAAGCCTAATTTATGAAATAAAAGTTGTTCAGGGATGACTAGGATTTTTAACACAGGCCTATTATGACAAGGCAGATTTTGGGTGAATGTAGTTCAAGATAATGAAATGTATTGTGGGCAGTTATCAAAATGGAAAGGCTCTTAACTAAAGTATTTTGTTGAGAAAACTAGTGCCTTAATTTTTACAGAATAATCACACAAAGGCAGTAGATATGCATAGCTGCTCTAATTAAGGTGGAATAGCCTGCATACTTGTCCCAGATGACTTGCTATGAGCAAACTACATTTAGATTAAGGAAAACCTGAATATATTTTAAAGTATTTGAAACTAGACACAAACTAGATAAAGCTCTCTAGAATTTCCTGTAATGTACTGTAATATTGTGTTCATTTGCAAGTTTAAGGTGAAGTTTCATCTTACAAATCGTTTTTCTTAGTTACAATTCATCCTCAATTTCCATTTTTTGTGGTTTGAAATTCACTGTGAGTTCATTGAGGCAAGCATAAAGGGCCCAGCTTGCATTACTAACTCCATGACTCTTAAAATGCATGTAAAAAAAGAAAGCGTAAAGTACTATAATTATGTTGTGCAGCTAAACAGCTGTTCACTTTTTTCTCCTACACTGACTTCCATTCCTAGTTGAGTGCCAAATGCCATTGCAAGGGTTCATGCAAAATGGAGGTTTATTTTTTTTTTCGTGGAAACAGCATTTTTGTTTTTCCTTTTTGTTTTTCAGCAAATTTCTGTACTTTTATAAGATAAACGCCACTCAAAATACAAACACACCTTTGCTTTTAGTATTTAAAAAAATAGGAGTTTTCAATATTAAGGCTGGTATCAGAAGTACAGGTTCTTCTGCTTACAAATTAACTCAATAAAACTTCACTAATGCCTCCCATTCAAGAAATTAAACAACAAAGGTAGCAGAAAAGCTTCTTCAAGTACAACCCAAAGTCCAGATGTCAATTAAACAACAGTGAGGTCTAATACTTTCATCCAGACCAAATAAGCCAAATACATTGGCATGGTTTTCACTGTAAACAGCAGTCAGTTTTGCTATCACAGTGCATTCAACTCTTATTTTCCAGAAAATCATTCATTGGCTTCACCAGTACACCAATTTCCGTGATGGACCACAGCCTCTTGTCCTAGTGATAGAAAAAGTGCATGAATGACAGTCCTAAACCAATAGAGAACAAAGGGGATATTTGACAAATAAAATTTCTGCTCTCGCAAGGCTTTGCATCAGCATTTCTTAATAGATTTCTTAAAATGTATCAAATAAAATATTTTGGATCATTCACTTGTAATGAAAAGAAACATACAGACAACATTGCCTTTAAACTTTTTTAAAATAGAAATTATTTTTGAAAGGATTTTGATGGAAAAAACTGTGGTCAGCCTTCTTAGCGACTTCTTATTTTACAGTTTTGGAGTGCTTGACTTTTCTACCCTCATAGTCTTTTGATGAAAACAAGACATCATCTATTTAGCACCTCATAAATTGTGAAGCATCTCATGGTATTCTTTGTGAGATAGAGTTAAATTACAGTAATTTTTACACTAACATGAGTATGTGATTTCCCACCTTATTTATGTGAAATTATATACATATATATGTATAATATTCATGGCTAGGCTTCGCGAACGAAGATTTGGGAAGGCACTATCCACATTTGCTACAGGCACGCTGGTGGCTTATGAGGCCAATACGTAACAGACAACTGCAAGAGATGTATAATATTATAATTAGATTAAACTCTAAAATTTTACAGGACAATTACTTCAAGTATTAAATATATATAACAACTTCAAATTATTTTTATATATATATTTAATACTTGAAATCATCATTCTATAGAAGTTGAAGAATTGTACAATTGTAGTCCTATAACAGGTGTAGAACAGCTGTAGCCAAACACCGAAAAACAGAGAAACAGTTAACTTTCCCAGTCAGTGAAGCTGCTGATCATAATTGAGACATTCAGAAATCTGCAGCTGTTGAAGTGATATTTGAGTTAAGTCTGCTTCCAAGAGGGACAACAGGTGAGAAAGATCTGGAAGATTACAGTAATTGCCAAGGTCAGCCCTCATATACCAGCACGAAGGGATGTATCAAGTCACAAAACTACCTCCGCTTGCAAAGGCAGTCACTCAGAACGGCCACTGTAGTTTCCACACCTGGGTGCCAATCTGGGAAGTTAACAGAGATAGAGCAGCCAGTGCTACTATTGACATTGTCCTGGGAATGCAACAGCTACCCAGAAGCCAGGGCAGACTTGGCAAGTATTAAAATAATTTACTTCTTGAAATGCAGCTTGCCATAACAAAACACCTCTCCCCATCCTTGTTTTTAAACAGCTTCAGCCCATGCATTCTGCCTTTTGAATATATCTGCATTTGATTTTAATTCTCCATATGAATCCAACCACTGCTTCTGAAAATTTGGCCTCTGTTTTCTGCTAGATCTCAGGGGTAAGCTAATTGTTACATGTGACAAAAAGAAACATATAAAGAGGTAAATACGCTTTATCTGAAGAGCAGCTCTATGAAGAGGAATTGTGAGAGATTCTTGACTTTGTTGATTAAATATTTATTTTAATTGGCAATACATGAAGTTTATTTTCTCCAAGTTGAGTCCATTTTGTCATGACAGTAATTGGTAAGGGATCTTCCTGTCTTTATCTTGACCTATGAGGTTTCTTCCTCCTTTTCTTGATAGCAGAAAGGGAGTAAGAAAGCAGTTGGATGGGAGTATGGCTTTTAGCCAAGTCTAACCCACCATACAGGAGGGAAGAATTTGCATTACTCTTAGTTGTCCTGATTATATCATAGGGGTCACAACAAAACACCAAGTGATTTTCCCATGCCCAAGTGGAGTTGCCGTTGGAGAAGGTTATAGAGGTATGTTTTATACTAGGCCACACAAAGAGAGTTAGTTACTCATTCTTTACAGACTTGGGAGAACTTTCTGGAGTAATTATCCAGCATCCCTAGTTTCTAATATTTCTTTTCTTTGTTCTCCCTATTATTGTAACCATTTTCATATTTTTCTGAAGCCCATAATATACGAAAAGCTAATTATCCATATCTTTTTTTTTTTCCACAACTTACATTAAACTTAACCTTTCTCCTCATTTTCTGTTGTCACATCTTTCTGCCTTAAGTTCATTCCTTAGCTCATGACCACAAGTTTGGCCAAGACAACAAGCAGCAGGTCAGCTTGACCACAAGTCAGGAAATCAAACAAAAATCATTTTCTGGAACAGAAATCTCATTACCCTTCCCAGCTCAAGCTCACTCGGACACCAGGGTGCCTACAGTTTACTGTTAATAATAAATAAAGCTCCTTTGGATTATTTTTAAACAGTGCTGTTTTTCAAATGGATAACAAGGCAATTTCATGGCTACTCTGCACTCACATGCATAGAACTCATTGCTAAGAAAAGGCAGCAGCTGCTGCTCCAAAGCTGCATCAGTCCACGTACAGATGAACAAGAGCACTGCATTCGCTTTGCTGTGCTATTTTTCCTTTGTTGACAACATCACAACTGTGCTCCTGAAAACCCTAAGGGAATACTAGGAGCTGCTTCAGCTGCTCAAAAGAATAATATAAAAGTCACTTCCCCTCCCTTTTTTTTTATTTATTGAAAGACAGTTTACTTGTGTTAAAAGAGTGAACCGCAAAGGGACCAGGATGCATTGCCAGTTGCTCTTTACTCCCACCTATCTCCCATCATTCAGTGTGTACAGGCATAAAAAGAGTCTCAGAAGTGGCAAAGACGAGATCAGACATCATGATGCCAAAAAAGACCTTCCCACACAGACTGAAAGAAATGCTAAAGACTTTTGGTAAAGGAAAAGTCTGGAAAGTCTCGACTGGCCTTTTTCTTTTTTGTACCCTAACCTTATCTTCTACTAGCAATGCATGGCCTCAGTGCAGCACCTGCATTCAAATACTAGATCCAAGACATCACATTGCCACTTGTGCCAGACTGTCATGGCTGTAGTTAGCTGTAACAACTACAATTAAAAAAAGTATATACACTTTCCAATACAGACTAACATAAAACCAAGTTTTTCTAGTGCATAAACAATAATAATACACTGATATCCTTGAAGAAAAACATCTATAATGTAGATCTTTATTCTGTAATTTAAGTTGCAATATCAACCTTTCATATTGATGCCAGTTTATCTACCCTAGTAAGTTGGTGCTTCAGTAAACAGTTAAAATTTCATCGATGACTAGAATTTCCCTTTAGTTTTAAAGGGTTCACAGGTCTGGCACTAAGAATATTGTACAATATGTCTGTAGGCTAGATAGATATTATCAATAATCTAACTATTTTTATAGATCTGTTAAAGGATAGTATACTATTTAGTACTGCGATTTTAAAATGTTATGTTTAATTTGAAAATGTTTTGCCTTCTGGAACTTTAGCTTTACAGATTTTTTCTTTTTTTTTTATTCTCTGACATATATTTTGGAAGTCAATTAATACATTAAAATTACATTAACATGCAACTGGATTTTTTTACAGAGCAGAAGACAAACTATTTTTTCCTCCAGCAGTATTCATTATTTTTATTCTCTTCTTTTAGAAAACTATATAGCAGTCATGCAAGTCATTATATCCTGCACTGATAAAGCTACAGTGATTTTCTTACTACACAGTACCGCAGTAATGAGAACTGTCTTTAATAAAACTGTATTTTGATTATTTTTTCCCAAAGTGATCTCCTTGATCATAAATATTTCTGCAATTCAGAACTGTGTCCAAATAATGGCTCAAAAGATTTTCCTGTATATATATATAGACATGATAACAATTGGATATTGTTTTACGGAAAAACTTTAAAGGATTAAAGTATTGCAGAAAGTAAAGACGTGTAGGCAAGGAAGTTATTAAAAATCTTCCTTCCTAATCCATTAGCCATTTTATTTACCATATGTGATTGGAGCCTTCCATGGAAAGAAAAGTAGGAAAGACATCTTCTATCCAAGTCTTGCTTGATATGAGATGTAAATAACAAAACTCAATCTGCTCTTTGCACATTGCTCCTGAAGAAGCTGAACAGATGTTTTGTCGCAACGCACAAAATATACCAGATACAGATATTAAAGTTGCTTTTTGGGAAAATTACTTTGAAACTGTTACGCCAGAGATTATATAAAGATGGTTTCTCTCAGCAAAGTCTGATCTAATCACAAGAAAAGTGGAAAGCCAATTTACAACAAAGAACAAAAAATAAAAAAAGGAGAGACTTCTTTTAAAATACTGTTTTACAAACCATACTCACTGATATCGTGAACTGTAAGCAATATATTGTCTTAGAGAACATAAAATAAGTGCTAAGTATCCACCGTAGAATACAATCTTCCTCTTCTCTGTGGAAGAATTCACTTGCCTCGGTGCAGGCCTTTGCGTGAATACCTACCATTTTGGTACAGTAAAATAATTAGCCAATTTTAATTCAAATTAACTTTTTTCAGTTCCATTCAATGGATATGGAAAAAAAAAAAGGAAAAATCCCATTTTGAGAATGATGAATGATCTCTTGCTCTTGGTAGCTGTGTGGAAACACTGGCCAATATTTCACAGTTATGAACCAGACCTTTACAAACCATTTCCAATTGACAGTTGTTTTTTTTTTTTAAACTATTTTGTGTACTGATATGTTATGTACAAAAGTACAGAAAATACAGCACACATTCTTATCTAGCCCTAAATGAAACAATGAAATTTTTTGAAGGTCGCAAAGGAAGTCTGTATAAGAAAGGGAACACGAACCCAAGTTTTTCCAGGTTTAGATTGGTGACTTAGGCATCATCTTTTTCTTACTTCTTCTTGTTGACATTGTTTATAACCCTGTGGCAGAGGGCCACAAATGGGCTCTAAGTTACACAGACATTTGTGATAAAGAGAGGGGTTAAAGTAAGAGATCTCTACTTTCAGATCGAGAGAATAATCCTTTCTCATTATATGTAAAAAAATCCCTATAAATGTCTTATAGGTTTATTCTGATAGCATGCATATAAAATAAGCAATTTTGAAAAAAGTTAAAGGAGATATATCATTCCTACTTTCCAATTGCTAAGGGATTAATGTCTCCAAAGCCTGTTTGGTTTTATCCACTTCCTTTCTCTTGATTTTTGTGCTTTGTCCCTGTTCTTAACCTACACCTCAGAGAAAGAGTAAACAGCTGATAACAGTGCCAATAACATTCAATAGTTCATGTTCCCTTACTCTTTACCCAGGCTGAAGTAACCACATTTGGTATGCATTCCACTCTGCAGCATCCTGGAAACCTGCAGTTTGAACCTGTTTTTCAATTTAGCAGTAATGCACTCTGAACAGTAATATGTTACAGAGCCAGCTGGTCTTCCTTAGCCTTTTACCCTCTTTTAATCTTTTAGTGTTCCATGGACAACTCATCTACTCTTGGCTGCTGTAACCTTCGATCATGTATCATATTTGTTGTACTCTTTTACATTGCCTTAACCTTCCTATTGTAAAGGGCAAAGGCACTGCTATTAGCATCAAAAACCAATGTAATCTGTCAATTAATTCAGAGATTTGAAATAAATCTGCCAGTAAAAGAATGTGAACCATCCTTGGTGTGTATTTAAAAACAAAACAAAATCAAAGATGAACAAATGTAGCCAGTTTAAATATTTATTTCCCTATTATAGGTTTTCATCCATAAGCATACATAAATATGCATAGGTATATGCAAGTACATACACCTATACATCCATATACCTGCATAGATGTGCAAATGCATGTTCAATTGTTCACAAACACACACATGCTCTGTTTGCATATGAAGACACAGAAGAGCAAAAATTGTGGGTTTTACACAGTGATTTAATCAGAATGATTATCACCGCAAGAAATGAGCAGCAACAACAGAGAGGGAAACAGACTATGTAAGAATTTTGACAGACTGGCGTCAAAGCATAGAAACAAAAATGACTGACTTTGCAGCTAATAAACATAATTCAGAGAAAAACAGAGTAAAGTATTTAAGTTATATATGCATTTAAAACCTCAAACTTTTCAGATCTTGGGATACAGAGCACATTCTGCCTTCATGCTGTAAAGTGTCTTTGCTGTTCTTTTGGTCTAGTGAAGATGGAGAATCATATGGATTTCTCTACAAACATTTAGAATTTATTAATAGAGAATGTGATACTAGCAGTGATCATATTTCTTGGTAGGATAATTCTAATGCAGTTCTCCTAATTCTTGTGTTTCCAGTGATATATCCAAAGGAAAGGGTTTCCATAGAAAGAAGCATTCATATTGTTGTACTGAACTAAGCATATTAATTACACTGCAAAAGAGTCTAGTATGGTTAGGCTGCAGCAAAGAAGGTATAAAATTTGATTTTGTGTAAGCCTGTTTGTGATGTGCTGTAGAAAAAATAAGTTATGAATAAACACAGATGTTTGCCTTTTTTTTTAAATTTAAATTTTCTAGAGATCAATATGAATCAAGAATACTTAGCAAATATAATTTACATTTTAAAATTTTGGAGTGTGGTCCTTCTCTTAAGGATTAAAATTATCAAAACTTATTCACAGTTTTCAGAATATTATTACAGTTTGAAGCTATTTCTGAGTATTCAAGAAGCACAATGTATGAATTGAAGGGAAAGGATGTCTTTTCAGCATCTGCTTAATTGGTAAAAGAAGTGACGAGAACATCACACATAATGAAAATTCAGGTGACCCTGTTTAAGTTCTAGCATTGTTAGTTTACAACCTTAGACAACGTTACCAACCCTTCAGAATTAGAGCACAAACATGACAGTAAGTACATGTTAAATAGGACAGCTTTAAGCCTGAAAATCTTAAAATTTAATATCCTAATATGCACCCTGGAATCTCAGAGACAAACCTACATAGTATATTTCGAATTAAATTTTAGCAGTGAAAAAGAAGTAATTTGTGTCCTAGTAATGTCTCTCTATTTCTTATTTTAGCCTGACATCTGGTATCACAGCAGATTTCTGCCACCTGCAAGGTCAGGAAAATGCAGACATCTCAACACTTACTATAGTAAGCATTATTAGAAAGATTTTTATATGGGTTGGAAGGCTCCTATTTCTTCTCAAATGTCTCACCTATACAAAATAATAGCTATGAAAAAGGCAATCTTAAAAAGGTGCAAAACTGTAAATGAGTATTAAAATGACCCTCCTGACTAATGAAACAAACAATTATGGCGTACAACCCCCTACGTGAAACTAAGTTGGAAAGCCCTCATAAACTCAGACATCATGGCTTTGTAGTTTGTTATTCTGCCATGGTATACATTAGCCTATACCTGTAGAGGATGCTGTGTGCCAAGTATAGCCATAGTAGCTCAGCAGTATATTGTACACAACCTCTGTGTCAAGCACAGATCTCAGCAGCCAAAAGCTTCATGTGCAGCTTCAACTTCCCAACTCCTAATGAAACACATCACTGTGCTACAAGCTATCTCAAAAAAAAACCAGCAAACTCCCACACTTTTGAGCAAATAAACTGAGTTCATTAAGCTTAAAAAGTCTATTGTTTCCTTTGCCATCTGCTGGCTTATTACATCCTGAAGACTTATCTCAGTCTTATGCACCATGGTTATTGAAATATCATCTGTTCACCTGTAATCCTGATAGTTTGGAATAAGAATATTTGTAGATAATAAAAAATAGAAAGTAATTTCTAAGAGAACTTTCCTGCCCTTGTGCTGCTGTTTATAACTCTTCAGCTGCAGACTACCAGAGAACCCAGCCCCACTGAAGCAGCAGAGACAGAACAATCATGATAATGGGGTAGGCAGCCAAGCCTAACCTGGCACGCTAACTGATGATTCAAACCATATACTACAGTCACTTGAGACTTCTCTTCAGAATATTGTTTTCTTTCCTGTTAGGATAGCGAACTCCCTAACCTCCATTTCAGGAGGATATGTAGCTCTTTGAAAGAATATAAACAAAAGAAATAACTCTTCTTACTGTTCTTTTAAAAATATGTTTGTCTTCTCAATGCCATTCCATAAAAATGTATTTTAAAAATGTATTAAAATCCCCCTTCTAACAACAAAGTAATTTTTCAACTCGTATAGTCACTTCTTTTGTTTTGTCATGCAAAACTTTTAGCTCTATTAGACTCAATGGGCCAGACTAATTCTTGCCTTATCACTGGAGCTTGGCAAAATTACAAGAGGAAGAATTTGGACCAAATATTTCTGTATAAGATACAGCAGCAGAAAGATACCCAAACATTGTAATCTTTCCCATATTTTGTTCTTAAGCTGAAATCCTAAAAAACCCTCCTCCTACACAACTAGTTTGACTCTAAATATATATAAATAAGCCTGTAATGATTATAAAAACAGCATCAACTTTTGGAAAGTAAGCAGTTTTTGATACTACTGGAATAAAAGGCACTGACAAATAAGTGCCTGTGATCCATTTTGGCCAAAGGCTGACAAAGGTAATTCAGCTACAGAAAAGATATTTGATGGAAACATAATTTCATTTACTGAGTTATTTTGAGTTGCATTTTTTCCATTCTCTGTTTCTGCTGCTTGATATCTAGCTGTAGACAGAACTTCTATACATCCAGATGGACTATACAGCCTTAGATTTTTACTATATTTTGGTTTTCAATTCATGTTACTCCTTGTTTGGCCACAAGAGACCAAGCAAGAAAAGAACAGCACAACTATGTTAATATCATTTGTTATTCGTTGTATTGAAATAACCAGATGTCTCAGTCAGGGAGTTACACTGCTGTTGTAGATAAAATCAAGGGCAGAGGCACAGATGATATTTCTCTGGAGAAGTTAAGTACTAAACTAAAGCAGGATGACAAAAATGAGCATCCTGAGGTCTGCCCAGAGGTGGGGCTGAATTTCTCTGCCATCTGCTGCCTGCGGGAGCTGCCCTGCAGCTGGCTGCCAGCACGCCACCACAGAACCCCACACTGCACCATGGCAGGAGGCATTCCTGAATCTGGCTGCCAACAGAAGCAGCAGTGCAGAGAAGACTTTTGTCCCTACTTTGCAATTGACTGTGTAAGTTGGAGAAGTTCTCTAGACCAGTAGTTTTAAACAGAAATGCCTGGATCTTAGCATTTTGTTAACTCAACAAATAATCTCACTGATAAAGGATGTGAAGATATCCCAGTTCCTTGAGAGTAAACAAGACTCAAGAATTCAGTAGTTATCAAACATATGCTGCTTACTTCAGCATCCCCATGTAAGCCCATAGCCTGGTATGTGTTGATTCTGGCTCCTCTGTTACACCATTATCTTATCTATAAAATAGATTCATTAAACTCTTACCTGGTATGGTAGTTTAGTTTGCATCAATTACCACAAAGCATTTGAAAAAACTAAAGATGGAGTAACACAACCCAGCATACTCTTAACTACTAACTCTTGACATTTTTCACTTTCAGGCAGGCAAAAATAAGCATGCCTTCCACATCTGAAATACAACTTGTGATTCATGGTGGTTACAATTAATCTTTTAAGAGATGATAAAGCAAACTGACTTGCCTCACCTGTCCATGAAAACCCCTGCCATGAAACAGAGGTGTATGAGTATTTACACAGAAAAAAGCCCAATAATTCATCAGAGACTGGATCTGGAAAAATATCTAAAGAGGTCATTAATGTGCATTTTTCTGTAGCAGAGATAAGCAGTTACCCGGTTAAAGGCATTGGAGACTACTTGCACTAATGTTGCTAACATATGCTTGTAGAATCACGATCTAATTTCTCACAATTGCAATGTTCCAGAATCTTAGACTTCTACTCTGTAGGAATATGATTGTTTTGGGCAAGACTTCTCCTTGGGGTATGTGTCCTTAATTTATTGCTGCAGGGTTGAGTAATGTACCCATCACAGAGCCATTCATGTTTTATTAAAATTAATTTCAAGGGAATGTTGTTTCTAGGAAGTATGTATACGCTATTTAGATGCTTTGGCAGAACAATACCAACAATAAAGAATAATGAAAATGTTTCCTTTTTTCATTCCTTTTATCTCAAGACAAATAAATTCTAGCCTCAAAGTATACTAACAAAAGGAAAGAAGCAACAGAAAACTCCTGCTATTTTGTCCCAGTTCCTCTGGTTTCTCCTGTCTGTTTTACATTGTTTCTCCTGGAAGAAGTCCCCCTTGGCTAACACACATGTTTAGGATCTATCTGCACATCTGGGT
Source organism: Corapipo altera (assembly GCF_003945725.1). Taxonomy (NCBI): domain Eukaryota; kingdom Metazoa; phylum Chordata; class Aves; order Passeriformes; family Pipridae; genus Corapipo; species Corapipo altera. Next base: position 31,940,571 of record NW_020884874.1, read on the forward strand.
TTGCAAAATACAAAAGTTGTTTGTGAGACCTGGCTATCCCTACCAAATTAGTAGATGGTTTTTCTTTAATCTCATCTCTGATCTTCACAAAAATATTTCTTTTAAGGGGTCTGTTTTCAGATCTTTGCTAGGTGTGTGAGGACAGCAGAAAATAATTGCTTTGTCAAGGAAGATCATTTATTGTCTAAGAGACCATTTTAAGGTGAAGAGATGCCACCTGCTTTAAAGATTTCTCATTTGCTAAGTGATAATTACAGGCTGAAACTGAAAATGGAAAGAAAGAAATGTCGATGTTTCTTTGAATATTTCAGCCCCTTTAAAGTGAGGCTGTCCAGAAACTCCCATTTTACAAGGAAGAAAGAAAAAGAGATGGGAGAGGAAAGCAGTCCTATCATAAAAACTAGAACAGATCAGACATTTTTGTTACACAGCTGGCACTGTTTCAGATGGACACAGTAAGACAGAGTCCATACCTCACCATGTACAAGTACCCATCCCTACTATGGGCACTACATATGCACCAGATGTGGTATCAAAATAGTCTGTATAGAAGAATCACTTGTCAATGCTGCCTATTCTGAAAACAACTTTTAGTGTGGTCAACAGCTTTTGTTATAAGGAGAGTAAAACTGTTAATTTTGTTACTGTGTCACAATACAGAGAAAAAGGAATAAAGTACAAAATTACCTATCAAATTTGCTTGACAGGTACTAATTCACTTTGATCTATCCCTCGCCATATTTTCATTGGCAGGGAAACCATACATATTTATAAAAGTGGGAGCAGGCTGCTGTTGTTCTGTCTGTAATTTACAGCAACAAAGAATTCATTTAGATTACCATACTTGGAAGTCCCAAGGTGACTCTGCAGTGGTTACAGGCCCCCCGCTATGCAGGATACCTAACATAATAAAGAACAAAGCAAAACAATGCTACACTGAGACCAGGGCTCCTGGGTAATCAATTCAGGTATTTACAGCTGAAACAATAGCTCTGTGCAAATCAGCATCATTACTACAATTTGCTGATAGAAACCCCAGGGAACTCAGGAAGCATCTGCCTGCAAAGCAACTGATTAATCTGACTTACTTATGTTTTGTTAAAGCATTATTGTTTCCCATCATAATAAACAGTAAACGATTGCTTAAGAAAAGGGCATGGGAGGTGCAACCAAATGTGCAAACTACACATCTCTTCTACCATTTTGGCCTGTCTTATTGGTAGGCAAATGTATCTGTCAAGAAAAGGTTGCCAGTTTCAATCCTGACATTGTGAAGCACCACTCCCAGACTCATGTGATTTTTTAATTTTTTTTTTTTTTTTTTAATGCTTGCTTCTAGTCTCACAGACTTTTGAAAAAAATGCATAAATGGGCTCAGAGAGAGGTAGTTTAATGAATCTACTGATGCTTATAGTTTTGGCACATATATAGGGCTTGTTGTCTCACCATTTTGCTCTTCCTATTGAAAGAATCAGGCAAAGAAAAAACAACTTCACTGGTACTGTCTTTCCTCCAGTGCTTTGTCTCATGAAGGCAAGTTGTCCCACCAGACGACATTCATACACAGCGGAAAAGACCCCAATCCTGCATATTCATATATTTCCTTAATGTTTTACTAATACAAAGAAAATGGCATTTAGGCACACTTCAGAATGTTCATTCTCAGAACTAGCAATTAATCTTTTAGAGAGGAGGAAGCGGGCTGACTTGCCTTGCCTGCCTATGAAAACCCCTGCCATGAAATGGAGATGTCTGACTATTCACATCAAGTGTGCAACATGCCTTAAACTGATCTGCAAGCTGTTCATAGAAAATTGGAAGCAGAAATTACTTCTTCAGTGAAGGATGTTTTCAACACTTCCCAAAATATACACAACTTTATTTTAAAAATGTTTCTACCTATAGAAAAGTTACATGGTCGAGTTGATACACCGTTGCCTGTGGCACGGTCAAAGTCATAATTGTTTAAATCTGCTTTTGCCTCAGCAAATGAATAGTCACTATCCAACTGTTGCTATGCCTTCTGCTGCTGAAACACCTATGCAAAAACCAGATAGTTGCACAGTGTCCAAAAATTTCTCAATTTCCTGCTAGCTACAAGTACATTGCCTTTTAAAGTGAGATACATAATATATCTCAGTCACTAGTCTGTTCACATAAATAATATCTGTGCTTCTTCTGCTACTGCTATATTTTTCAAAAGCATATATTCTATTTTAGTTAGCTGATGATAAAAAGTATGAGACCAAAACAACAGGGAAAACAGGATTGTGAGAATAAACTGAAATTCCTCTAATACAGCATTTTCAGTATGGATACATTCCCTCACACCAAGCAGGACTCTAAGGGAAGGAGAGAAAGTCTGGAAACATCACTGCAAATTAGGCAGTTCTGTCTTTTTCAAAAAATGATGTCAGAACCAATTCATACGGGCTTTTGGACCTGGGAAACCTCTGTATCCTGCATAAAACCAGAAAACACTGCAAAATGTATGGGGAGTTTCTTCACATCTGAGTGGTCAAGTTGCTTAGTGAAAAGCCGAAACATTTTTCCTTATGCTGAGACTCCTATTGCTGTGTTTACAGGATGCCCATATGCACGTCCAACAACTTTGACATCATATAGAGTAACACAAAAATGATTTTTCTTCAGACACTACCAGCAGCAGCAAAATTCCTTAGTCAGTGACACTGTCTCACTGCACTTATTGGGATCATAACACTTCACAGACTGATAATGAACTGAAGTGTGATTGTACAGTTTCTGGAAGAACACATATCTGAAAAGTATTATGGAAAAGAGCAATAAGATTAATGCATCCCTAACAATAATCTAAGTTAAAAAACAAAATAAGATTTTATTTTTTTTAAAGCCTAACAATAGCTTAGCTAGAAATCAATCAATGATGGCACTCGACATCCAAAATACAGGTGACAGTGGTAACATTTTAGGGGCCTACTAGTATTGTTTGAGTCTAAATTGTGAATGGGGTTTGAAACTCAGTCTCATGGCTGCTGATTTCTAATTATATGTTAAGGGTGTAACCAAAAAAAAAATGAAGAAGAAAAATGTCACCTATAGAACAGGCTGGAAATACATAGGTACTGCTGCGGGATGTACAATAAGAAAAAAAGGAAAATAGAAAAAAAACCATACATGGTAGCTTTGTCTCCCTGTCCATTCAGTTCTCTACCATCTACTAAACTAAAAGCACACACATTCAACTCAATCACTTGCAAAATTACAATGCTTAGGAAGTTCTTAGTATTTTAATTTTGTAACATTAAAACTGAAAAGGTTGAAAAAGAACTATTTAGATTGTTCCTTATAAATATAGGGGGGAAAGGGTTGTTCAGGCTATGGCAAAGCTTTATTTTTCATTGTCTTACTAGCTTATGATTTGAATAGAGATTGTGATATGTTCCCATGTGAGAGATTATCCACCCAAAGCAACTATGCTTCTCCCAAAGAGATACAGATAACTCAGTTTTATCTGTCACAATTCAACCTGCATTTTGTTACCTGTTTTCGCTTTTGCTGTGCATAGTATTTTCACAGGGAATTACAGAGAGAGGAAAGCTCCTGTCATTCACTGGTCATGCATAAAACTAAGCTATCTCTTCTAGTTGCACTTCTAATTCAAAATTGTCATAGAACTGAGTTTTCAGAATTGCTATCCAACACTTGAAGTATCAACTATTTAGAGAAATAGATTCTTGTAGAAACTTGGAAGCAGTAAAGAACAGAACTCAGTTCAGCTGAGATAGGACATATGGTAATCCTAATTTTGTTAGTAGGTTAATTTTTCAAACAAATGGTCAGTTGCTGCAATCAATTTCAAATGAATACAGGGTAGAAGAAATCTGCCAAAGATGGAAAATAAAAAAGACATAATGAAGTATCAAAAAGTGAGTAGAAACCAGAGTCTGCACAATCTCCAAGAAGATATTTATTGGAGAAAAGTAAACTATTTTGTGGATCTAACAAATGAAATATGAACAATTCTTTTGTCAAAAGTTGTTACCTAGCGGTTAGTCAAGCTTAGTCCAAAATTCGAATGCTACATGCAAAAGGAGATTCACATGGAAATCATTTTTATCCACTCAGGGTAAACAGAGCTACAGGCAGTAAAAAAAATCACAACTGGGATTCAATTCTATGTCCAAAGCATTATACTTTTAGTTCCAATCAATTCAATGTAAGCTCACATAAGAGAAAAGAAACAAAAGAACAAAATAAATAGAGAAACCAAGTCTAGGATGACAATAAACAAAAAGAAGTCAATCCAGGCCAGAGAACTAGCAAAAATGAGAGATATAAAGGATAAAAAAGTAGATTTTAAAAAAAAGCATGCCTATTGTTTTGGGACTGAGAATCATCAACTACAAAATATATCCTTCTGCAGGCAACTGATATTGGGAAACATTTAAATTACATATTGTTTGATTTCCCTTCTCACCCTCCAACAAATACAGTCCACAAAACACAGTGAAGTCCACTTTTTTTCCCCAATATATCATGAATTCAGAATAAAATATCATCATGTTCAGTGATGGGCTTGACAATTTTTCCATATTTTATATGATAGTGTAACATGATAGTGTAACATTAAGTAGTGAGTAGAAAGTACATTACAGTATTTCTTAAATACTGAAGTTTTAAAGCACATATTAAAAAAAGAGTATATACTAATTAAGGAACAATTAAGTAAAATGCAGTGCCAGCAATTTTAGTGTAAAAGATGAAAAAAATCCCTCAAGGTAAAATCCATGAAGATGTAGAATACAAAGTTCAATAGGATATTCTACTAGTCCTATTCTCAAAAGTCATTTAGTCTAAACAAAACCTCAGGGGCTTTCTTATAGAACAATCTTACACTGGAAAGGTAACCTTGATAAGCTTATCAATATTGTTGTTTGTTTGTTAGCTGTTTTTTTTTCCTTTTCTGAGCACTTGGAATATGTGACACTATGAAAAGGTCAAGTTTGGGATATAAAAATGGCCCAAAGCAAGCAGTGCAATTTTGTAACTGACACCAACCTGGCTGTGATTCTGGTCACTAGAATAATCCATCTGGATAAAATGTAAAGAAGTACAAAAATGACTGCAAGAGATCAATCTACTTTTGTTCTGCTTTCCTGGTGTATCTTGTCAACTTAGCAGTATCCCAGAGCTATGAGAATTTCAGCTTTATATTTGAAGCAATTATTAGGCATTTAATTTAATAAGCCTTTACATTCCAAGACAAATATATCTGTGTTTGGACATTCGGTTAAAATATGTTTTGTGAATTATTTATTTCACTCCCTTGAAAGGCAAAAGTATTTGAACAGTCACAAAACAACCTTGATTGTCAAAATATACATGTAGGTCACAAAGTAAGCAAAGCTTCAGCCAAAAAGCTCTTTTTTGAGAAGTTCCCATGAAATTATGTCTTTACCTAGAAGGCATCATTAAAAGAGATTTAGAAAAATAGAATAAAATAAAATAATAAAAAAAAAGTTATTCTGAAGGCAGGAGTTAAGAAGTTGCTAATAACTCACCCAGCACAGAAAATTCATGTCATAGCCATTTAAAATCATGACAATAAGGCTATACTCACAAAATGAGCACATAAAATACTCTATAAACCTTTCTAATTGCACTGTTTTAAAATCAAACAAAAAAACCTGAAGGTTGCCAATCAAATACAAATACACTAGAGCTCTGGGGTGCTTAAAAAAAGGAAAAACTTGCAGAATGAAGAAGAAATTAAGCGAGGACTTTCAGGGTAGAATGAGTTGGAGAGGTAAGTACTTGGCAGAGTCAGGGAGAATATACTTAAGCATAAGAATACATAACCAACAAAGCATCAAGATTTTGATAAGAGCAAAGCAGGTTAAGAAAAATAATACTTGAACCAAAACCACTACGAAGGTCTGAAATTTTCTGTGGAAAGAGTATAATATCACTATGAGAAAGAAAACACTATGGTTCCCAAGACAGACAACAATTATTCTCCTGTTTTTTCTTGGTAATAACCTTTAAGCCACTCACTTTAGAAAAGGAAACATGAACACTAGGAGGAATGATGTCTTTGGAAGCTTATATAAAAACCGCATTTATAGATATGACTTCTTCTTTGTAAATTGTATAGATGATAAAACCGAAGGCCAAGGCCAGAATATATACTTATTTCTGGAGAGGAGAAACTACAGAGATTTCATTTAAATTTAACATAAATATAAAACAGGCTTACTGAAGGGCAATGTTAGGTACCTCAGCTGATGCCAACTCCTTTGTTTCTGCACTGGTTGTGTGAGAACAAATCCTGAGCAAATCTGCTGGTGGTGACTGGAAGGATAATCTCCACAGCATTCAAGTAGCACATGAGAGCAACTCTGGTCAGCTTCAAAAGACAATAGGATTTTGTCTGCCACCTCATATAATTGGTCTAATTCTAGAAAAGCATTTGTTTCAGTATAAATTGCAGCACTCTATCCAGAAAAGAGTTGTAAATTTGCTGAAGCATAGAAAGGGGGAAAAAAATTAATGCTGTTCAAAGAGCATTTATGAGAATATCAACAATCATTTCAGACTGCAATTGCATTTTCAAAAGTGGCATTGATATAATAGCCTAATAAAACACTTAGAAACTACTGACATGCAGGCAATACTGTAGTTTTAAAGTCCAAAGGTGATATAAAGTCTAAATGATTCCTAAATTAGGCATTAGGCTTTCTACTTCCCACACTAAAATACAGTTATACAAATATGTGCTAGCTAAATTTCTGTGCTGAATTTCCACCAGACTAACTCCACATTCACAGCTAAAGTATGGCAGCACATCTTAACGATGTGCAGAGGCAACAGATACCCATTTACACAGAAGTAAATCATCACTTCAAACTTCTCATCAGGATTAACCATGCCTTCACAAAGCATGAGGTCACATAACACAATTGCCCCTTCCACATTTTAAACTAACTAAATATGAATTATTTATTAAAAAAAAAATCTATTTTTTGTTGCTCAACAAATCAAATAAATTTATTAATTATATACTGCTGTTGTAACATCCTATAACCAGAGATAATGGATTTTGACTATTGATGTGTGTTCAAAATCAATTTCATAACCAAGTAACAAATTTCTTTTTCTTTAGGTTGCTCAATAATGGATCCATGAATTGTCAATTATGTATAAAAACATAATTGAAAAAAAAATCTTTCCACTTTAAAATCCTTTGTCTTGGAATGCACAAGGATGCATTTATTGTTTTGGGTTTTTATCTCCTCATCTGAAATTGTAAGCAGTTTTGTCCAAGCAGCCACAGTTTTTCAGGAAAATATTTTCTGAATACATACTGTTTAAAATGTATCAAAATAAAGAATGGATCAATTTCTTTTTACAGAAAAAAAAAAGAAGAAAAAAACCCCAAAACAAAACCAAAAAACCAATCACCCAAAAAACTAAACAAACTTTCTGCACTAGGTCTCGGACCCAGAATCAAAATCCTACCCGTGATAGCAACATTCTCACCTGAATCTGATCTTTAATCCCTAGTCTCATGCTGGGGAGAGATCCTTTAAATCTTCTAAAGACAGGGAGAAAAACACTTCTTTGCAACCAGCTCCACTGATGCTTTGTCTGATTTAACAACTTTTGACCAGATATTCATTTTCTCCATGAAGTAATTCTAATAGTGATAACTCTTATTTGAAAACCTACAATTTTTCTGGAACCTGAACATTTACCATATTGTTGGCTGTGCAACAGCTCTTGCTGGTTGCTTGCCTTTTCCAAAAGCAATTTGCAAGCAGCAAGCCACTATGGTAGCTGACTCAGTGCAGTCATGCCAATTTATGCTAGCCCCACTAGCTGGGCAAAACAGCAAGGTTGTATACATTTTAAAAAAAGCATAATGACTGCAACCATTTAGACAAACTTCTCTAGTTCCACTTAGACCTACAAACCCTTTCAAAACCAAGAAGCTGTTCTGCACAGGGAAAATTATAGTGTACCAAGGACCTGCAGTTAAGAAAAAATAGGCTTCCTCATTTAGTTGTGTTGCAAGTCAAACCTGGAAGAAGGCAAGCAAGCAAACCTTCCAATATTTTTTTCAGCACATGAGGGAAGCAGCTGACATAATCAGACCCAAACCCCACACAGGTGCAGTAGTTCCAGACATTTGTGCTCTCCAGCACAACTGAAAATATTTTTTAAGTTTTTTAATTGTAGTTGTTGTCAATTTTTTTCTCTGACAAGTACTGAACACTCAAATGAACAAAAATGTTAGCCTAGGTCTGAATTTGCAAAGTCTTCATTTATTTACTTGACTTTGCACAGGCAGCTGTTGCAATGGCAGTTACACAAGCAGTCTTTCAGATATCCAAGGCACAAAGTGGAGTGTGTGTCAATACTTACAGAACATTTAAACTTCAGGCAACTGAAAGACCAGATTGTTACTTCTCTGGTTTCTGCTGTTAGTTTAAATGACTGTTCTTTTCTACAAACTATTGACTTCATGCTTACTGTACTAAATGGCAGTGCTACCCCACACTAATAAAACTTAAATATACTGTCATGAAAACAGCAAAGAAGGTTTAAATATCAAAGAAACATGATAGTGTATGGAGACCAAGAGTTATTTTTTAAAAAAGAAACAACAAAAAACCCTCTCAACAACCCAACAAGGAAGGAAAGTTTCAATCTTTAGTTCCCAAAATTTTGTATTTTTAGCGTCTTAATTCTCACTAATAAAGTAATTCTTCAGTTGCCTCAGTTCCTGAAATTCATCCACCCGCAGACTGGCAGTTACTCCCACTGAGATTTTGCAAGTAACTCCTTCTCTGATATATATATACTTTTGTTCCTGGCTCTCCGAATTTAAATATTCTGACCTAACCTTGACAAGGCAAGCCACCAGAGAGGGAAAAAATTGTAAGGGGCAACTGAAAAAAAAGCTAATGTGAATAAGTGTTTGCTCTTCTGTTGGTGTATTTAGCCAGTACTTACATGTTCTAAGTCAAGCATACATTTAAATAACATCCTATACTAGAACTTGAGTACTCAAAGCTTTGCAGAATCAGTCTTTCCTTGGCATCTGATTATATGCACAGTAAGAAAAGCCAAGCTAAAATAAAATAAATAAAACTGAAATTCAATGTTTAAAATAAAACTGAATGCTGAAAAAAATCCTGCAAATAGATCTTACCTGTAGGATGTTTTTCACTCGTGCATATAGTAAAAAATAAGACCGACATCAGTAAATGCTAAGTAAAAACTTTTCTTTTGAGATTACCATTTTTATGCAATACTTTGCCCAAGTGATAAAACCTATCACTTAATATTGGTAGTTAAAACGGAGGGCAATACAGCCCAATCTGCTTCATACTGAATTTTTAAAACATCTTCTTATAATACAATTCAACTACATGATTGCTTACTGCACATATAAAGCAATTAGAAAAGAAATTTCTTTTCAAATGAAAAAATGAAATAAAGATGCTTGCTGGTGTAAAAAAATGTCCTCATGAAAATTTTTGACAGATCTAATATAAAGCCTTCTTTCCCTTTGTCTTCCCCTTTTCCTTTTTACTTTTGATTAAAAAAAACCCAGGAATTTCTTTGCAGAATCTAATAAACACAGCAGGGAGAAGGAGAGGGACAAGGGAAGAAAAGTATTCAAAGAATATTCTCCTAGCTTCCTTAGGAGCTTAATACAATCTTATGAATCCTGTTGAAAAAGAAATAACATATTCATAGATTTGGAAAAGAACAAACAAACTGAAAAAGGAAAGGAACATGATCAGAGTACCGGTATCTTATTTCTCAATCAGTATCTCGAATCCAAAGGAATGTTCACTTTTCTGTAACACACTTTGAAAGGCCAAAATATTTTCCACCATGCTGAGAAAAATAATAATTTTCATCTGAAATATTTTTAACATGTTTTAGTACTAATGGTAATACTTTAACCTTTAGATAAATACCATCTGAATTGCAAATATGCATAATATATTTTCTAGAAAACAGGAAGGTCTGAGACAGAATGATCAAAACCACAAATATTTCTCTGAAAATAGGGGGTCATTACAAGGCATCAGTCTAAACAACCTAGTGAAGGACAAATCACATAAAATACATCTTTTTGTATGCATACAGACTAGCATAGATAATCAGAAAAGATGGTAAATGGCTGAGGAAAGAGCTCTCTCCAGTGATACTCATTCTCATGACTGCAGACATTTCCAGAACTGTCTTATTCTCATAAAAATAAAAACAACCCCCCCCGAATAATCACTAATAGATCTGCTTCCTGTGACGAAAAGCATTGTAAATCCTACCTCATGCTGACAGATTCATTAAAGATATTCCATGACTACTTCTTGGATGAGAGGATATCATCCAGAAAATGTAAAAGGATTAGACTGGATGAGTCTAGGCCCTGATCGAGCAAAGCACAGACACCTGCATTTATATCTTACTGATTTTAATGACATTATTCAGATGAAATAAGCTACACATAAGTTTAACTGCTTACTGAGATGAAGTCACAATTCGGTTCTAAAAACTCAAACCACCATAGAGACCCTATCAACATAATAAGGAACGTCTCTATAGAAATTTTTTATTTCCTGCCATTACAAGCAACACTAAAAAAAATATTAAATGAAAGACATCAGAGAAAAAGAAAGTGATTTCTCAGTAGATTAAATTTCTGTTCTTTTTCCTGGCATAGGGAAGTGCACTACAACCAGAGCAGAATTTGCCAAGTGGGCACACTGCCTCAGTGGCACATGGAGCTATCACCTCTCAGGTGCACAGCACTTCTAAGACACTAATGTCTGTATTTTCTCCACATTCTTTCTAGCTCCAGAAACACTGGAATATCTTAACTTTGACAGACAAAAACTGTAACAAAAACATCTCAGTTTTTGGTACTTGGACTTTTTATAAGGAACACAAAAGCAGGGATGGGGAGAGTGCTACATTTTACACTTCCTGAACCTTGGGACATTACACAGGTTCAAGACCAGCTACTCTTAAGCCTTGCCTTCCATTTTCATTTTAGCACTCACACAAAACTCTTTTAATGCCCTCTGCTAGTGTTATGATTTATTAAAATAATATCCCTGTTTGTGTAATACAAATTAGACTTAAAAGATATAAAGACTGGCACCAAGATTGAGAGAGGTGTGTAGAGTGCTTTAAATTGTATTTTGCTTTTAACTACTCAGACTTTCAGAAGTGGTGTTTCATTAACCGAAACATAATTCAAATACAAACGTAGAGAGTTAGAAAGTCAAAGGTACAATAATTTACAAGACTCTAATTAATGAATTCATTTCAAAACAAGGTTTTCACAGCTTGCCAATGTCACTAAATAAAAATAAATGTACTACTTTTTGCATGTAGCAAATGGTGTTTTTTCAAATAATACTTCTTATCGTAGGAGGAAATGAGATCTTAAATCTAAAGTAAGACACTGTTGAAATAGTGATTCTTCTGATAATTGAGGCAACTGAATATAGCTATCAGGATGCTATTAATGTTTTAAATAACTTTATTTGAATTCATACTCCAAAATGTTTTTGAAAAAGTACTGATATTTGAACATGATTGAATGAAAATTACTCCTACTTTTTTGAGTCTCACCCTTTTTCTGTTCTGGTTGGACAGATGAAAGTTCAGAAAAGAAAGTCTAAGTGAGACACTTTTCAGTTTCTCTGGGCTATGACTGAGAATTTGTAGCACAAAGGACAGGATAACATATTAGAAAACGCTGGTGCGACCATACAATAAAGCAGATAGTAGAACAAGTACTGTTGATAGATCACCTCTTTTTGGGTGCCAGTGACACCAATAATGACAACCAATTTATTTACCTGCTTAAAAAGAATCAAAATAAAAAAATAATAATTTAAACAAAACTTTGGAAGAATGATCATAAAATGTAACATAAAAATTTCAGTGTTATGAAGGACATGTTATTGAATTCAAAGACCCAGGTTCTCTGGGTTTCCTTTAACATAGGTACTTCTGTAAATTGAAGACACTCTGGTTTTCACACAGCCATAATGCAACATCTAAATTCAGAAACAATAAATGCATTGTTATGCCTCTGACCAAGGAACTCCTTGAGGCCTTTTCAGAGGACAGTAGCAGAAGGTCTCATATTTTGTTGCTTATCTAGGCCAATCTGAACATCTCATAGAGAGGAGAAAGCTTATTAAAGTGCTTCCTGACTTATGTAGAGGCAGCACATCGACTGGGAGAAAATTCCTGTGCTTGTATCAGCAAGCAGGTACACTACAGTCGTGATTTTTTCTTATTTTCACCTGAGAAAAAAGGCAGACTTTTGCAGTATCCTAATTTTTGTCAAAAGCTATACAAGTGATGTCTAGAATATTTCCTGAGATACTTTTTTCAGAGGCAACATCTAAAAGTTATTGCACTAAAATGGAAGAAATGCCAACAAGTTGAATATAGAGTGGTTTTCCTTTTAGAATTTTGCACTCAAAGCACTCTGCATGCTTTTCACAAGAACCACTTTGTGTTCAAGTTTAGGTAACCATAAGTCTCCTTAACTTTTCATCTTACTATGCTAAAGGTAATGAAATGTAAAACCAATAAAACAACCCAAAACATCTGAGTAGCCGAAGAAGACACTAAGCATACCAGACATACAGAGTAATCTGTCTTTAAAACATAAAAGAGATGTTGTAATAATTCATAAAATCTGTAGCACAAAAATTAAATAAAGAGAAAAGTACTACAGATTACCACAAGCCAGAATCACCTAAGAGCATTAAAAGAGAAAGGAATGACCATCAGATACTCTAAGTACCCCTCAAGGGCCTGTACATGCTTCACTTGCTTTATGTGAAGCCTTGCATCTCTTAGAGTACAGTCTTGTTAATCAGTTTTCAAGGTCACAGCTGAATGCAAGAGGGACAGGCCGTGCACTTGCAGAAGATACTTATTTCTGGAAAAACCATAGTTCTATTTACATGAAAATGATCTGCAGTTATGCAGTACCTAAGTCCTAACCTTCAAACACTTATCCCCATTGGCATCATAAAAAAATACCCACTAACGTGTCATTCCCATTTCAATCGACAGGATGGGATGAAGAATGGTAGTAGATTTAGCTTTCTTCTCTTCCTTCTTCATTATGTTGCCCACTGTAGTTTCCTCTTCCTTTTAAGGAGGAGGTGGGAGAAAGAAGAGTGAGTGGTGGAGAGGGCATAGCAGGGAGCACGCAGGCAACAACCAGAGCGTCTGAGGCATAAGGAGGTAATCAGTTCTTACAGAGAAGAGTTCAACAGCCTTGGCATTCATACCTGTAGGACCTGGTAAGGAGCAGTTTATACAGCTGCATTATCATAACTATTCTTTGCTAGCCACAGAGCCCACAAATACTAACAACAATGCTTACTTGAAACTTTCTCTACTCCCAGGGACCACTATGCTTGCCTTTCAGAGATGGTGAAGAAATTAAAGCTTTCATGAAAAATCAGTTTCATTTACTACCTACTGCAGAATTTTGATTCCTGTTTAAAATGTATCTTTTTAATTACAATTACTTTAGCACAAAAATATGCCCCTACAAAACAATAAAACTATTTTTGGTTGCAATTATAGACATATTTGAAGGACAAAACAGAAAAATAACTATTTCTTGAAAACTCAATGATAGAAGCCTTTAAAATGCTTTTTCTCTCTTCTTATATTGATATTTTACTTTAAACACAAGACTAAATTACAAATGCTTGAACTGAATAAATGATTTTGAATCTGTTTTACTTTTATATAACCAGATTGAACCACACTACAGCTTTATTCTCACCACATGCTTCCTGATCAGGACACAGTCTGACACCTTTTGAGGCATAAATAGTAAAAGTGAATAGATAAAACTTATTTTGTCAGAAAATCCAATAAACATCAGCAAGTTTAGAGACTCCCTAGGGAGTGAAAGCATAGTCTTGCTCCTGAGTGTAGTTCAAGATTGACATCAGCATTGTCAATCCATTTGCAAGGACAGGTTGGCCAGATTCATAGAGGTGACATCTCTGAGTGCAGTCAGTTTTGCTGTACTGTGTACCTCAGCAGGCTGGTCCTGGGTTTCTTGGTAACTTTTGGATGATACTCCTTTTAGTGGTCACAGAGAACATACCTTCTGGGAAGCAGTTTGACTGTTCTCTTTGTTGCTTCAAACAAAACAAAGAGGAATTTGTAAAATGCAAATGGCATTTGCTTGTCAAAAGAGTGCTGTCTGGCTCTTGCTTTACCAGAAATATGGGCAGATTTGTCTCCTGTGCTAAGTGAAATAAGAATAGTGTAGTTGGGAGTGTGATGTGGGGGGAGAGGGGGCAATGGGGGCAGGGAGTGAAGGGGGAATATTTATAAATGTAATGCACTTCAAATAACTAAGGATTGCTTATAGAGAAGAATCAGAGTTCCATTTTACTTAAAAAAACATGCAGGAGTACACACCCTTTGAGTGAGATAAAATTGAAAGTGACTCGGAGGAGGCTGTGCATTCTTTGCACAAAGAAGCAGCACTTATACTAACTCGTATTTTTCTCTATTCACTAATACTGAACTCTTCTAACAGCCTGTCCAACTACAGTCACAGTCGATCTTCAGAGATCAACTGTAAGACTTATTTTCTCTGCAAGAAAAAGTTATGTTAGTGTAATTGAACAAATATTTAAAAAAAACCCCCACAAACATTTTTGATGGATAAATATGCTTGTTTTCATTCTGCTTACTCCGTTTCAGAGTGTGGTGATAAGGAATTACTTTAACATAAACTAAAAGAAACACATTAAGTGAAAATATAAGTCTTAGCATAGGAGTTTATACCAAAATAAAAATGTGGTTTTATTGGTCCCTTTTTTTTTTGTAGCATTCTCACATTGACATGCCAGTGTAATATCACTACCACTTACAAACTTGTACTGGGAAAATCATCATTCCCTTAATCAAGTACGTTTTCATCAGTTTTAAAACGTCTGCATGTACCTCCCTTCACTTGTTACATTGACTGAACTTAAAAAATTTTGATTGATTTTGATTATGATTTATTTCTTGTCATTTTCAAACCACATTGCTAATCAGCATCTTTTTGCACCAAGTTCATAACAGCTATTTATAAACAATTTAACTTCACTTTGTCTATGTTTCAAGGTCCACTATGGGACTTCACTTTCTATGCCCCTGGCTGACCCTGCCCTGGATTTTCCCTCTAAAAGGAAAATTTAGTTGTACTGATAACTTAGTTGATAAAGAATTTAGTCCATCAAAGTACAATTTCCTCTAAAATTTTTACTATCATTTATCATTATACAACCATGACACTATTATCACAATTATTTAGTGTTTCAGAATTGCTATGTCTTAAAGTAAACACCTATTTAAGTTTATTAAATTAAGTTTTATACAAATACATTAATCTGGAGAAAGAAGGAATTTCTCTGAACATCTAAAAAAGTTAGAACTCTACTGGTTTGTCTTACAAACAAAATAAGGAAGAGATTCTTTGTGGGCTAGCTTCAGAAACTGTCTCATTTCAGAGTCAACCTTTAATAACATCGAAAAAAATGAGGGAGAGGAGGGAACTATGAATGATCACGGGCTGCTTAAAAAAAGAAAAAAAAAGTAATTCTAATTATTAAATTCCATTAAAGTTCCATCAGGAACATCAGGAGAGCTTTGCATGCTTGGTGGTTTATAACTGTAAATAGAAAATGTGTGAAATACTTTCGCTTTACTGATGTCAAGCAGTACAGTGCTATGACAATTTATTCTACACCATGGCTCAAAGAGAAAAAAAGCAGTAACTCTCCCTCTTCATTATATGTATACAAGTGAGCATATTTGTCACACATATTCCTCAATCCCTCCCTTTTTTCCAAGACAAAATCTGTACCCAGATGTCCCTGAATGTGGTATACATCACAAATATGATTCTATAATTTGAGAGTAGTACGTTGCCCCAGACATCTATTGAAAGCAATGCATAAACACTTGCCTTTGTAGTTCATACACATTATTTTCCTAAAATGTTTATTTGAATTAGGCATTTTTGAAATCTGGTAACAATTCCTACAGAGCTATTTCATTGAGGAATCTAAAGACTCTTAAAGACATTACCTAGGACAACTGTCACTGTTCCATATTAGATCATTAAGTGTCAAGCAACATTTAATAAAGTTCCCTACATACTATGACAGGTTCTCTGTCTTATGAACAGTTCTTCATGTGTTTCATTTCAGAAATTACATCCTGGTACATTTGCCCAATTTGCCCTCTTTCCAATTTTTGCTAAGTTTCTGCAAATAAAATGATTCTGTTGTGTGTATATTTAGGTTTTTGCTGCCAGGCAGTTTCATTCTTTCTGGGACATTTTCACTTTTGTTTCTCTATGCTGTAAATGCCAACCACATCTTCCATAACCACTTCCCCCCCCCTTCGCCACTTTCCAGTTTTTGCTAAATTACAATGATCAGAGTTTAAAAATACTGCTATAGCAGATGTCAGTGATCTTGCTATGATTTTATGACTCAAAAATAGCTTAAAAAATATAAACCATAATGGAAAGCAAATGTTCATATTACTTTTCTCTCTGCAGTGCCTTATACAGCTAAATAGACAGAGTATTTATTTTTCTGTGTATCTAAAGCTACAGTTAAATTCATTCTCTGAAATTTTATCCAAGACATAGCATCCTAAAAGAATTATTCAATTATCAATGTAAATGCTAACAAATCACTCTTTATGATTTTCTGTCAGACACAGATTTAATAGCTTTATTTCTTCCATCTTAAACAATTGTATTACAAAGTCTTCCAAAAATTAGGTTTTAATGGACTTAATGTTCACCATTTTTCAATACCCTTCATAGGAGTGCTTAGCAATTTACTTATTTTTATTTGACTTCTGTTTCAATAACAGCCTACACTCTGTACATACTTTTCAATTTATTGAGTTGCCTGTATCTTCTCAGTTTCTTTTGTCCTAGTGGAATACATTTCTTTCCTAAACAACAACTAATGATAAAAACCAAAACATTATTTCTCAAAACTAAACTCAATTAAATAGATACTTATTAGTAGCAACTACAATAGTTTCTGTTCTACACACATTCTTTCTCTCTATGACACTGAAAATGAAGAATAAAAAAAAAAAGAGACTTGGGCAAAACTGAATTTGGGAAAATTAAATGGAGAAGATGTACTCTGTCATATGAAGTTAGAAATGCCGATTACATAAATCAATTCATAATAGAAATAAAATTCAGCTGTGATAGTTTCAAACACTCATAGCAGAGGCTGTTTCAAAAACACTTACATGTATAAAAAAACTTAGACACACCTATATGTACAAACATATATATAACTGTAAAAAATCAACGAGTCAGGACACTCCATCCCATGACTCCTTCATACCTGTGATAAGTTCTTTCAGTTCAGCAGAAAAGTGATTTTTCTGCTTTTACTACTTCTGCTGATGTTCAGTTAATCAGGAAAGAGTAGTTTTGCCCCCAAGTAGAAAAAGAGTAGCTGTGAAGTGGTCAGAGCTGGAAAAGCTGGAAATACCCAACACATACACTTCTCATTTGATTCTGTGGATTGTCTCTCGGAGATGTGAGAGATTTCAAACCTGCCTTGATACGGTAGAAACAGTACATAACTGTGCATAAAATGGTAAGCAGTACACATTCTTCACAAAACCAACTTCTTAGAGAAATAAATTAATATATATGTTTAAAAGATGTTACTTTTTTCCTAAACGCTATCAATCCACATGTGTACATATGCAATTGTGTGTATATATGCAACTAAAATGCAATGCTGTATCTGAACTATATTTGAAAAAAAATTCACACAACAAAGAGAAGTTACTTCTCTATATTTAAATTTGTTTCCAAAAAATGTTTGTCTCCCATCTTTCATCAATGATTCATTAATGACACACTGAATATTTGTTACTAACTGTCAATTAATTAAAAACATTAAAACAGTGACTGTTTTTTTTTAAAGAACAGACTTCTCATTGTTGCACTTGCTTTTGTAAAATTTTCTTCATCTGTCACATATTCGCATTCAATTCCTTATTGTTGCCAATTTTAAAAATATGATAAAAGAAAGTCAGAGACAATAGAGGCAATGGTACAACAGCTCTCAGCTTATTGAAGTGCAAGATTAGCCAAACTGCCAGCTTACAGCAAAGAGCAACAGCTGACATTCCTCCATAAAACCTTCCCATATACTTCAGTTGAGACCTCAAAGAAAAATCTCTCTGCAATTTGTTCACCTTGTTCATTCAGGTCTCAGGTCTCTGCTGAGATGATGAGGATTGCTAATTAGTATCATCTGTGATGGTGTCTCTTTGAAATATAGATATTTCTTCAAAGAGAACTGGATTGCAACCTCCAATAACATTTCTCATAGGTCACTACACTACTATCAGAAGGTGATAATATTCACCTATTACTGACCTTGCCCGAAGCAAAACTAACCAGAAATGAAAATTTTTTATCTTCTGTGTTAAGGAATTAATTTTAAAAAGAAAGAAAAGAAAGTCCCAGACACCTGAACCTGCAGATGTCAATAAGAGAAAAGGCATCCTGTGGGCTTGCAAATTTCAAAAACATCTCTTTGAATAACATTTTACGAACATTTGCTACTCCGCTTTTCTTAGACATTGCAAATGAATTCTAACTTTAACATTTAAACTTACAGTACTTGCACAAAAATTAGAATCATTAGCTATCATTTTTCATTGATTGCTTATATGCAAGTAGTCAGACTTCCTCAGAATATTTTGCAAGTGAGAAAATGAAATCTTGGATGTGGTATACTTGGATACCCAATACTCTAAAATTACTAATTCATCCAAATCCATTAAAACTTTAAAGCCTTTGTGTCTTGAAACATGCATAAAATATATAAGCAAAGAAATCTGCAAAAACAGTTCACTGTATTAATCATGCCATGGATAAGAATGGCAAAAAAGACACAACATCTAATATAAAGCTTTTTGATAATATTCTGCAATCTGCAGGCTTCAGGTGACATATCAAATGAAAAATGAAATTGATGACATGTATTGTATCCCATATGATTCTGGAGATGTACATTATTGAAAGAATTCAGATTAGAAATAAAATTCACTTGTGACTACCATAAAAATTCTCAGCCATGCCTGTTTTAAACACACATAAACATACCATAAGCGATATATATTTATATTCACAAACATAAGGGCAAGTGTAAAAAAAAAAAATCAGCAGGTAGTCAACATATTCCCTTCAATTTGTCCTTTCTCTCAGCTCTACACTAACACAAATGCCAAGCAAAGGATTAACGTAGAAAAAACTCCACATCATAAAGAAGGAAAAGTAGGCAGGTTTTGTTCTCCCAACTGGAGGGAAAACAAGTACATGCTTTATGTTCAGTAAAGGAAATGAATGAGGTTGCATAAAATCCTCCTCACCTGTCCCCTGCCAGCAAAGGACATGTACAATATGACAGCACAATAGCTTTGCCAATCTATTCAATTCTTCACAGAGCTCTTGAAGCTGGAAGGTGTCTCACTGAGATGCAGTTGCAGTGCAGATCTTAGTAGATTCAGAGGCAAAACCGTAAGAATTGCACTGATGTCCTGTCATGGTCAAAGGGCGTTGCTGCATACTAGTGATTACTATTCAATAAAAAGGTTAAGGCAACTGAATTTCATGCATGAGGCACATCTTCCAGAAGCCCCCGGTACAAGTCTTTGAGCCTAAAGTCCACAGGGTGCACCACCAAAGAATAAAATACCAATAGAAATGCCAACAAAATGTTTTCTCTGTATGGTTTATCTTGTATCAGAAGTCAAATACTATATCTGTAAGAAGCGGTATTCTAACTTACTGGGGGAAAAAAAAGTTCTAAACCAACTAGTAACTGTTCTTAGTTTTACATTTGATTAATTTCTTCCTTTAAATAAGTGATTCTTAAGAAATCTCATTCATTTCAGGAACTTTAGGAGAGAAAACAGTAGACAGTGACCCTGATGGTCATAGTCCTCAGACAAATTAGATTTACTTAGCATTATCTTTTCTCACTCCTCTTTGTACTCAAGGTATATAAAGACAACTGAATGAAATAGGTAGACATTTGGAGCACAGACCACATTATCAACACAGCTCACTGAGAGGGAAAACATACTTTAAATAGATGAGCTATATATAGATTTGATAACTTCCTTGGACTATAATGGCCCGAGATGTAAACTTAGAATCTTTTACCCCAGAAGCGAAGAGAAATAGCAATTATAAGTCTACAACAAGGTGATATTTACTCTTCTGAAAAATATCACATGGGCAATGTCTTTTAATGGACATGGTCTGCATTTTCATCTCAGAAAACAGGTCTCTTCAAATAATAGCAAAATTGACCTGAATCAAATTTGTAGTACAGCTTCTTCACTTTGAAAACGTTAACAGTTCTGAAACAAATCCTTATTAGAAGCTGAATTTCGGAAACTGTCTCTTGAGCTGTAACACTGAATTCAAATAATGAACTAAAGATTCTGGAACTATTTGTGTTGTAAAGATTTTGAATACCATTGCAGATCTGCTACCTCATATATTTCTTGACATAGTCACTGCTGTATTTCTTCTCTGATATTCTTTCCCACTTTTTTTTTTTTTTAAATCCAGACTACATTAATACCACATATATTTTACAGGAAGAAAGAAAGGTAAGACAAATTAATTCAGATGTCTCTGTTTTAGACAACAATTGAAGAAATACTTTACTTCAGAGCAACATACAACATCAATGCACAATATGAGACAACATGTAGCGGTCAATAAGGAACATGGCACACCTATATCAACAATACTGTCATAAAGATCAAAACCAAAACATGACATTACAAAAATCCTAACTCCCATAATAAACCTCAGCAGCTGGTCTTCTTTTGGCATATTAAATTCACAAGTAAAAACCACAACTGAAAATCATTCACATATGTATTTATTGAGAAGCAAATTATTCTATCTCTTACCAATTTGGGAACACTACACCATAAAAATAAAACTCATCAGTCTCAGTTCTGACTCTACAATAAAGGAAATGAGCAAGAAGCAGTGATAAGAGGATGACACAAACTGCTACTGGAGGGAAAAATTTTCCAAGTTGTACTTTTTCTTCAGAAAAAAACAGACTAAAAAAAGGATGGCTGATTAAGAGATCATGAGTAGCTTAGAAGGCCCAAAGTAGTCCCACCAAAACCAGATTAACACACTGTTATGTTAATGACATGCAGAGTCATTAATTTTTTATTATTTGATGGAGATACTGCATTTCCAACAGGACTTCACTTTTTTTCCCTCCAAGTACTGACCTTATCCATTACTCTCCTGCACATGGAGTCTAATATGATCACAGTCTGAATTGATTTGGCTGAAAAGAATTATGACAAAGACCTTACATTGCAGTTACCCTTGAAGAACAGCTAGCATATGCACTTCTAACTATCACCACTAGCAATATGAAGCTTTCATTTCCAACTTCAGTATTAGGAAGTACAGATAACAGAATAACACATTACTAGACTCCATTGTTTAAACAAAGCAAAACATTCCTTTGTTCAACACTATGAAGAAGGGATTTATTTGATTTTAAACAAATCTGATAACACAGCAAATACTTCTCCTTCCAGAGAATTCTTTCTACCCATTAAGTGACAGCATGTCCTATGTATCTTTTGCACTTATCTGTATCTGCTGAAAGCTAAAAATAATGGTGCCTTTAGGAATTGTACCCTACTGAGTTTGTGAAAGATGGTGTGAGGCATTTCTGCTCTGCACATTTTATTTTTACACTGCTTAAAACTGCTGTTATTCCTGAGCCTGATTTATGGGTACCCTGGGGTACTCCTAACCCCTTTTGATGTTATTTCTACTGGAAACAGTTGACAAAAGCAGAACTTCCCTCGAGGATTGCACAGTTTTAGTATTTGTTTCAACTTTCAGCCATTTGCTCAACCTATTAAAGCTTCCTCAAAGACACAGAATAGCAACCCATCACCTTGAATGCTACAGAAAAAAAAAATGCATAAAGGCTGCCAATTCAGATTAACTCTGGTGTAGAAAAATAGAATACATTGGAAGACATTACACTATATGGAAAACTGCCTATGGATTTAGTATAGCCCTACGAGGGTATTTGGCTCTGAAGTATTTCACTCTGGTGGTCAGAGCTGCATGAACATATTCAGAGAAAATATAAACCTAAGGCAATAAAAGTGTTTCTAATGTAAACTTGAGAATGAAAACTGGCAATAGACTTTAACGTTACTTCCACCTTGTATTTTTTCCATGTAACAATAATTTAAATATGATTTCTATGAGGTTTGCTAAAACCATACAAATGCTGTGCCAAGTATCTTGGAGCTTAATTGCTCTGCCTGTGGTGGACTAACTGTCCATGATAAATGGACGGAACCAACCAGATATATGGTGTACAAAAATATTTCAGAAATACGCAAACAGTACCTGGTTTATTTTCCTGTTTTATTTTTTTCTTCAGAATAAAAAGGTAGAAAAATGTATTTTGAAGAACAGATACGATTTTTTCATTTTATTATAATGAAGCTAATA
This sequence comes from Corapipo altera, assembly GCF_003945725.1. NCBI lineage: Eukaryota > Metazoa > Chordata > Aves > Passeriformes > Pipridae > Corapipo > Corapipo altera. Next base: position 31,963,219 of record NW_020884874.1, read on the forward strand.
TAAAGTAATACCTAATGTACTGAATACTGTTAATCTTCTTTTCCACCTGAACGCTACAGAATGATGAAGGTAGGTTTCACAAAATACTACAAACCGCAGAGTGCCCTGGATGCTACTTTTCAACTGCATAAGAGTGTTAGAAAGTAATTGCCAGTACAATCATCTAATGTTTAACTAAAGTTAAAAGATTATGGGTATTTGTGTAATGTCTTGGAGTTATATATAAATATTACAAGAATCCTACGTTGGAGAAAAGAATTAGGTACTCAAAAAACTGAGCAGAGCTTTCATAAAGTAGCCCAAAGATTTTACAATACTTATGCAGCACTGATAATTTATTTAATTGTCCAATCTCTCACTCTTTGCAATGGTCAAAGGCTTACATTTGATCATCCTTGCAACTGGCAAAAGTTAAAATCAGAAACTAAAATAATTTCTTAGTAGTTGAGTCTGCACCCTTGCTGCAAAATGATCAAGTACCAATTTGACAGAGACTGATATTTAGCCTTTATTTAACCTGTACTTGGGATCTAGTTCTGTGAATACACTGCAGAGGATGCTGCCAAAATCAGCTCTTTCCAGAAGACACACTGTATGAATCAGCAGAGTTTGAGTGTCCCTTCCCATTTCTCCCTTCCAACAACTACCATTTTGCAATTCCGTTTGGTATACATTTTTATGTAAAATATCTCCTAATCAGTAGATAAATGTGTTTCAGGTAATTCTTCACTACAATGGTAGCTGTCTTTTTCGGGCAATTGGTTTCTAATCCATGCATTTGCAAGTAATGGGTATTCTTGAATGTATGAGCCCAAATACCATATGCAAAGATGGATTACAGTATTTAAAACTGCAATAAACAGAAATATGAGAACAGATGCATTTTACTTTGATTTATAGAACAAATATCAAGAAATTAATTTCTGCAGGAACAGTCTGTCCCCCTTGAAAATCAAGTTTTCTTTCACTGGCTTCTGAATACATATTACAGAAAATATCTACACAGTTTTACCACTACCTTGAGCACTCAATGTTTTAGTTAGAGCTTTAGCAGTCAGATTTTTTACGTGCAACACAACTAACGTACAATGAACTGTAATTGTACCAGCAAAACAAAGAATACTTCTGAAAATATGGCCCACTTTTTACCACACTACCAGGGGGAAAAGAATCTATAAAAAGGAAAACAAACAGAGGATAAAAGGCTCTTTGGAAGTGATAAGTACTTTGAAGCACTGAGCCTGTGCATCTCTGACACTTTTTGTTGTACTTACCTAATATCAGTGCATGTTATACATGTGATACAGCGACTGTTTGTTGTAACGAGGTTCAAAGCCACGGATGTTTCACTGTCAGTGGTTGGGTGTGCTCCACATTTAAAGTAAAACTCCTGAAATATTGAAGGAGAGATAAAGAGAAGATTATGTACCTGCTGTTCATGTCCTTTATCTTAGGCTAACTGACATTTGAGAAAACAGACAAATCACCACTTCCAACAGCAAAGGAGGACTATCATTAGGAAAGGTTTACAAGGGATCCTTTGCAAAAATACCAGTCTAGGTGTGTATTTTGCTCAGTGACTTTACTAGTAAAGAAGATATCTACTTGTGTACTAAATTCATATCAGTGTGACACATTCTGTGATTTTCTGCATTTACAGAGAAAAATTGCTTCATTTAGACTTCATCTAAGTACAGTCATCAAAGGCAAAATAATATAGTTGTCAAAATGCATTAATATTTCCACTTTTTTCATTTCAGATATTAACATTTTCTGAATTCTACAACACAGACTTTTAGCCTTAAATTAGTAAAGTCTGGCCTTGTGTTTGCAATGTTGGTAATCTTTAAGAAACAATTTTACCATCACATAAAAGGCAAGCTCTAGCTTTCTTGGAACACATATTACATTTATATGGTGTTTGAACTAAGTTGCTTTAGTCCATACTGCCCTTTATAGCCTCTTAGACTGCCTTCATTAGCATCATACTTTTCATACAACTGTGTACTTTGTTCTCTTTTCCATTGCACCCCAGGGAAAGCCATAGGAATCATACCATTCTTTGATAAGGTTTTGTTATAAGAGATTGCTTTAAATGTCCAAATCACTCTATGTATATGTAAATAAAAGCTGTCTGAAGACGTGTTTTGCAATAGGAGCCACAGATTACAGTTTGTAGTTTCTTTGTTGCTATGAGACCTTTCTTCCAGTATTGAATTGTGGAGGTTTGTAATGAAAACATAAATACTGGTATAAATGAAGTGTGAATTGGAAGGTAAGGGCATAAAAGCATTGGAAGAAAGGATGAGAAGGCATAAAAGAATGACAAGTGTTGATGGTATAAAGATATTAAGAAAAAAAGATGACTCTCAAGACACCCAGACTCGGAAAAAATCCTACGAAAAAACAGGGAAAACAAACAAACAAACAAACAAAACTGCAGCAAGAGAAAAAGATACAGGCAGCGAATAAATCAGCAGCATTTCCTAGTGACTTACAAAGGTGGGACAGGATGAAGGAAAAAAATTAGTTACTGTCAACTTCTTTAGGGTGAAAAAGTCACATCCAAACCCCAGCATTAAGAACAATTCAAAAGCCATGAAAAAGACCTGCTTGGTGTGTGCTAGTGTCACTCCAAGTTCCTAGCTAGATTATCTGCACACATATTGTAACACTTGTCAATATGTGAATAAAAGAGAATGTGTGGATGAGTGTGGATGAACAAAATCAGTTTTGATTAATACAAAATCACCTTTCTCTCCATAGAGTTTTGCATTGAGATTTATTACAATACTGTACTAAAATTAGTCCAGACAGGTGTTGTTACTTTTTTAATACCTACAGCCTTGCAGTAGGGAATTTTTCATCTGCAAAACAGTTGTCAATTACTGGGTTTGTTTCTTCAGTTGCAATCACTTAGACACGTTGTGTATTTCTACATGTGACAAATCCAGTACTATGCAGTACTGTGCCACTCTAAGGTAGACTCTGGTAACTGGGGACATGAGAAGTATTAATGCAACCTTCGTCCTAGGTTAGTCAACCCTATTTCTCACAGAAGCACTGATACACGAAACAGATTCAACACAAAATATTCAAACCCGGCTATAAGTGAAGGACACAACACCTGAAGCATGTGTAAGTAGCAGTTTAAGAGAAGTATGGGGTAGGAGTACAGTTTAAAGGCAAGCCTATTTTTTAAGCCAATTGTTGACAAAACTTTCGAAGTAGTCACCTGTATATGTTTATATACATCTAAATTTTTTGACAGATAAATTATCTTTCTGTCCTGCTTTATAACATCAGGAAGTAGTCCCAATCAAGAAAACATGCTTAAAGTTATCCTTCAACAAGACTTCAGACTTTCCAAGTTTTCGCTCTTGTTGAATACTCAGTTACACACACAGCTTGTAAATATTAGCTTAACTTGAAGCATTTCAGCTTCAAGTAATTCAATGGAACTACACATTCATCTGGAATACATGAAAACCTTACACAATCTGTAACTTCAATTTATTTTCAACCTTTAAAAATTTATCCATTGATCTTTGTATTATTTGCTAATGGGTTTTGGAGCTTGGGTTTTCTTTACTCTTTAATTTAATTTTACTTTTGTTTGAATTAAATGGTAAGAATAATTTATTTCAATGCAGAAGTCTTGAAATAGACCTCCTTACTTCAGTACATCTTCTGCAGCTAAAAGAATATTGACAACTAACAACTCTAAAACAGGTAAACTACAGGCAAGGAAACATATAAAAGAAAATTAATTTTTTATAAAAGTACTTACCACTATAATAAAATTTTATTTGGGTCACAAATAAAAAGAGCAATATAGGTATTAAGCTCTAAAACACTTGAACTAGGTTTAGACTTTCTTTTTTCCTGAACAATATCTGTTTGATGATTCTAATTACTTTTCATAATACTTCACAATTGTTCTTGTCATGAAAGCAACTTGATGAAGATAGAAATTAAATAAAGCAACGCAATTCTTATTCCATGGACAGACAGACAGATAGCCAAGGAAAAAATAGTCAAAAGTCTTGTGTTACATTCCCAAAATACTTTTGCCGTATTATTAGGAAAATTACTTTTCTGTACTTCTGTTTATCAGCCCAAAAACTGCTTTAAAAAAACTCTTCTACTAATTAAATTTATTATATGCTTTGGTGTTGCTGAACATTATGTAACGTGAAAATACTGTTTAAAATAACAAAAGAAAATATTGCCACTCTCCAAAGCTATTCATTTAAAGACTCCCCGCTTCACTAAACTGCAATTAAAGACATAGCAAATCTTAATATTAAATGTAAACAGAACAGAGGAAAAAAATTCCTCAAGATTATGTATCAAGTATTTGTTCAGAAGAAATCATGAAGATTAAATAATGAAACAATTATGTAAAAAAAAATATGTTGAGACTAGCAGTACAGCAAAACTAACCCACTTATAAAATGTTCACCCTTGCAAAATCAGAAGTTGTCAACACACACAATCCACAGTTCTACAAAATCAACACAACATTCTACATGTGTAGGCCTGAGACCTCAGTGCTGCGATGGGAGTTTGGAAATACAGGGAGAGATGGGAATCTGGAAAACTCGATACGTTGAGTGCCTGACAGTTCTGGATTAGTGTGGACTCCATTTTCACAAATTTTTTTTTTTCTGTACTAATACACATTCCACTTGTTTAAAGGCCTTTAAAAGTAATGAACTCAATTGAGTTTCCAGTTGTATATAAAAGTTTACGTTGCCTGGTTTACCTTGCATAAATGCACAATCCATTACTATTTATTTGTTACTTCTACCAGATCGCCCGGAAATTTAACATGCTTTTTTATGCCAGGGTATATACCTATGAAGCTATCATGACAGATAACCCATCAGCACAAGTTGCTTCTCAACTACTTCCAGCAGTGAAATTACTGAAAGCAAAATATAAGGAGGAAGAGTTTAGCCACTTTTCGCTCTCCACCCTTGCATTTCATCAGGCATGTAAATGTAGCTATTCTTTTATTTAGTCCTTCACCCAGTGTTTGATAGCTTAAGGAGGGAAATTTGCTGCATTTTTTAATCCAAATCACTTACGTTCCAAGGTTAATCTCTGAACAGGTGTAGAGATCTTGGAGCCAGTAAGTTTAGGACTAACACTCTGATTTTGCCACAGACTGTAAAATTCATACAAACAGTTATTACTTCTTAAAATCGATACCAAAATGTCTCTCTAAACTTAACTTATGCTATATGAGACAATACTTTTAAAATATTAACTTTATAAAAAACCCCTCAAACTTTACAGAATAACAGAAAAGGAATGGGCAAAAATTTATGCAGTCTACATCTCTATCTGACCAGTTCCAATATATTTTAAAATAAAAGAAATAACATTATTCCTCCTTTATGCACTTGCATTATTTGGCACAAAAAAATTCTGATGAATGCTTTTTTTTAAAGTATTTGTGTTCTGCAGTAAGGATATCTAGAAATTACTGCAAAAGCTAAGTCAAAATTTAGTGCTTTTCTTAGTTCTGAAAGTGAGTAGTTTTATGTTCACCTTCTACTGCAGTGAGCACCTTTAGATCATTTTCTTGCCTAAAGGCATAGGTCCCATGAAATTGTGAACATTCTATTTAACACTATAAATGTCTTCCTTTTGGCAGTGTATCTGATAGATTGTTATTCAGAGAAGGGAGCAAGCATCACTCTTACATACTCTGTCATATTCTTCACTCCTGTTATCGCTTTTGTGTCACACAACATCATAAAAAGTGCACGAGGGAAGAAAAGGTTCAAAGATACATGGTCACTGTTAGCTACTTTTTATGAAACTCAAGAAGTAAATGCTGAAATTTATCAGAAAAATAATCTTCTTTGATTTTTTACCAAAAATATATCTCTGTAAATTCTTTTCACACAAAACAGGGGTTTACATACCTCTAACCGCTGATGATAAGCAAACTGCTTTCTATATGATCAAGTGACTAACACAAGTAAGACCAAAGACAAAACTACCACAGAGAAGGTAGGGTGTGAAAAACAAAGAGGCCTAGAAGAAACTTTACCCTCTTGATACATATCTAGTTTACTGCAATGTCAGAGAAACATTGCTTAGAAACATTGCTGTTTTCTAAGAAGTACCAAGATAGCCTGCACCTCGGGTGAGATTCAACACATACACATGAAAATACAGGTTCCTACCCTTGTTTCTCATTCTATGCTGTGTAGGTTGGCTAAAATTCCTAAGGAAGCTCGGCAATATTTCTTTCTCCCAGTTCTTAATAAGCTAGAAAATAAGGTGAGGGCCTTATGGTATTTTTCCCCTGGATTACCCACATGTGTGTTTATTTAGGACTGATAGGCAAAGTCATTTATGAATGTTTTACAGCCACTGAAGGTGTAGTTTTATTTTTTTCAAATTAACAGTACACTTAAATGTCATTGCAACTGTATCACTATAATTATCCCCCTGAAAGAGAGAAAACTTCAATATCATTGTGGTACACCTCAGTGATAATGCTTCATTTGTTTTTAAAATTGAAAAATTAAGTAGATATACAGATATTCAGATATTTCAGATTGAAAGAAATCCACTCCAGAACAGCTATGGAATCAAATATTTCTTCTGGGATGTTCTGGGAAAGACTGGGCTCAACTCTGGGCAGAGACACTTTCATGTTTCCACATCCTAGAATAACTACAGGTAGTGGCTTTCCACACCATAGGAATATCTCAGTGGTGAAAACAAATAAATAAATTTAAAACATCACATGTTTTAAAAGCACTGCTTTTAAAGTTAAATAAGTAAAAAATGTTATAAAAGTGTTTGAATTATACTGGCTAACCAGTATGAAGAAGGTTTTACAGCCAAAGAATAATTCTTAGAGATTTAATTCCTAAGTGATTTTGTGATAGACTCATGAATGCATTGTATATACAAGACTGCTACGCTTTCTTTGGTGAGCCAACAGCACTCTGACTTGCTCAAAATAGTGGTAGTTCCCCTATGCACCTCACCAGGTATTACCAAGAACCTCAGATCAGGTATTGAGCATGATGAACATCACCTAGTATCATTTACTTGGTAAATGCTACTCTGCATGGTTTTACTAAGCAAAGACTCTGAGACCACCTGTTAAGATCAAAAGAAGGAAAATTATTAACCATAATTAGATGTTTGCAATAGAATTGGGTTAAGAGTAAAAAAAAAACCTACATAAATAAAACAAAAGCATTCACATAGCTACCTATATTTCAGACAAAAAATTTGTTCTGTCTCCTTTATGTTTGGAGTCCATCTGGAACTGTTACTGCAATACTTGCAGTTGAGAAGCTAACCTTAGGCTCTGGTCCTGTCATCAGCACTACTTCCTTTAAGATACTCTCCATTCAAGAATATTTCTCTCCTACTTGAGATTGCAATCAAAATAAAAACTTTTCTTGGTGGATTTCCTGTGATTCTTAAACTTGATGCTTGATCATGATAGGGGTTGGACTTGATGATCTTGGAGGTCTTTTCCAACCAAATCTATTCTATGATTCTATGATATCAATTATGCAAACACTTCAAAAGGGTAGATAACTTCCCTAAACCGAAAAAAGAAACCACTCCGCAGGCACAGCTAACTGGATCACCTCCTAGGCAGACAATGGATAAATACAGCTCTCATGGACTGCCTCAGTGGTTAGAACAAAAAAACATTAACTCATTTTGAGGGAAAGGATTTGTGCATAGTATTAGATTAGCATTCAAACTGCACACTGTAGGTGCATAAGTACTGTTTTAATGTTAAAGAAATATATAAACTGATCACTACAAAAACTATAATAATGCACGTGATTCATTGCTAATTCTTTTTAAAGCTTAAGCAGAACAATATGCAAGGTTATTAAGTGACAGTGAATTTGAAGGTCTTTAGCACAGATTTTAGGAATACTGTCAGCAAATCACTACACTCAGAAAACATTTCCTTGTCATAAGAAAAAATCCAAACTTCTTAAAGTAATTTTTCCTCTTTGAAAGAAAAGATCCTTTGAAAAACTCAACAACTGATCTCAGACCTACATGTTCAGAATGGAATCAGAAAAATCAGCAAGAATGAAAAGAAAAGCATGCCACCAATAACAGCAGACTCTATATACATTTTTACATGAATTTTCACATGAATTTTCACAGCCTTTCCATTTTCAAAGCCACAGAATCCCTGCTGTAGAACATGCAGGAGAATGGCAGTTCACAGATGCTGTCAAAAGTGTGAACTTTGAAAGAATTGCTTTTATGGGATGCAAAGAGAAATACTGAGATCAAATATTATATAATAAATCTTGTTAATACTGCTGTTAATTAAGCTGACCTCAAAGATAAGTTTAAAACATCTTCTGATGTGAAGAAAGACAGTAAGGTGCTGATATATTAAATTTCAACATCTGTAAGTAGTATATATTTATTTAATTTGGCAAGGGACAAAAGTAGCATAAAAACGTAGAAATATAAGCATCTGTCTAATATCTGCTTTCTGACCAAACCAACCTGCACTTCTCAAAATGCCTCTGGCTAAGAAGAGATGTTATTCATAATAAAAGCTCTTTAGGATGAGTATCTTTTGCCAGGTCTTCACTGAGGCTCTCAGAATATGTTTGGTCTTGGTGAGTACATTAACTTTGACCTGTGGGGTGGGGAAGGAGTTAACTTTTAAAATTATTACTACAGTTTTGAGACAAGCACCAATCAGGGGCAGAAATGTTAGCCTCCTGAGTTTTTCAAAATTTTCTTTTATTTTATTTTCAAAAATAACACTTGCAATCTAAGTGCATCCAAGTGACTAAAACCCACATATTTCAGAGAAAGAAGTGTTAATACGTCTTTATAATATCTCCTTTTTATTCTTGGTTGAATTTAATGAAGTTCATGTAAGAAAAACATTAAAAATACACAGTTCCACTTCTTTCTCTCAGAATCAAACATATTCACCATATCATTTATTCAGTTGGGAATATCAAGAAGAATTTGTTGCATATCAATTATTTGAATAGGTAGCCTTTGATATGGAAAGTACCTTGAGTGTAGATGGATTATTGGACAAGAAATGCATATGTTATCACATGCTTTACAAGACCTAGTGTTTTAGTCCTGACCAAGTCACCTAAACCCAAGTTTAGGCATACAAAAATGTATCTAAAGTATCATCATAAATTTTGTCAGACATTTACAAGGGATACAAAAATAGTAACAGTCTCTACTGTCATGATACCCAGATCCCACTTTTTTCCACATTCTTAAAAAAAACCCACAAGCAAAAAACAAGCAAAAAGTTTTTGTTTATGCATTTATTCCCCTTGCCAAGGGACAACATTTTATCTTACATATTCCAGAATTCACTGGAAGAACAGAGGTATAGCTAAAAAATTCGTAAAAGGCCAGCTATAGTACCATTCAGTTTTATTCAGCCATCTAATGTGATATAACCAAGATATTGATGATTGAAAAGATCTTATTGTACATTTCTGAGGGAGTCATCACTTGTTATATGTTATTTTCAGTGATTTATACTAATAAGGTTGTTTCTGCAGAATGGTGCATACAGCTTGCATATCTATTGTCTGCACTAAAAAAAAAACACCAAGCCAGCCATTACTTTTCAGTTATTGATTTGTATTAAAATCTAAAAAGAGGAGATGGATATATTTCAATATAATTTATTATATGGGTTATTAACGATACAAAGTTATAATGACATCTGGCCTCTGAAGATAACATGCAACTATTGTAGGGCTTTTGTGTGTAAGGAAAGCAACGAGAAATGCAGTACCTATCATGCATTATTCTTTCCCTGTCTACTAAAAACACACAGCACAAGTGCCTTCGGAATCCCTTAGCTGCTGCTGCCCACACAATACTACTTCAACCACACAGGAAAGTACTCTGTGTGAAAGTGACTTTTCACATTTTTAACAGCAACATTTCTCATTTGTTTTACTTGTCTAAAGGCAACCACACACTATACTTGCTTCATTCCTGTGCAAGTGGTGACTTGAGCTCAAACAACCCTGTCACTAATTCTGCTGTCATTTCTTCAAGTAGCAATATTTCCATGACACAAACACAGAATGATCATCAAGTTCCAGTTCTTCTATCACCCATTTTCTCAAAGTATAGACAAAGAAATGAGGGCTGTAAGGCATCCTGACTCCTTATGAAATGGATCTTTGCCCAGAATGTTACCTTGTAGTGGAATCAAAGGCTCTTTAGACATTTGGCTAATCACCAGAAATGCATAACTAAAAGGTCACAGGTACCTCAATGTCTGTGGCATGTAAAAATACAGTAAGATAGTTGTAAGTAAATAACTTTTCAATTAGAATGGCTATGCTTTCATATAAAATAACGTGAAAGCTTTCACATTCCTTTCCCTTAAAGAATGCAAACTCTCCCCTTCCCTTCTCTTCACCTAACTTTTTTCACCCATACATCCATCCAACACAGTCTCTGATCAACACAAACTTTTAGGCTGAACCAAGACTTCAGTTGTCAGGAAGATTAAACTACCTAGCCCAACCTCCAGAACTCAATCCAAATTGTTCTGTTGAATCTGTTCACCAGCATGCATGAAACAGATTATTTTGTAAAAGTTCCTTTGAATTACTTGAACCACAGAAGAAGTCTCAGTTTCAGAGTAGCTACTTACAATATATTATAATCATCACATCCTGAACATCAGTGCTGATTTCTAGACTTAAACTTTCCCATCAGTTGCTTTTAAAGTAGAATCCAACCGTCTAAATTCGTTATCAAATGTCTCTTGTAGAGAATAAACCCTTTACTTTGAGCTTAATTTCCTCTGGCAATTCCTCTGAATTTTTATGTGAACAAAAGCCACAAAAAGGGCTCAAGGAGGAAAGAAACTAGAATATTACATGATATCAGATCCTCAGGCTGTGTTTCTTATGGTACAAAAAGTTACTTCCAATTACAGGTTTGAATGATTTGTTTATTTTCCAACCATGTCAGCAAGCACTTCGGGTAAACACTGATCAAGAATTCAAAATGACTACAGAATAAATCTAAAATTTACAAGAAACAGCACTCCCATACTTGAGTTGTAAATATTGTACAGGTGACATTACGTTGTAAGGTCTCCCAAAGAATCTTAACTTGAGCTTCAGAGAAAAGCCCACAGAGTTAACAAATCAAAATATCTAAGTAAATTATGTAATTTCTTTAAGTGATTGTTACTTTTTCTTGAGTATTCTATATAACAGGACAAAGTCCATGGTCTAGTCTGTAAATGCTGATGTGTTTCTGCAATATACACAGTATATTCCTATCTGTCTGATCCTATTACAACTGAAAAATTTAAGTATTGTCTATCCCTTGATACTGAAGAAACTGGGTAGGTTCAAAGCTTAGAGAAAAGGTATTTTTAATGCAACATCCATTTTTAAAAATGACTGTTATTTTTGGTTTTAGGTTTTCAGCCTTTAGCTAATATCACCTATGTCCTAGAGCCTCACATCCATCCATTAACCACACAGATGATCTACAAGTCTGTAACACAGCTGAAAGACAGTACTAAGACACCTTTCATTTAGCACTATGGTTGCCTCAAGGGGAGCATCAGTATTTATGTGATGACACTGGGCAGACAGAATTAGGCTATAATACTGCAGGAGTGGCTCTTTGCTTCATCTGTGTGTCTCAGCTTTGAAAAATTGGATGGTTTGTTCTGTCATCTTTCCAATGCCGGCCATAGATCAGGATATGAATGAGAACAAACCAGCCAAGACACTGTCCAGTTACAATGGAAACAGTGAGAGGAGGAAAGGGAGGAAATGGCAGAAATGTTATTCTCTCCTTCTGTACAAGGTATGCTTCCCTTCTCTGAAGATTCAAAAATGTGCTAGTGGATGTTTGGCACCTCCTGAATATTCTTTGAATAGGTAACGGCTTTTTTTAATTCTGTTTGCCACCAGGAGCTTGTTGCTTTTCTTTTGAAGTATGTTCTTTGTCATTACAAGACATTCTGTTAGCACACCTACAGCTATGCTGTCATAAGTCTTAATAGAGTGCTACTGACTTACTGGGGTTTATACTACTAATGCTCTCCTTTCTACAAGAAAGCTAAAATGCAGGTCTTGTGTCCCAGCAACACACGCAGAGGAAATATCTAAACCATAGAGAGCAAGACACATGAAACCCTAAGGTTTGAGGATATTCTGCAGAGGTTTTCCAGTAATTATTTTTTCAGGTTTGTCCAGTTGCCAGAGTTGATGGAGTTGGGTGTAAATTTAGATGTGTTTGTTTGGGCTTTTTCCTTTCCCCTGAATCCCTGGTTTAAATCTTCTACATGGACTGAGGAGTCAGATGTAATATTTGTGCTGCATCACACAAACTGAGGTTTTCTTAAAACAAAAAGCAACTAAAATATCCTGTATGATTCCCAAAACATGAAACACAGAAAAGGAAGAATGATGTTAAATACAGTCACATTGATAGACAGATGTGAATAGTTGATTCATATTGCCATCATCCAAGGAGGGGAGAAGACCATGCATATGTTTAGTTAATTTTATTGGTTTCAACTAAGTAAAATCTACACATAATTCCTTACACGAGGAACATTACAACTGTTTCTTTCACTTCTGTGCAATGAGATAAAGAGGTTTCATTAGCAAGATAAGCATTTTAGACAGTGTTTTAAAAGGCAAAATTTGAACTACAGAAACACCTCTAGCAGAAACACCTCACAAACCTATTAAAATTTTCAGTATATAAATGCATGATTTGTCACTTCAAAGTTATAAAATAAAATACATGTTCAGTGTTTTACATGACTCATACATTAAAAAAAACCAAATGTAGCTCTCCCTGGAGGTTCTTATAAGTTACTAAATATTCTTGAAAGGTACAGAAGGCTGCAGGAAATTAATTGGTTAGAAGTGACAAACAAAAAAAGCCACAAAAAACCCCCACCAAAACAACTCTTCTCTTTGGTTATCTTTGTACTGCAAAATCACTAAAGCTCTGCACCAAACTGACTTTGTTCTCTGGCATTTAGTTTTATGCTGTCTGTTGTCCTTTTTTCAAATAGATTTTCTATATGTAATGTATATGGATGAGCTAGATGCAATATATATGCAAGATGAGCTAGAAAGCATAAGTCACAGTGGGAATTCATTAGCTCCTGTAAAATCTTGTAAGGAAAAAAATAAATCTATGTTTGTATACTCTTACCTATAGTTTACAGCATAAGAAATCTAAAAAATGCAGTAAATAAGTTAAACAACATTCAACACAACAAACTTATTTCATGTACTTTCCAGTGCAGATGAAGTCAACATTTCTCAATAAATGACAGCACAGTGTCAGATTTGAAAGGGTATTTTCTATTCTTAAAAACAGAAAGATGTGGAAATTTTTCCTTTAAGACAATTTAATACATAGGTATATTATCTAGTGTAGATGGTTATTTGCATAACCTTAATATAATGCTGATGTTGCCTTGATAGAATGCTTTCACTAATATGACTTAATTTGTTTTTTCCAACAAGCCATTTTCTATTGACACCATCTTCACTGTAAAAACAAGGAGGAAAAAAACCCCTTAGTTTTTGCTAAAATAAAAAACAAAACAAAACAAAAAACAGAAGAGAATAAGGTTATATCTACACTACCGAACAGCTTATTGTTAAAAAATATCCAAGAGCATTTCTGGGTGATTGAACACAGTCATCCATATAGTTGCAGTGTTAAGAAAGGTTTCTGACATGTTTTAGATGGTGCCAACTGGCATCTCACACAAGCACTGTTAAGGTGTGAGCACAGTCAGGTACAGTACATGGTTGCATCGCTGTTTTGGGGACAGAGAAAACTTACCAGCTGTAGATAAGCTCTGCTGGGCCATTTTGCCTTCAAGCATGACGAATTTTACCAGCAACATTTGATCTTGTGGTCTCCCCAAGAACACTAGAAGGGGCATTGTTTGCATCTCCCTCTACTTCTGGAAACACACTTATCTTCCTAACTGCTGCTAATTCCCAGTCCAATTTCGTGTAGTCTTCTGACCAGCCAGGCAACTGACAGCAGGACTCTTCTACCCTTCTCCATTGCAAACACTTTCTGCTCGCTGATTTTTCTAAGTATGTTTCTACTTAGAATAAAATTCATGCACTTTCTCTTATAAAAAAGTAATTTTGTTTGAAAATGTGACTAAAATGGGTTTATGTGACAGCAGTATCTTTAAATGAGAGCATGAACAGTGTATGAATGGTACAAAACGTTTTCCACAAACAACACAGATTAAGTTCTGCATTTGACATTTCAAAAATTGTTTTTATTGTAAGATTTGTGTTAGAAACTAAAACTGCCAGAGTTTAAACTTGCAAATTACCTCAAAAATGTATTTCAAAAACCCACAAAAAAACCCCCAAAAAACACAATTTTGAAAAGTATTTATTACTAAACTATTTTACTTCTATTTTACATAAGGAAAAAGGATAATCTGAAAGATACAGATGCGTGACCAAAATTATTGCCAGAAAAATAAAAGAAATAGACACATTATCATGCACATTAAACAAAACAATTGTCTAGATGTGTTGTCTTATGCACAGAATTTCAAACACATCATGCTGAGTCTCCAGTTCTGGGAGTACATGGGTACTTACGGCTATTGAGTGCACCACAGTGACATGACAGCATTCACACAAATCGTCATGAACTCACACTCTCCAGAGCACCAGCACCAAATGACAAAATGACTAGTGAAAATTAAAGCTGACCATGACTTACAGGTATGTGGTGGCAGAGTCAGACACAGAAACACTGATCTGTTTTGCTGCACTTCCTGGGTAGGATGTACAGCTTGCAGAGGTAACTGAGCCAACAAGATGAATTTGGCCTCACGAATGTTGTGTTCATACAAACATAACTAGTCTATTATAACATTTATTATGACAAATCTTTCTTCAGACTCCAAAATTCTCCCACTGGTGGCATAAGGAATTAATCAGCTAGCGATCACCAAGCATTGCCATGAAGTTACCACTGCCTTTGCAGGTCCCTGACTGCTATTCTTTCTGCACAGACAAAATCTCATTTAATAGCAGCAATGTTCACTAAGTAAGCTTACAACTTGAAAACAAACTTTCCATCACACAGCTTATATATTCATGAACATATAGTACATAGGTAAGAAGATCTTGGATAAGTACTTTGTGTAAAATAATCCCTTCAGGGTAAATAGCAGTTAAAATGAGAATTACAACTGTCTGTAAAACACACACTTCATTCAAACGTTTGGGCCTGTGAATTATAAAAAAATGTGTCCTTCCAGTTTCTGAGAGAAGTTACAGCTGGATATCCAATGCTGTCTTGCCTTGTCTGCTTCACATGTTTACAGTTTTACCTTCGCATTTAACCACTATCACACTATGACCCAGTCTTGAGAAAACAAACTTCACTTCTAAAACAGTCCCTAACACAGAAAAGATGGTCCGGCCCTTAATACGACAAGTAGCCTGTCCAGTCACTTTTTTCAGATCCATAACAGGACATGCCCCAGCAGCACCTTGGAAAACACACACATTTACACAGAAAGTAGAAAACCTGTATTCAGCTCTTTCCTGAGCACACAGAGCTCTCAACGCAGCTCCTAGGAGAGTGGGTATGCAACTGCTTTCCTAGAGACACAAACACGTAGCTCACGTGCTCAATATTTTATCCAGCCTGACATGCAAAATGCTTAATCAGTGCAGAATGCAGAGACTGGAATGAGGACAGTACAGCCCAGGGACAAAATTCACTATACTCAAGATGACTATCTGCAAAAGAAACTAAGCCCAAAAGAAGATCCACTGTGTGCTACTCCCGTTGGTTATTCTGGTATACTTAAGACACAAAGTACAGAAGTCACAACTACTCTCAGTCGCAAGCCCAAGAGGGCGGTGGTGCCCTTTTGCAGTAACTAACAGGTAAAGCACCTTTTTCTCCATGGACTGTGTGAAACAAGCAGCAAGTGTTTCACTTATACCAGAAGAACATGCTCATAGAAATGAATTTCAGAGAAACACACACTCCCTCTAAACTACGCTGGTTTGGATCCCTGCACTCACTGTTATCAAGAACAAGTTGTGGGCTATGCCTTTACCTTGTTCGAAGCTGGGAGACCAGTAACATTGCCAGTGTCAAGTGAAATTTTTCCAGTGTGTGCTTTGCTTGTTCTTGAGTAACATAAGAACGGAGAAGAGAAATTCATGGACAGTAAGATGTCACAGATATAACACACTAATGTTTTCATGAGATTGAAAGATAGTTCCTAACCCACATTGCTTATTCTGAGCCCCTCCCCATCACAGGAGCTTTCTCAAAACCAAAATGAGAAAGAGGCCTTCAAGGTGCCCCTGCCCATGGCAGGGTGCTGGAACTAGATGATCTTTAAGGTCCCTTTCAAACCAAACCATTTTATGATTCATTCTAAGCATACTCCAAGTTGGGTAAAAGTATTCAAAATTAACTCAGTATCTGATACATAATCTTCAAAATAATAACCCCTCCCCAGCATATATAATAGGAGAGGAAAAACTGGTACTTTAAATGTAGCGGCAAGTATTATGTTAATGCCTGTGGGCATTATTTTTTTTTAAGAGGTTCTAACCTTCTAATTTTTACCTTTACTTTTTTTTGTGGGTGCTTTTTTGGGGTGGTTGGTTAGGTGGGGTTTTTTTGCATGAGTAAGAGGATAATATGGACCAAATGTTTTCCAGTATGGTTCTTTTCTTATTCATATACTTTATATATTTTATTATGTATATTTTCAAGGAATACTTATGACTTTTACAGTTACTTACTCTACAAATTTATTAGGTCAGGTTTCTCTGGGCTAGAAAATCAGTTAAAAGAGATTCTCAGAGAATTCCAGCTATACAAATGCTCCAACAAAAACTGTAAATTACAATAATTAAGTTACCTCAACAAATCCTTATTGACAGGTTACTGATCCTGTAAACAATGCACTATTACTTACCACTGTTTTTAAGCTTCCAGAAATCAATGTTTGTGGGTGCCACCTCTAAAACACTTAAAAGTCACAGCACCTTTAATAAATATCTCCACAGCGAATTTTATTATTTTTCTCCTTTGAAACCTCAAATTCATGTGGGGCCAATATTTCTGTTCCTAAAGAATGAGAAATGCACAATTATAGTTCCTCCTAATGGTGATGTTTCGTTAAAAATTACTTCTTAGTAATTGCCATGCAAGCACTAGAAATACCCGGATTTTCTTTAAAGCAGAAGACAATTAAACACACTGATGCAACTTGAAGACTTCTGTGCCAATTCTGATATTGCAAGGGTGGGCTAGCAAGAGAGTGAAATAGCTTTATGCATCAAATGGAAGAAACATACTTTTCACTAGAACACTTTTCCTCATCCCCTGGCAGCAGCTTAAGCATCTGTAGCTTTTAAGAAAAATTTGTAACCACATACACTGAAGTACCACAGTGGCAAAACTCAAACAATTGATTTTAGAATGCCCTAAACATTTACCGAAGTCCAAAAGAACTGCCATGATGTACAGGACAACTGATCAGTAGAAGTAATTACTCTGAAATATGATATTTCACAAATATTTGAAAGACAGCTGTTGCAATCTTTACTGCCAAAGACTGTGGATAATGCACTCTTGAAAAGTTCTTGCTTTTTTTAAATCATGTGTTCTAACTGTCCATTGTGCTCAAGCAAGGGAAATACTTCACTTCCAAGCATCCTCCCAGCAAAAAGGCCAAAATTTTGAGTATTTCTAATGACATTAAAAGTTTCACTAAAGCATTTTTATAAATTTATACAATTAATCATTATACATTGAAATTGATGTCCCAAATGGGGCAGGTGCTTCAAGCATACAGCATTGTTAACCTCACAAGACTATTTTTATATTTAAAGCTGGGGAAATACGTTAAGTGTCTTTCTGACTTGGGCCATTAAGGCAGAAAATAGAATCCAAAAGACATTTTTTATTAAAATTCAAATCTTCTAGACTCAAAACAACTGAAGTTTTGCTTATACCTGGCTTCTCTGAGCTAGAAATACATGTTATATAATGAATATAACCCCTTTTGCTGTGCCATTCTCATGGCAGCTATTTGAGAATAAGCCATCACATTAGCATGAGAGAAAAAGCCCATAATATGTTGCAGCAGTTCCAACATAAATTACCTTGCAGCCCCTGGTGAGAGAAGCTCATAGGTGATGCCATTGACTATACTATCTGACATTACCACATCCTATAAACAGTGCATGCTTATTTTGAATTTAGTTCTGATTTGTAAAAATGAGCTAATTTCATAAAGTAAATGCAAAGAAGTAGACGACACAAATTCAAGAGTTTACAAACTGGTCCAAAATCAGTTACAGGCACAATTTCTCAGAAACAGACCAAAAATAGAGTAGACAATTGTTAATCAAAATTTAATACCTTCCCATTTTAGAGTCTCAGATCAGATCACTGAGTATGGAAACTATAGGTGAGAAACAGATTTTATGCCAAGGTAAATTTTATGGTAGCTTTTAGACCTAACAGAATATCTCACATAGCGTGTCAGCCTGAAAATTGACACAGTTATTAAACACTCAATAATAGCACTTGCCACATGTGAATGAAGAAATTGTGCTCTTGCATATAAACACTGCCTGACATTTGAGAAGAGACGTTGTAACCTAACAAAATCACCTTCATCTGATTGGATTACTGACAGATGATTGCAGGAACATGTTGCATGCTTGAGCAGATATCCAAGGTTTCAATCATCAGTAATGAATCTGCAACAGCTGCAGACAGTAACATACTGTTTATATGTCATGTGCTGTGAGCAACAAAAGATTCAGTGAAAGTGTAACTGCAATTCATTGAATTACAGAAAGATAACCCTGAACACATTAGACACATTGCCACAGCACATGCAGAAATACATATCAAACAAGCTGCATTTGAAAGCAAATGCAGGTCTGATTTGTTACACAAGTAACAGAGTAAGCACAATATTAGGATTTGGAACTGACTCCACTGTATCCTCTTGAGTTTGTTTCTTTGGTTTCAATATTTCATTCTTAGGTTTCAATTATTGCTTCCCAACTTGTTCAGGTCCCTGAATGCCTGCATGTTTCCTAAAACTCAAATAGAACAAATACATGAATGGTATAATGGCCTCAAATAACATGTTGGGTAACATACCTCATACATCGAGCAACTGTAACACTGCTCTCACTATAGGCTCAAGACTATATAAAGGCAATAACACATGCCATGTGGGAGTCTCACACACCTCCTTCCCATACCTCTCCCCAGTGCATAAAAATACAACACACTGAATTTGGATTTACCTTCCCTTTTCCATTCATGCTAAGTGTAACTAAGATTCAGTAAATACATATATACGTAAATGGAAAAAAATTACATAGATGACAAGAAATATTTTGGTCATATTTATTCTTTATATCTAAATCTAATAATACCTGGCTTCCCTAAGAAAACTGTTCTGGCAACATCTGGTTATTTCACCAGATGGAATATATCATGGAACAGTCCATTCAACCCAATATCTTCTCTCTAGTAGGAAGTTAACAGATGCCTAGAATGTGTGCTAAAAACAATAAAAACCCCACTGAGATAAAACTTAAAATAGTATTTGCTGAGATCATGTTCCTAATCTTCAGCAATTTGTTGCTCAGAGACTTCGTAAACCAGAATTCTCTTCACATTTAATAGTTCTCAATGGATTTTTCTCTCATTAGTTTTTCACTTTTTGAACACATTGTAGTGTACACCATATATCATGGAAAAGAATTCTGCAGTTTAATTACAAATCGTGCAAAAAGGAATCTCCCTGTGGTTGTTTTAAACATCACACAACTGTTGTTGGAAAAGAGCATTACATCAGGCTGAAATAGGATGTTATAATCTTACAATGCTAAGTCTTTCTGACAGCCAACACAGCATGGGTATAGAAAAAGTTCCCTGCTGCAGCGCATTATCAGCATGTTTTCCAAACATTTCTAGAAGTAAAATATCTTGAAAATATTAAAAGTGCATTTACATTCAGTTTTGGTTTGAAAATACCAAAGTACCTTTCAGCACAGTCAATGGAAATATTATAAGAGCTGTGCATAACCTAGGATTTGGTCAGATGAACACAAGCTGTGCTCTGCTCACTTCCCATAACATCAGAGCCTTGACACTGACAGTCTCAAGGAGGATATAAAAATGATCATTTATAAAACATTAACTGCTTTTTCAGTGAATCCAGGGGCATAAAAAAAACTGAAGAAAAGGTGCTGACTTGTTAATATACATATCAGTCCTTCCCAAGCTCTCACTGATTCCTGCTACAGGACAAATTGTCATCTCAAACTGCCTCTCATCAAATGATGAAGCTTCTACACTATCTGAAGAATATTTCAAGAACTCTATAATTGAATGAAATGTGAATTTCTGTTCAAAACAACTGCTTATTTTCAAAAGGCCGTTTTCAAGGGCAATGCAAACCTAGCAGCTGAGCACAATGACACAAATTGCTCATATAAGACAGAATAAAACACTGAAAAAATTCCCTGAAAGTGTGCTTAATAGTCATGTTTTCAAGGTAAGGCTTTCTGGACCTGAACCACAAATGCGAAAAGATAATGAGCAACAAAGGTGGTGGTGTGTTTTTTTGTTGTTGTTGTTGTTGTTATGTGACAGTGTTAACAACTAAAGAACAACATCCAGAGGATTTGTTTTAAAAAAGGCATTACAATCTTCAGCACTTTCTGTTTGACCTTTTACAAAATTGTGACATTTCCACACACGTAAATAAAAATGGTGGTATCAGTCCAAGCAAGATGAGCTAAACTTACAGACACCATTAAGCACAGAGCAAAAATTACTGAGTTCCTTTGGGTTTGCTAGAATGTGTATGAAAATTCCAGCTCAGAAAAACTATTAGCAGTTCTTAATTACCGGTGATGTGAGAAAACTGACAAACAGTTCCAAAGACCTGCCTTAATCTCAGTTTAAGAACTTCTATGGAGCCAAAAAACCTCATTATTTAAAGAAAGACCACTTTAAAAAAAGAGTCAAAAGAAAAAATATAATGAATATATAATCAATGTATCTAAATCATACTTGCTATGTTTGCTAGTCATGGGTTTTGATGCAGACACTGTCTGTGGCCCATAAGAAAACATACAATATATTGTGGAAATATGAGGAGTGAATAAGTATTCACTTTTCTTTTTTTAAAAAATTAGGACAGATTTTCATTTCAGAAGCTACAATTTCTATTTCCAAAATAAATAATTTAACTTCTTGTCCCTGTATGGAATTAATTCTATTTTATAATTCAGTTTTTCACCTATCATTGATTTTTCTGAACTGAGAAGTGGAATAATAGAATTTCTTTATAAAGAAAAAATTGATCTACTCCAGAATGTGGTTACTTTGAGAATATCTGTAAAAAAAAAGATTTAATTATGGTTTCCTAAAGAAGAATCTGAAAAGAAACATAGCATTGACATATTTTGGAACAACATGCAAAGAACTCCAAAACACATTAAAGATCTTTAAATACCAAGAAAAGTAAACTGCTGTGTATCTTTCTTCACAATCAAGCATTTGAGGTAAATACTTTTAATCTCTGCTCGCTATTAAGTATATCAATTTAAAGGCCTTGTATTAGTATAATACAATCACAGCACCCTTGCAGGTTATTCCAAAGTGCCAAGGTGCTGTTTTCAGTAGTTCCCCTCTTCTCTCCTCCTCAGAAAATGCACTGGTGGCTTAACAAAACCACCCTCTCTTTGGCCCAGTCCCAGATATTTGACATAACCGGCATAAGTGAAACCTGGTGGGATGAGATCTCTGACTAGAGCACCCTGTTGGATGGTTACAGGCTCTTCAGGAGAGACAGGCAGGGCAGAAGAGGTGGAGGTGTGGCACTGAATGTAATTGAAGGGTTGGAATATATGGAGCTCACAGTTGGCAATGGCACAGTTGAGATCCTCTGGGTAAAAATCAAGGGGCAAACAAATAATGCGGATGTCATCGTAGCAGTCTGCTATAGACCTCCAAGCCAGGACAATGACACCGATGAATTATTCTTTGAGGAACTAAGGGACGCTTGTAAGTCAACTGCCCTTGTTCTTATGGGAGACTTCATCTTGCCAGAAATTACCTGGGAACATCACAAAGCTCGTACAACCTAGGCCAGAAGATTCCTCAAAAAACTGGAGGACAACCTTATGGAGTTGTCATCCTAAGCCGACTCGGAAAGATGCCCTCCTTGATCTGCTGCTTGTCAACAGAGTGAATTTCATGAGTGAAGTGGAGATGGGTGACTGCCTTGGCCACAGTGACCACAAAGTGAGAGAGTTTAAAATCTCTACTGACAGAGGGAAAAGTACCAAAAAAACCTCAGCTCTGGACATGAGCAGAGTTGACATCAGGCTGCTCAGGAAATTAGTAAGTAAGGTGGCCAAGGAAAATGTTTTTGTAGGTGCTGGGGTCTATCAGTGCAGGTCACTTTTTAAGCTTTGCCTCCTAAGGGCAATTCCCAAATGTTGGAAATCAAGTAGGTGAGGCAGAAGGCCGGCTTGGCTGAACACGAATCTTCTCTTGAAGATAAGGCAAAAAAGGAGGGTGCATGCCCAGTGGAAGCAAGGTCAAGTGACATGGGAAGAATTCAGAGATGCTGCTTGCTGCTGCAGGGAGAAAATTCGTGTGGCCAAAGCTCAACTGGAGTTTAAGCTACCAGAAATGGGGGGGAGGGGGAGAATTTTTTCCAATATATTAATGGCAATAGCAATATAGAAATATTGTTGGCTCATTACAGGATGAGGATGGATCTCTACAAACCTACAGGGCCTGATCGGATTCATCCCATAATCCTCAAAGAGTTAGCTGAAGTCATCACAAAACCTCTCTCAATGATTTTCGGGTGGTTTTGGGAATATGGAGAAGTCCCAGCTGATTGGAAGCTGGCAAATGTTGTCCCAGTTTTCAAGGGCAAGAAGGAGGACCTTGGAAACTACAGGTCTGTCAGTCTAAATACAGTACTGTGTAAAGTTATGGAGTTCCGGAAAGTATTGAAAAACACCTGAAAGACAACACAGTCATTGGTCACAGCCTTCATGAAAGGAAAGTCCTGCTTATCCAACCTCGTTTCCTTTATGACAAGGCACCCCATCTAGCCTATTGAGGGAAGCCAGCAGATGTAATCTTTTTGGATTTCAGTAAACTTTTCCATACTGTCTCTCACAGGATCCTTCTGGACAAAATGTTCAGCACACAGCCGGATAAACATATCGTGTGGTGGGTGAGCAATTGGCTCATGGGTCAAGCACAGAGGGTAACAGTGAATGAGGTAACATCAGACTGGTGACCTGTCACTAGTGGGGTTCCATAGGGTTCCATCTTAGGCTCTGTGCTCTTCAACATCTTCATAAATGACTTGGACACAGGACTGGAAGGGATACTAAGCAAGTTTGCAGATGACACAAAACCGGGAGGAGCTGTTGACTCCCTCGAAGGCAGGGAGGTCCTGCAGAGAAACCTCAACTAATAAGAGGACTGGGCAATCACCAACCATATGAAGTTCGACAAGAGGAAGTGCCAGATTCTGCACCTGGGATGGGACAACCCCGGATGTTCATACAGACTGGGGAATGAAATGATGAAGAGCAGTGTCACGGAAAGGGACCTGAGATGCTGGTCGATGGCAAGCTGAATATGAGTCAGCAGTGCCCCGGCAGCCAGGAGGGCCAACTGTGTCCTGGGGGGCATCAGGCAAAGCATCGCCAACTGCTCAAGGGAGAGGATTGTCCCGCTCTGCTCTGCACTGGTGTGGCCTCACCTGAAATATTGCGCGCAGTTTTGGGCACCAAAAAGATAAGGCATCACAAAGATAAGATTTTAGGCACTACCAATAAGAGAGATGTTAAACTATTAAAGAGCATCCAAAGGAGAGCAACGAAGATGGTGAAGGGCCTTGAGGGGAAGGCGTACAAGCGGTGGCTGAGGTCACTTGGTCTGTTCAGCCTGGAGAAGAGGAGACTGAGGGGAGATCTCATTGCAGTCTACAACTTCCTCATGAGGGAAGAGGAGGGGCAGGCACTGATCTCTTCTCTGTGGTGACCAGTGACAGGACCTGAGAGAATGGTCTGATGTTGTGTCAAGGGAAGTTTAGGCTGAATATTAGAAAAAGGTTCTTCCCCCTGAGGGTGGTTGGTCACTGGAACAGGCTCCCCAAGGAAGTGGTCACAGCACCAAGCCTAAATTCAAGAAGTATTTGGCTTATACTCTCCGGCACATGGTGTGACTCTTGGGGATGGTCCTGTGCAGAGCCAGGAGCTGGACTTAATGATCCTTGTGGGTCCCTTCCAATTCAGCATATTCTATGTTTCCATGTGATTTATAGACAAGTTAAAATACAGAGCTTTACAGGAACAAAACCACATCATGTCATTGTTTAGGGAAGCTTTATATGAGATAATCTAGGCAATTATCAGCACGTAAACCTGACACTACACCTATATACAATAAATAGCTAATAAACTGCTCAATTAATAAAAGAAGGACGTGTAATTAATGTCAATCAACAAGGTTTTATAGTAACTAGACTCTATCAAACTAATCTGACATTTTTATGAGATTACAAACTTAGTGGAACAACATAATAGCCATGTGGGAATTTACCCAGATTTATGTGTGGTATCTGATACAGCACTGACATTTTGATTAAGAAACTAGAACACTATGAGATCAGTGAGACATTTAATTGATAAGTTTCAAAATGTAATTTCCCACAGTGAATCATCAAATGTCTGTTTTTCAAGGTGACTTTCAATGATCATCTCCTAGCCCTATGCTATTCAAAACATTTCCTAATGATCTGGGATAAAGAAGGCATAAAGAAATAAATATTTTAGATGGCACAAAGTCTGGAGGAGTGGGAACAATGAAACTAAAAGTCACTGACAAAGCCATATAAACAGCTTATCTGAGATCAAAAACATAATATGCATTTTAAAACAGCCAGAAATAAAGTCACATCACTGAAAGTAAGGGCCATTCTTCTGTCTAGCAAGGCAGCAACTTGAAATGACTAAGGCTTTTGGTAGATGATCAGCTAAACCGGAACCCTCAGGATAATATTATGGTTAAATTGTCTAATCAAAGAGCTGAATATCAACACAAATAAGCAGAGTGTATCACCCCTGCAGTTGGCACTGGTGGCATCATTACTATAAAACTGTGTCATATTAGTATTTCCTTTGGTGAATGGATAGGTTTGTGAAGGGAAGAGGCTCTAAAATCAGAAAATTCTCTGAAATTGTTTGCCGGTTTGCTCTTCTGGTATCACAAAATAGAAAAGAGAAGAAAACTAAAATGATGGGTCTGGTCTGCTTGTTATTTAGCTTGCATTTATGTTTTATTCCTTTTACTTGCCATAGCACTGTGAATAAAATAATATAACAGTTCCTAAATAGGAAAAGCAGTAGCCAGAGTATCTGGTAAATATGAAAGATATTCTCAAACTTGTATTGTATAAAATATGAATAATTCTCTTCTACAGAGAATATCTCTTTGATATATGGAAAATGATGACTTTTTTTACCTCGGTCTTCACTGGTAAGTGCTCCAGCCACACTACCCAAGTTGCAGAATGCAAGGGCAAGGATTAGAAGAATGAAGAACCATCCACTGTGGGAGATCAGGTTTGAGACCATATAAGGAACCTGAAATTGCACAAGTCCATGAGACCTAATGAGAGGCATCCTTGGGTCCTTAGGTGGATGAAGTTTCTAAGCCATTATCCACCCTTTTTGAGAAGTCTTGGCAGTCCAGTGAAGTTCACAGTGACTGGAAAAGGGGAAATATGGCCTCCAGTTTTAGAAAGGGAAAAAGGAATGACCCAGGGAACTGTAGGCCAGTCAGTCTCACCTCTGTGCCCAGCAAGATCATGGAGCAGATCCTCCTGGAAACTATGCTAGGGCACGTGGAAAATAAGGAGGTGATTGGTGACAGCGAACATGGCCTTACTAAGGGTAAATCTTGCATGACAAATCTGGTGGCCTTCTATGAAGAGGCTACAGTGGTGGTGGATGAGGGAAGAGCAACTGATGCCATCTACCTGGACTTGTGCAAAGCATTTGATGCTGTCCAACACAACATCCTTGTCTCTAAACTGGAGAGACATGGATTTGATGGACAGACAACCAGTGGATAATGAATTGGCTGGATGGTTGTACTCAGAGTTGTGTTCAACGGCTTAATGTTCAAGTGCAGACCAGTGATGAGTGGAGTTCCTCAGGAACTGGTACTAGGACTGGCACTGTTTAACATCTTTGTTGGAAACATGGACAGTGGGATCAAGCACACCCTTAGCAAGTTCACCGAAGACACCAAGTTGTGTGGTGCTGTTGACATACTGGAGGGAAGGGATGCCATCCAGAGGGATCTTGACTGGTTTAAGAGGGGGCCCATGCACACTTCATGAAGTTCAACAAGGCCAAGCACGAAGTCCTGCACCCGGGTTGATGCAATCCCAAGTAAAAGCACAGGCTGGGAGGAGAATGAACTTAGAGCAGTCCTTGGGAGAAGGACTTACAGGTGGTGCTGGTGTACAAGAAGATGACCTGGCAATGTACACTTACAGTCCAGAAAGCCAACTGAATCCTGAGTTGCACCAAAAGCAGTACAGCCAGCAGGCTGAGGGAAGTGATTCTGCCCTCGACTCTGCTCTCATGAGACCCCACTTAGAATACTGTATCCAGCTCTGGAGTCCCCAGAACAGGAAGGACACTAAGATGTTGGAGCAAGTCCAGAGGAGAGCCAGAAAGATGAATGAGGCCTGGAGCACCTCTCCTACGAACACAAGATGACAAATTGAGGTGTTTCAGCCTGGAGAAGAAAAGGCTCTGGGGAGACCTTATAGCAGCCTTCCAGTACCTGAAGGCAGCCTACAAGAAAGTTGGAAAGGGACTTTTCATAAAGGCATGTAGTGATAGTACAAGGGGTCGTAGTTTCAGACTGAGAGTACGTTTAGCTTAGATATTGGGGAAGAAATTTCTCACTGTGAGGGTAGTGAGGCACTTGAACAGGTTGCCGAGAGAAGCTGTGGATGTCTCAACCCTGGAATTGTTCAAGGCAAGGTTGGATGGGACTTTGAGCAACCTGGTCAAGTGGAATGTGTCCCTACCCACATCAGAGGGGTTGGAATTAGATGAACTTTACAGTCTCTTCCAACCCAAGCCATTCTAGCACTCTATGAAGACTGGATAAAGAAGCTGTTATAATGGCTGAGGGAGTTGGGGTTCTTTACCCTGGAGAAAAAGAGGCTCAGGGGTGACCTTATCACTCTAACTACCTGAAAGGATGTTGTAGCCAGGTGCAGGTCAGCCTCTTCTCCCAGACAACTAGTGATAGGATGAGAGGACATAGCCTTAAGCTGCACCAGGGGCTGTTCAGGTTGGACATCAGGAAGAATTTCTTCCCAGAAAGGGTTGTCAAGCACTGAACAGTCTGTTGTGGCACTTAGTGCTGTGGTCTAGTTGACAAGGTGGGGATTTGTCAAAATGGACTTCATGATCTTGGAAGTCTTTTCCAACTTAAATGATTCTGTGATAATCTTACTCCACAAGTATTAAGTTGTTACAAGGATTCTTATCTGGTATTTTAATTAGTACTCCTATTCCATCATACTAATGGTAAATGTTTTTTACCAGCATATGATATCTGGACCACTCTCTAAAGCATAAGGCAAACTAACATGGTTTCTTTGTATTAAGAAACATCCCAGAATTTTTTAAATTATTCAAAATAATACTATGACATTGAAAATATTATAACAGCTCCAAGGACAGACAGACATGGCTCCTTTCACAAATAACCAACCACATCATTGTACACACAGAATACTGAATAAACAATATAGCAATGTATTAGAGCCTTCCTATAATGAGATGATAGTTCTTTACTATATTCATACTTTGATAACATCTCTTAATTTACTACTTTACTTGTCATACTCTGCTACAGAATTTATTTCTGTTCTCAACTGAAATTGAGGTCTGAGCTAATCAAAGCAAAATGAGATGAAAACTGAAGCATATTTCATCTGAACGGTGATGTTTGAAAAGAATAGCTTTGGATGCTTGAAAGAAAAAATCATTTGGTAAGCTGCATATTTAAAGTGTACAAGCTGAACACTATTCCCTTGATTTCTTAGTCCAACCTATTTCAGATGAGCATAGACTCCCTGTGGAACAGACTGACTATGAAAAGATCACATAATATTGCTTTCCTTGGTGATAAATCTAATGATAGTAAACAAGCAAGAATAAAAAAAAAATATTAATGAAAAATGTTCAAAAATTTAAATATAATAAAAATAAAATGGTAAGATTCAAGTTACATAGGAGGAATGGGAAAAATAATAGAAAAAGCTACATAATTAAAAAGCATGGCTCCTGTTGCAAACTTCTTGCTCCTAAACATAGCCTCCAACACAGATGCTACCATATAGTGGAATCTGACCATTTAAAATCACATATAATGACTATATGCTCAAAATTGGAATATAAATCTTTGCTCTGGACACAGGAGATTGCTATAAAGCTTGATATTTAAGAAAATCCAGTACTTAGAGATCACAGAATCACAGAATAAGGTGAGTTGGAAGAGACTCACAAGGATCATTGAATCCAAGTCTTAGCCCTGCACAGAACCGCTTGTAAAAGTTCACAGAAGTCCCAATGCTTCTTTCAGAAATGGTTTGTTGAAGCCTAACTGGGGACTGGAGAAGAGATAAATTGCTATTCAGTTGTGATGATGGACATTTGATGCAGTCTCCATCAGGTTTTCATTTTTCCTTATTCCCAATACCTTAAGCCATATGTGACCTATAATCGTCTTTAACCTTTTCATTATTATTTCTGAGATTTTCTAATCTCCATCAACCGGTTTAGTGCATCAAGTGAGAATCCCAACAACACAAACAGAACATCAATACTTTTGCCACAGGTTTCTAAAGTTCAAAACCACTTGCCCTTTATTTTGCCTTGAGGACATGGCAATGTCTTTCAGCAACTGATGCATGTTCACTGGAGTGTAGGACTGATGTGCAGCTGATTCCAATGAAATCACCAGTTCAATGCTTTACAGTGGTGTCACAGCCCTGTCTCTGCCTACCTGCGAAAAGAGCCATATTATTTCTGTGGCTCTCGATGAATTTTACAAAGTATAAGCCTAAAAGGAGAAAGAAAATGTAATAGCCTTTTTATATACAGAAGTAGAAAAGCCCTCTTTGCAACCAGAAATTCACTTCATTGAACGATAAACAAAAATGTTCTCTATGTATTTTAGAGACCTGTAAAAGTTTGAGTCTAACAAGAACACTCCTTCAGTAATATCTCATTTGAATAAGGAAAAGTTGAATAAAGAGTTTAGTATCACATGTTTTCTGATGACTTGTAAAGACAAGCATGAATCCACAAAAATTATATCAGAAATACCCTCAAGACATGTTTTAGTGGTGCACCTGGTAGTACTAGGTTAACAGTTGGACTTGATGCTTTTAAAGGTCTTTTCCAATCTAAATGTTTTGTGACTCTAAGCTGTAACTAAATTATGCTCATGTGAGAAAAGTATCTGCAAATTCACAGAACCACACCTTTTTCCAACCATACCTGAACAGCTACATACAGTGCTTCTTGCTGAAAGTTTTTTGAGAAAGCCACCAAAAGCACAAAGTTCTCTCTCATTTAGTGAATGGTACTAATTTGTGAAACAGCTTGAAATACTCCAATTTGATCCTCATTTAAAATGTGTCAATCAGCTATAGTAGACTCTTCCATTTTCTAATTAATATAATTAAAGTTTGTTTTAAAAGTGACTTGAGTGTTCTACAATTGTAGCAACACAAGTGTTCACACCATCTTCATCTTTTTGAAGCAGTAAAAATTCAGAATGAATGTATTGTTCCTGATATACTGTAATTATTATGAAAAAATAACAACACTGAGCTCTGCTTTGGACAATCTGTGTGTTTTGTTAACTGTTTCTCAAAGCACTTGACTACTAATTTTGTTTCATAAACTAATCTAACATTAAATCTCTGAAATTAACACTGCTCATTACATTTCCAGGATCCATATTCTCTGTTTAGCCATTTTCACCTGTCTTTGTAACTTTTTGTATTTCTGGCTACAGCACACAACTTCTCAAGAGCCCACTAACCCAGGCTGTGGGGTAACACCTTAGAATCGAAATGAATATGAAAAGAAGCTGTGGGGAAGTATCCCAGGCAGCACATGGGACTGATATCCAGTGTTCCAAGTTCTCCAATTTCTTGGTCAGAATTTAGGCATATTTTAAGATATTACAATTGCAAGGTTACCTTTTATATTTATTTCTCTTGCAATTCTTTTGATCATAATTAGGAATTACAACAATTTACAAAATACTTTTTTTCCCCTCACTACAAGCTCAAAAGTAGTTGAATTCACAAATAAAGCACAGAGACTAGATCATATGAAAATATTAATTAAGTTTCTGTTGAGTACACCCACAAAAATTAAGGAGATACATTTCATATTTGGGAGTACATTAGAACACATCGAATCACAGTGCATTTATCATCAAGATAATCATATCTTCTGGCAATATTTGAAAAATTTTATTTAACTGAACTGAAATTTGATTTCCATTGTTTTCTCATATTGTCAACTACTATATTTACATTTTTGATTCCAAAAGAATTAAAGTCTGTAATTTCTGTCAGATTAATGTCATATCAAAATACAAATAAATTAGTATTCTAAGGAAAAAATAATTACCTCTTGAAGGTATGTTGTGAACTGGTGTTTATGAGAATTTAAAACTGACATAAAACAATTTTAAGCAAAATATGTCTTGGGGGAGAAATAACGGAGCAATCTTTTTTTTTTCCCCCTAAACAGCAGTATTTGCAGTTTGTTGATAACTTACAACTAACAGCTTCAAAGCTTCTTCACTGCACATCACTGTAAAGAAGCATTTACACTGTGAAGCTACTTAAGAGAGACAAAACACAATTGCACAAACTTTATCATGAAAATGCAAAAATGAATATTTAATGATAAAATATGATTTAATTTTTCAAAGATCGTAACAGCCAAGAAAAGTTTAGAGGTTTCAACCTATGATTTAGTTAAAGGTTATTTTTTATTCTGTTACAAACAGTTAGACTGTATTACCAGAGCAGAAAAGAATGACAATTCGTGGAAGCACATCTGTAGGATCCCTATCATTTCCTGCTCAGCAAGATACAAAACAAAAGTCTCAGTGATTTAATCCTTTGAACTGGAAGATTTCCCAGGAAGTGATGATGTGTTTTCACAGTGAGTGAGGCTGAAAAAAACCAAACCATCCAAAAGCACAAGAAGAATGCCTTTCAGCAACCAGAGGACCTCAAGAAGCCACCAATTCAAATACCTGGTGCAGGGTCACCTACTGGATAGGTAGATTAAAAAAAAAAAAAAAAAAAGTTGGTCAAATTCATTTCATTGCCTAATTTTTCTTAACTAGATGTATATTGCCGGCAATTGTGGTTGAAAATCTTAAAAATTTGGACTGTTCTTGCACCTCAGTCTGGTTCAGTTCTAACACAATTGATATAGTGGCCTGTAGCTGATAAAGGGCAAGTGTGTCTGGAATAAAGTTTGGAAGTAAAAGAGCAGCACATTTTTTAATAACAGCCTTATCCCTGTAGTTCAGGTGGTCTGAAGCTGCATTTGCAACATGTCAGCCTAATATAAGGTGTCACCTGAATTTTGTTCAGTGATGCCTTACTGAAAGATAATACTGATCCTTGGCTCTGCTAAGTATGCAACTTGCCAGAGGCACTGACAGCAACTGCAAGTCATGGGACTTGGTTGACTGAGTATTAGTTGTTTGCCACAACATTAGCCAGTCAAGATTTTAGCTTTATGGTCAATGCTTTTTGTCTTCTCTCTTCACAAAGGATGCTATCTTGCTTCATTTTTTGCTTTTAAAAAATAATAACTGATTCACTGAGGCAATGGGATGTAGCTCAGGACATAGGGCTGCCAAAAGTGTTGTTATTTCAGTACCTTTTTCACAAATATGTTGGATAACAAAAGCCATAAAGTTAGTAGCTGCAAGTCAGTCAGATATATTCTGCAAGTCTCACTAGGTGACAAAACTGGGAATCTTAAGCACATGCTTTTCTATATAAAGGTTCAAGCTGGATACCTGCCAAGGAGACCTCTCCTTGTCAAAAGCAAGTTTTACCTTCTTCATGTTCCTGTGTCATCCTTAAAGAAAGAAGAGAAAACAGGAAGGACTTCTTCCCAGGGATAGAAGTGGCACAGCAACAACAAACAGGTAACAAAGTCTAGCAGTCAATCCTCTTGCACCCAGAATAGTTCCTGAAGCATATCAAAACTGGGCAGAGTACAGCCAATCTGCCCAGAGGCAGAGTGGTGCTTGCTTTTACACTACAACAGTACTACTCTGACAATACCACTTGAATGTCTAACACTGACCACTTTCAAAAGTGTGGCTGAGCCACTATTACAAGATGCACATCAAGACACAGAAGCCCAAAAGCTGCAGTTTCTGTTGGCTGCACATGGACACAACCATAAATCCCATGCTGCTAAACAATCATTTGGTGCCTAAAGTTAAATAAAAGTATTTCCTGACACCATCTGTGGCCAAGCAGGAGACACCTATGGAGCTGTACAGACATGCCCCTTTACAACCATCTTGCTAGGGAAGACAAAGAGAAGGTTGCACCAGAGCAGGTGAGAAACTCTGAAAAAAGGCACTTACGTAGTCCCAGTCTGCAAATCTTTGATGAGTAGAATCCTTCCATACATATGAAGTTTTGTGTTTGTCTTTAAAAATCTATGTCCAGAAGGAACACTCAAATTAAGTTTTTTCCCGAGAAGGAAGTATCTCTTAAAACTTTTTTAGTATTAAATACTATAAATATCTAATACATGAAAAGATGTAAGTATACATAAATAATGTTTTAAAAAATCTTCATTAAGAATTTGAGATACCTGTACTCCTTCTTACTCAGTCTTTTCATTGATGTAACTTCAGGAAACAAAGGAAAGAACAGCAAAAAGACATGGGAGAACAGATTGTAAAGTAATCAGTGTGAAGAATCCACTCCTGTGGACAAAGCCTGGAAATCAGATATGCAAGTTCTGATATACAAGATGACATGGAAATTTGAAGCTTTCAGGGCAATGATATATATCATAATTCTAAAATGAGCATTGGCATAAACATTTAAGTATTACATTATGCATTTAACCTATGCATACTTGAAAATGTAAGAGTTCTACTTCAGTGCAAAAGATGAGATAAAATTATTTCCTCCTTCATTCCAAACAGCAACTGACTCAAGTTCCTCCATTTTGCCAGACATCAGAGGTATATTATCTGATGCTGAACAGCTCTTTTGAAGTACCATACATGTTGCTTTACATTTACTACTGAAATTCTAACATGGTTAGAATTGTTACAAGGAATTATTCTTATAAGCGCCACTGTACTTGGAGAAACATGACAAAATCTTACCGCTACATTTCCATTGCACCCTTGGGACTGGCAAACACCTCTTATTCTGTTGGGAATCAGCACATCATCCCAGCAAGATGGGCCCTGCAAACCAAAACCAAAGCATATAAAGGTTTTAATTCACTTCATAAGTAAACATATAAAATTTGATTTCATTGCTGCTTTTCCTACCCCCATTTCTTTTAGATTTTAGCTAGACAATTTTGTCATTATTACACCAAAAGAGTTCAATCAGAGTATACAACAATATTCACCAGTAAAGCTCAGTCACAGATAGGACATATGGCCCCCCCACCCTAAGGTCAGTGTTGTGAACAGGAGCCAAATAGTAAGTATGTTTTCTTAGCTTAAGACAGAGACTGACTTAATCATAATTAAAAAGCTACAAAGACTCATCTTCTGATTCAACACTGTTTACACATTGACCTGCAGTTGACTGAGAAGAAAATATCTTTTTTATTTATTAACAGGAAAAACAATAATATGAATTTTGCAGTCACCTTTTAAGTTCTTATCTCCAAGGGAAAGCTAGTGTGCTACACGGCATGGTGCTCTCACTCTCTGCAATAATTTCCTCACAACATTTCTCATGCGTACAAGAGCACTTTTCACACAAAGCGGCTCACTGTTTGAAATAAAAATATCATCTTCCACTTAAGGTATGCTAAAAGCATATATATAGGGAACTAGGAGCACAGTCCCACACTATCAGTTCACTCACTCTGTAGCTAACAACTTCCTATTTTTACCTCCTAAAAACCTCACCCTATTCATCACTTCTTTATTTTAACTGTTATGATGGGCATAAACCCATAAGAAAGTCAGATTCATTTAACTCTTTTGATAACATTAACCAGACCTAGCTTTAAGTCAATAGTGTTGGGGTTTTTATATTCTAGCAAAAGTTAGATCAAGTTCTTAAGGGACAAGCAGGAATTAATCCAGCAGGAATAATGGACTGACAGAATATACTGGGTTTGTGTCTGTCTGGCATTGATGAGCGGAGAGAAAAAACTAACAAAACAATAAACCCCAATCGAACAAAGAAACCCTATACTATGCCTCATTTTCCACGTTTGAAAAATGAGGAAAAATCTTTCCCACATCTGCACTTGGCATTATTCAGGGTCATATTTTATTATTAATGCTAACTTAACACACCCAAAAGATTTAGTGTGCTTGAGAATTTTAGTTTTCCACCTTCAAAACTAAAATAGCAAAAAAGACATTTGTCCTTGAAAAAAACTGTGCATTCAAAATGTTAATGTTTCTTTAGCAACAGCACTACTAAATGTCATTGCTATAATTGCGTCAAAATACAATTAGGAATTCTGGTGAGATAAACACTTTGAAATGCAATTTTTCTATCCTTCTTTCTTGAGTCTAAGAAAAGCCTGTCAAACTGCAGGCCAGCCAATCACTTTTGGTGTTGTAACACTGCGCGCTGTAGCGTTTGCAATTATTAGTTTGCATTAATCAAGAACATACTGTGAGAGGAACAAAGTCTTCTGATTGCGAGATTAAAGGAACTGGCCCTCTTGTACCCAGCCAAATGGCTCGCAGAGGAAGCTATGCATTAAAAAAGACTTTTCCGGTGTATAAATGAGAAAATGACAGAATAAAGAAAGAAACAGAAAGAACACCACTGAATAGAAAAAGTCATATCAAACGTAGTTGAGTATTTCCCAAATAACTAGGTATGGGAATTTCTATGCTTTGGGCATGTGGGCGTTGTTCCTTCCCTTTTTGAGAGGGAAGACAGGAAAAAAAAAGTTGGAAAATGGTATATTAAACTTGAACTGAAGCTCCTATGCATCATATGGAGAACAGGGGGGACTGAGGTGTTTTTTTCAATTTATGAGGGAAGTACTGGAAATCTGTGTACATTCCACCAGGTTATCGTATTGACGCCCACTATAGTGGACAGTACAGCACATTCTACTCTCAGTGTACTTTCCTTCCAGTAGCCAAGATGCCATTTTTCATTGTAGAACAAAATCTGAATTTTCATCGAGGACCACGTGAAAAAAAAAAATCTTCAAAACCAGAAGCACTATCTAGAGATCTCAAATAACAAAATTATTCAAAATGCAGTTGCTGATAGAACTATTGACCTGTAAAGTAAGTGGAAGGTCAGAAGCAGAGGTCAGCAATAGAAACCAGTGATTGATCAAAGACACTGAATCATTTAAAAGACTGAAAACTATCCATGTATTCAATGCTTTGTATTTTCCCTGCTTTATATTCTCCCCTAGTGAACAATATGCAGTAGAATATCATTAAAACACATCTTTGTACCTGCTACTATCTACATGAGAGACATAAATCATTAAAATGTTGAGCAAATGACCCAACCAAGGAACAAGTATTAATGCAGAAGGATTTTTAAAGTTATGTAAGAAATAATTTCAGGTCCTGAGAGAATTTAAAAATCAGCATACAAGTCACTAGAAATGTGCTAAACTTGATGCAAACAACGCAAACACTCAGGCTCCTCTGAAAAACTATGGCTACTGACATGTCTATGTGAGCGTATTTGAAGAGCTTAACATTTTATGAGGACTCCTTGGGATGATTTCAGCATCTTGGGACAGAAAAAGCTCCCCAAAATGCTAGAAAAATTTATTTCCTTTTAGCCACTCTAACCAGGGTATCCACTCCAAGCTACCACAATTCGCTGCTTCCATTGCCAGTATAGATGAACAACTCAGCCCCTCAGATAAAGTAGGAACCAAGATGTATTCTGACAGTAAGCATGCACCTCTCCTAGAAGAAAAGGCTGAGAGAATTTGGTTTGTTCAGCCCAGAGTACAAAAGGCTTCAGAGTGATATAATTGTGGCCTTCCAGTACCTGAAGGGAGCCTACAAGAAAGATGGAGAGGGTCTTTTTACAACAGCATGTAGTGACAGGGTGAGGGGGAATGACTACAAATTGAAAGAGTAGGTTTAGATTTAGGTATTGGGAAAAAATTCCTTACTGGGAGGGTGGTGAGGCACCAGAAGAGGTTGCCGAAAGAAGTTGTGGATGCCCCATCCCCAGAAGTGTTCAAGGCCAGGCTGGATGTGGCTTTGAGCTACCTGCTCTAGTGGGAAGTGTCCCTGCCCATGGCAGTGCGGTTGGAACTAGATGATCTTTAAGGTCTCTTCCAATCCAGGCCATTCAGTGATACGCAAGTACAGTTTACCACAGGCGATAACTATTGCATAAACAGCAATAGATCCCCACCAACTGTAACAAACCTAACTTGTAGAAGAGATGATAAAAACTTCTTGCTATTATTTTCTTCTACTCTTCTCAAAGCAAGTTTGAGCTTGCTTTCACAATATGAGTACTTCAGTCTTTAAAAAACAATTCTATAAAAGGAACACACCGTTTCCTACATCAGTATAAACTTTTTTACTAAATAATCAGAGCTGTTTCCCTCAGCATCACCTGCCTAAAGTTTGTCTGCTTCTCTAAAATCTAGCACCTTCCAACATTTTTTTTCTTATTATGCTACTTCCATAATATTTCTGAGGAAGGGTGATTTGCAAGACAACAACAAGTCAGATCCTGGAGGCTCATGAATGTCTCAGAACAGATAGGTAAGGCTGGAGAAGGGTCAAGAGCTGATAAATCCCCAAGGAACTGGGTAAATTCTAGAGTCAGTGAAAAGGAAGAAAAACACAGATGTTTTTATTGGATAGACAAACTGCTTTATGTCTATCAAGCAGTTTATCAATCTATCAGGCTATTGACTAAGCCTGATGTTACCATTGGTAAACCAGTGCATTCATACTTTTTTCTCAGCATCCCTAGCTCTGTACATGATTTGCTTTTCACATTTCACACTTGTGATTAGAGTGGCATTGCTGAATGCTAAGATAGTTTCTTCTGAGCACTGTATGGATATAACACATTTAAATAAAAGCTTTCATCCTGTTTTCTTAGTGCAGTAATGGAGATGAAAAATTAAGACTTTTAAATACACCAATCCAGATATTATAAATTCTTAGCAGGCTTAATTTAAAAGAGCAATATGACCATCTTTTTAAGTACTTACTAAGAAAAATCTAGCTGTTACATGAGCAACACTCAATTAGACTCAGCAAAAAAGATTCATATGGCACATTTCTAATACTAGAGAGTCTGGATATTTTATTTCAATTCCAAAGAAAAATCTATTTGAATCATAGCATTCATGTAAAGCTCCATATTTATTTCATTATTCTTCATCTTGACAATCATGAATACAACTAGACCATGTTATTAAATAAGCTACTTGCTAGAGCAGACCTATGGTGAAAGACAGTCAACAAAAAACTCATCATGAGCCAGCAGTGTGCACTCACAGCCCAGAAAGCCAAACGAATCCTGGGCTGCATCAAAAGGACCATGACTAGCAGGTTGAGGGAGGTGATTCTCCCCCTTTACTCTACCCTTGTGAGACCCCTACCTGAGTACTGTGTACAGTTCTGGTGCCCCCAACATAAGAAGAATATGGAAGGGATGGAGAAAGTTCAGAGGAGGGGTACGGAACTGATAAGCAGACTGGAGTACCTTCCTTAAAAAGACAGGCTGAGAAAGTTGGGGCTGTTCAGCCTGGACAAGAGAAGGTTCCGTGGAGACCCCATAGCTATTCCAGTATTTGAAGGGAGCCTACAAAGAAGCTGGAGAGGGACTCTTCATCTGGAATTGTAGTGATAGAAAAGGAGCAATGGGTTCAAACTCAAAGAGGGGAAATTTAGGTTAGACTATGGAAGAAATTCTTTACTGTGAGGGTGGTGAGGCACTTACACAGGTTGCCCAGAGAAACTATGGATGTCCCATCTTTGGAATTGTTCAAGACCAGGCTGGATGGGGCTTTGAGCAACCTGGTCTACTGGGAGGTGCCCCTGCCCCCTCCCCCCATCCCTCGGGTTAGAACTAAATGATGTTTAAGGTACCTTCCAACCAAAACCATTCTACAATTCTACGATTTCTACTGAATGCACAAATATCATATAGATTATTTTGTTCCTAAGTAAAACTCTTTGAACCCCAGTATCCAGTTTAGCACAAAATGAATTTCCCCAAATTCTCGAAGCCCAGGCCAACAGCATTCACCATGAGAGAGAGAAGATCAGAACAGTTGCCTTTTGCAGATGTTCTATTTAAAACAGTTGAAAATTTATTATGTTATATAATCTACTGCAGGTAAAAACTGCCAGATTGGCAACTTCTTAGACCAAAAATCTTCTGCTTAACCACAAAGCTTATCACAAAGGCATATATAGTTACAGTTTGCCCACAATTTATGCAGATCTAAAAAGAGGATTTTTTTGTTCCAAAGCTATTTTTTTTAATATATTTCTGTCAAGAATGATACCAACTGACTAGGACACACGGACACATTATTGCAGGTAAAACTAACCAACTTACGGTGGACTGACTTTGACGTGGCATCTCTCATACAGCAGGGAGCACAGTATAGAAAAGACTACTAAATTAATCTTGGGATTGGTTTTAAAGGGGTTCATGAAATAAGAAATGGGAAAACTGGAGTTAACTGCTCAGTCTACACAGCATGAGAATCCACAGAATACATCAGAAGGAAGGCTTTTCTTGTTATTAACTTTGGTCATTAGACCAATAAATAAAGCACATGGATAGCTTTATTCATATGGGAAATAATACTGAAGTAGAGTCAATCACACGCTTTGAGTATTTGTTGGATTGAACCTACTGGTTTGATTTACAGTGGTTTCTTAGAGATGAAATTTTCCTTTAAGAGTGCCCAGCCTAATTAGTAAACCGACAGTTTTATGTCAACAGTTATAACTCTTCCAAAATGAAGTAGCTCGCAATTGTGCAATTAAGAACATTTCCCGCATGGTAGTTATTTGAAATGAAACATGATGGTATCACATCTCTAACTGAAAATACAGGTAAGGATAGTACAAATAATTTCTATTACATTATTTTATTGATCACTACTTTTTCTTTCTTATCACAGGGGTTTTTTGTTAAAAAAAAAAAAAGAAAAGAGAAGAAAACCCATTAATCAGATGATTTTAGTAAGTTCTGGTCTTTTCTTTCATACTGTATCACACTACAAGGATTTGCAAGAGTCATTCTACTGATCTCAACTAAATAATGAAAGCTCATACAAAGACATCCAAGATAAAAGTCTTCAGAGTCACCTCTTCATTTATAATAT
The DNA here is from genome assembly GCF_003945725.1 of Corapipo altera. NCBI lineage: Eukaryota > Metazoa > Chordata > Aves > Passeriformes > Pipridae > Corapipo > Corapipo altera. The sequence continues at coordinate 32,003,025 of NW_020884874.1, forward strand.
TTTACAATGTGAATGGTGTTGCCAGAACAAACAATTTCTTATACAAGCAAAAAACTTATTCAAAATGTGCTTTTGAACAGTTATTTTGGTTGGCCCTCCTCAGCAAAAAGGGGTAAAAAGATAATTCAAATACAACAACTGCAGCTGAGAAATTGAACTATAAAGTTCTGCTGCTGCTACACTTCTTGAGAGTAATGTAGCTAAACTTTGGTCTTGAATGAGAGATAAAGAACTGAAAAAAATGGATGTAAAGCATCCTAAAACAAATAATCAAACTTCATTCAAAACAGTCTGTTAGACTAATGATTACTAATCTATCAATGTTTTTTGTCTGGATAGCATTAAATGTTTTTTCTAGAGTGCAAAAAGAAAAGACAACTAGAGAAAATATCTATAATTCTCTAAACATGCCATGTATTTACTGTGTCCATTGAAATTATAATATTAAAAAACCCCACAGTTACGAATGTTAACACCAGCAGATCCCATTGAGGTCAGTGCATCCAGGAGCAGACTAAAGCCCTCTGGTTTCAGTTGTTGTTGCTGCTGTGGTGACTTTCCAGGGCTCCTTCCACAGGGAAGTGGGCAGATGAAAGGGAGCTAAAAGACAGGAGAAATCAAAACTTTCAATACACATCCCTCTTCTCACTCCAGTTGGGATGTATTCAGTCTGGTCCAGAATGCTCAAGGTTATTTGAGCTACTACAACTCTCAACATACAGAAAATAGTCCTTAATGTATTAAGGATTTGTGGCTGGGATCAGAAAATGCAAAGGCCATTTTGTTTGTCTACCCAAAACACTCCTTGTGTTCCTATGGTTTCCACTCCCAAGTCAAAGTTACAAGGTGTAAAATTACTAAATCTGAATTAAACGTACTATGTAGCTCAGCTTTTTCTAAAGCAGCAGCTGCCTGCACATAGATTTTGTCCCACAGGACTTTCTGGGCCGTGAGGAGCAGCCCAATGGAAAGCCCTTCATTCCCTCTGCACCAGCGGGGCCAGGCTGCACGGTAGCTCTATGCAGGGTGAGAGGGGGCTGCTGGAGGCTGGTCAGTGCCCTTGGGATCCAGACAGACTTGGCACAATTTTAAAGAAGACGTGATTAGCACACAGATAAATTGTCGGTAACCACATAAGGAGTCAACCTTTTCAAGTCAGAGAGCTCCAGACAAGTGTCGGCCATTCAAAGGTGAAGCACCTTTAGGATCGGGTATCAAATCCTCACATCTCTGAGCTCTCCATAACTGAGCAGTAGGGTTAAAATTCAGTAAACATATCCAAACTTCTGTATGAAAATATGCTGCTGACTCTGGAACTGACAATAAATGAGGATTACACTGAACTTTCTATTCCTTAAGGCAAATCTCTCAGAGCGGAGCAGGTGGAAGATACATTTTCCCTGTGAAGGTATTTTTTTACCAGTTACTACTATAATTTCATGTCAAACATGAAGTCATTTCATCTAAAAGTTTTGAACTACAGAAACATTTAAACAATTTCATGCATTTTAGGCAGAGAAGATCGTGCCAGTCTTGCAATGTGAATACATCATAACCCATGTCTGCATGGGAAATATATGGACTAAATTAAGCACTACTCAAAACCACAAAATCTAAGATAAGCCAATATACAAGCCAAGGTCTGCAATTAACATATTGAAAATAATGCAAACTAGACACCTTATAATTCAAATTCATATGAGTTGCAGTTACACAAAGGCAATAAACCAAAGATGTAAAATAAAAATCTTAGCCTCATGACCATTCCACAGTAATAATTTAATTCAGATGTGATAATTGCATGTCACATCATTCAATTTTAAATATTTATCTTTACAAGGATTAAAAACAATTTTAAAAAGTCTTTGGACAGAGAGATGGAGCTAGAGCATTCCCATTATAGGCAATACCTAGAGAAGCCATCAGCCCATTGATTCACTTCTGTAAGTCACCATTAGACAACATGTCCAGAGACAACAGTCAATTCAACTACTTGTGCTATGGTAAATCCATATCTTCATAAATCAGTTGGATGCAGGACTGGAGGGGATACTAAGCAAGTTTGCAGACAATACAAAACTGGGAGGAGTCGTTGATTTCCTCTAAGGCAGAAAAACTTTCCCCTGTAGAGAAACTTTGTCTAATTAGATGGCTGGGCAATCACCAATGATATGAAATTCAACAAAAGGAAGTGCCGGATACTGCATCTGGGATGGAGCAACCCTCGATGTTAGTACAGACTGGGTAATGAGATGCTGGAAAGCAGAGCCACAGAAAAGGACCTGGAGGTCCTGGTTGATGGTAATTTGAATGAGTCAGCAGTGCCCTGGCAGCCAGGAGGGTCAACTGTGCCCTGGGGGACATCAGGCAAAGCATCACCAGCCAGCTGAGGGAGGGGATTGTCCCCCTCTGTTCTGCACTGGTGCAGCCTCACTGGTGCAGTTGAATATGGTGTGCAGTTTGGGACACCACAATATAGGAATGATATTAAGTTCTTAGAGAGTGTCCAAAGGAGGGCAATGAAGATGGTGAAGGGCCTTGAGGGGAAGGCGTATGAGGAGTGGCTGAGGTCACTTGTCTGTTCAGCCTGGAGAAGAGGAGACTGAGGGGAGACTTCATAGCAGTTTACAACTTCCTTGTGAGGGAAAGAGGAGGGGCAGGCACTGATCTCTTCTCTGTGGGGACCAGTGACAGGACCTGAGGGAATAGCCTGAAGTTGTGCCAGGGGAGATTTAGACTGGATATCGGAAAAAGGTTCTTCCCCCAGAGGGTGGTTGGGCACTGGAACAGGCTCCCCAGGGTAGTAGTCACAGCACCAAGCCTGACAGAGTTCAAAAAGCATTTGGACAGTGCTCTCAGGCACGTGGTGTGATTCTTGGAGTGTCCTGCACAGGGACTTGATGATTTTGATGGGTCCCTTCCAACTCAGCATATTCTGTGATTCCCTCCCATTTCCATGGAAAGATACAAACTCCAAGGATACTAGATACATTCTTTTAAAAAAAATAAAAACTAAAAAACACCCCAGAATCTATTCCACATTTTTACTAAGAATATATTTCTCAACTAATCAACACAAAATGTAAAGCTAAAGAGCCACTAGCAAGACACTGGCAAGAAACTAACTTCATAAGATGATCAAACCTTTTTTTCAGTTACTGCACCTATATAAAACTGTAAAATCAAGATTACACACTACAGTATCTGAGGAAAATAGATTGCTATATCATCCATTTTTTGATTTTACACATAATCAGAAATGCTGACAGACAAAAGCATATCAATTTCAGCAAGAATATTTCTGTGTTCCAAAAGGAAAGGTAATACGATACCAAAGACTTCTTTTTAAAAGGAAAACAACTAAACAAAATTACTCTTTGCTATTTTTTTCTGAATTCTATAGTTACTCTCAACTTTACATACCCACCACAGCATTCACAAGCAAAAGTCGTTAAGAAATGCAGAAAACACTGCATCAGGTGTATTATTCAGATTCATTTGAGACTCATTTAATATTATGTTGCATGCATGGTGTTTCTAGGGTTTGTTTTTTCCCCCCTGCTTACTACACATAAAAGAAATGAAAAGGTGACTCTTAAAGCATTTTACATAAGAACATAGCTAATGTTAAAAAATTAAGATTATGACAGGCAATTCAGGATCCTGTCTTTCCTATCAAGGTACTGCATATACAGGAAGGAGTTGATCCAAACCACTCAGGGAATCATGGCATTGTTTAGGTTATAAGGGACCTACTTTTTAAGGCCATCTTTAACTAGAACAGGTTGCTCAGAGCCACATCCAACCTGACCTTGAATGTTTCCAGGGCTGGGGCATCCACCAGCTCTCTAGGGAGCCTGTTCCAGTGTCTCACCATCCACATTGTGAAAAATGTCTTTCTGATTTCCAGTCTAAAGTTACCCTCTTTTCAATTTAAAAGCATTACCCCTTGTCCTATCACAATAGGCCCTACTAGAAAGTCTGTCATCCTTATTATAAGCCCCTCCTAAGTATTGAAAGACCACAATTATGTCTCCCTAGAGCCTCCTCTTCAGGCTGAACAACTTCTCTCAGTTCTTCCTTACAGAATTTTTGTGGTGTAACATGATTTATTAGCACAGAGATACTTTCCTTATAATCTAGTATCAAATACTCCTTTTCTTCTCCTAAAGCAGTGTTTTAAAGACTGCAGCTCAGCCTTTTTCCCCCCCATCATATCTCTCTCTTATCTGTGCACGAATTTGAATTATTTTGAATTACTCTTGAAACATTTTCTACATATTGGCACAACCGGAAAATACTTTAAGTCAATCTTTAGGGTTTTCACAAAAGAAAAAAAAAAAAAAAAATCACAGAAAAGGTGAACCAACTCAGGCTAAAGGGGTATTTGGAACCTAAATCACCCGTTTTCTGACAGAAACTCTTGAGGATGCCCCTCGTGAGAGACTGAAATGTTAAAGGTTAAGGACTCAAGCAATCAGCCATTTGCAAAAGCAGCAGGTGCTTTGCTGAGGCCAGGTTTGCACCCCCCAACCGAAAGGGAGAAGGAGAGTTTTTAGAAGTGTGGTGGCAAAACCTCTGATCTGCATAGTAACAGCTCAGGTGGAGAGGGGATGAGCACCAACTACCAGAGGATGACCACAACAAACTAACCTCTGTTTAGCAACAAGCTGTGTTTTGAGTCAGATAAGGAGAAGGCCAATAAGAAACATATCCTGTGGAGGTGGGGTAATGCTTTTTATCATGCCAATGTCCTACCTCACACAACTGGCTCAGGCCAAAACTCATTTCTGGTAAAGGTATCAGAACATTCATACATAGGTCAGAAGGTTTCCATCCCTTTCTGATGGGGCATAACTGGCTCAACTGTGCTAATTTTGAGAGACAATTGTCACGTCTTAGGTGTCATAAATGATCAAAGATCCCTGAAGAACCCCCAGACTCATTTCTGGGGCCTTTCAGAAGAGGACTGTGCATGATCCACAGGGTTGCAACAGATCCACAGTGTTGAATCAGACAGTTTAAAACTCCTCCCCTGGGGGAGGTACCACAAACCTGAAGGTATATTAACTCATTGAACTCTGTATTTTGGGGATTTCCCCCGCCCCTGACGGATCAAGACCGCAACCAACAGACTTTGACCAGCAGACGTTGAAATTGCAACAATCGAATCTCGTTGTTGGATCCACAGGTAGTGACATCTTTCTACTCTTATCCTTTCTTTCTCTTCCTTATGTATTTTCTTAAGTGCTATATTTATACTTTTATATTGTTGCATTTCTATAAATAATAACAAAAATGTCTACATATCTCCTTTCGCTTACAACCAAATTTTTCTAAAATAAGCCCTACACATACATGCACATATCTATCTCTCTATATATAGATAGGTACACACACACTCACCCACCCACACACCCCAGTCATTCAGTGTTGTTTCACTCTAATCTGCCCTGAGGGATCTATTAACAAGAACCTCAGCTACCCCCACCTTCAGGGGCAGGTTGCAACACCCCTGCATAAAGGTAAATGGTGCCACTAACACCTGAATTTTGTAACAACCTAGTCTTGTTTTTGCATACAAGGTCATCTCTGTGACTGTCTTACCAGATCAGGCTTTGAAAGATATTAAGTTGAAGAAATACCTCATTTTTATACCTGCTCTGAATCGTTCATATAATTCTAGGAGCTGATTTTCTTAAATAAGAGGCACTTGGGGCATAAGCATTGAATATCCATGTGTTCCAGTGTTCTGAAAAAGACACCTACCAGGCAAGGCCAACACAGCTAGGCATCACTGGGATAACTCTTCCCCACACCCAACCTGTTTCAGGCCCATGAGTGCTTTTCTAGGTTTAGCTTTTGATTTCCTTTCACACAGTACACTTTGCTATAAAATGAGTAACTCTTTAATCATGGATGGTATGTCTGAAGTCACTTCACAAGCATTAGAAAGTATAGAAATAAGTTACTTTAAAAGGTGACTGCTATCAAGATATTTTGAAATGCATAATTCAGGACAAATCGGCTACATAAAAGATCATCTAATTTCATGGTGAAGTTCAGATTTCCCCTGAATTCTGAACAGCATGATTAAAAGATTTTAGATTTAGATTAAAAGATTTAGACAAGATATCTGTATTTCATTTATGAAGGTTATGACTTGCATTAAAATTGCTGACCCCATTTCAGGCTAAGACCACCTATAAAACCAAGTATGCTAATCACTTGAGAAAAGAGTAGGCCCTTAGACATAAAATCAAGTTACTTCGACACTGGCGTGACAGTCATTTCAAACTAATTTGCATTTCCACAGATTTTAATAAACTTAATTCTGGAGACAGAGTTCCCTTTTCTTTTATTGCAATCTCATTCAGTATCTGTTTCTTTTGTCACAGGGGAAGACAACAGATATGTTATTTAAATGCCTGGTATTTTATAATAATATTCTAACTATCGCTGTGATGTTGTTTTCCTTGCTTATGGCTCAGTGTAAACTGTGACAACAAATAAAATTGATTAACTAGAATTAATATTATGACTTATTCACAGTTCAGTGCCTATGGCAGTGGCTTAATCAGTACTTTTTATTTATTTGTCATCATCAGGCTTAGCTATAACAAATTTAGTTATAGTAATGAAGAGGATCTGGAACTGGCACTTTAATCAGAGCACAGCTGTGCAGTACACCACACTATATATTAATAAAAACATGCAGAACTTCCTCAAAAACACACACACTAGCACAACTGTTCTTTATAACTGTGTTCCACCATTCCAGGTCTTACACATTTTTCCAAGACTCAGTGTCTTTATGAGAAACAAGCTGTTTCTCTTTATTTCAAGTTTTGGTCTGGTCTGAACAGACACTACATCTGCAGAGCAACTAACAGACCAAAATTGCAACTCAATAGACAAGATAATTATAATTAAGGGAATGGCTTCTCTTCACAAAGATAAAGCATATGTAATCCCATCACCTTTATAGAATGCGGACTGTAGACAAGAAATACGAGTGGATTATCTCCTTGTTGCAAAAACTGATACCAGATACTACACAGTACACAACTCTGATGAAAACCAAAAGGGTCAAATACATAGAATACTTTTTGGATAAGAGAAAAATCAAGTAACTAGTCATCTTCCTACAACTTCTCTATCTTCTTCCCTCAAATTATGAGGTCTTTTACTTGTCTACACCTAGAATTTTTGAAAAAACCTACAAAAGGGATGCCACACAAAGTTAGTTTTCTTTTGGAGGAGAGAAGGGTGGTAGGAGGGAACGGGAACAGCAAATAAAATGGGATCTAATGTTTGCATTAATTTGTAATGTCAATAAGAGTCAAAATCAGTAAAATGGTACTTTAAAAATACACAGAACTCTACTATATACTAATAAGACTGCTATTTTACAGATGAGGTTTATGCTACCTTCCTTTTAATTCATACCAGTATTCTTCCACTGATTCCACTTGAACAACTGCCGAGTTATCAATACAAGGTCGTAAGTTTTCCCTCTTATACCATTTTTACAACTTTGCACAGTAATGGAACACCAAAGAAATACTCTGGAGCTACTGTGCATTTAGACAATATATTTATATCTGAGAAAAACTACTCCCCTCAAAGAAAAAACAACAACAAAACCAACCAAAAACAATCCACACTTTAAGATTTTAAACAAGATAAAATAAAGAACACAGTCATGCTCTCTGATTCTTGAGTTTTCACCAGCTAAATTCTTCCAAGCTTCCTTAGGTGGAAAAATACTTTTGAAAATAATTCTTGTTCTCCAGAGCTTTAGTGCTACTACCAGATAGTCTAGAGATGGACATTTATGCATGATAACTATTAATAAGCATTTAATTACACTGTGCAAATATCCATGCACTGCACTGGACAAATTCCCATTGGGTATATCTCCTTTGAGATAAAGGGTCACACAAACACAGAACACAATCCTATTACAAACAGGAAAGAGATGACAGCAGTTTTGTAGTAATCAAATTATTGTATTAGATTAAGTGTTTGTAGTGCAATATCTAATAGGAATAGCTGGGATTTGAAAAAAAGGTTTCTGTTCAGAGTTCTCGTTTGCCTACTGAGTAGCTGTAGGAACAACACTTTCTCTCTTGGCCCACCATTTTCTAAATCCACAATACAATAATTTTCTTCATATTGCCTCAAGCTATTGAGAAGTCCTCACTTTTAAATTTGGTATAATTCATAATTTAGCGTAAAACTAGAAAATACCGTTAATAAGAGCATTGATTAAAAAATAAAAAAAATATTGCAAAAAGGAAAAGTTGAAGTAGTCCTACTGGCTCTTGTTATAGAATTATATATTTCCAATGAAATCAGAAGAAAGATTTGTCTCCACTTAGATCTTTAGAGATAAAAAATATTCCTTAATCCCTATTCTCTGGTACTTTAATTTTATTTCTCTGCAGCAGACTTAGAGATTGTATTTCCTAATACACTAGAGCAAACTGCTTGATTTTAAGCTCAGAAAAACAAATTGTAGTCTTTTACAATCATGGTTTGCAGTTAACTTCTTGTGTTTAATGTAAGTATAGAATTAATCTATCAACTCATGCATTGTCACTTTGTCTAATTATACAGTATCACCATAGAAAATGGGTTACATTTAAAAAAAATATGCATGTGTTGGTAGGTCTCCACGTTTCCAGTATTCTAAAGCATCTCCTTGGAAAGCTAACTCCAGGCAGGAGGGGGAACAACAGCAGCAACAACAGCAAAAAAGAAAAATACGACAAAACGCCCAACCCTTAATAGCTCCTTTATAGATGTTTTATGTCTTTTTATAGCAGTCCCCATTATTTCATATTGATATGCATATGCCAGCTATATTCAGCCTTGCCTCATTTGTTATAAAAGCAATGACCTTTCAAACACTTTCCTAGTCTTCCTTTAAAAGAAATAACCACAAACATGCATGTGAGTGTTAGTGAAGTGGAAAATTAGCCTTTTGAAACAAGTAAATCATCCTCCCCACCATATTAAGGAAACCGTAAGACTGAACAACAACAACAACAGGCAGCATGCTGAACCACGTAAGGCTGATTTAATGTGCATGCTCCAAAAAAAAGTCCTTGACATTGCTAATGTTTGTCTTGCGTATAGGTCCCAGAGCCAAACCTCCATCTGGAAGAGATTTGAACTACCATCCAGAGGCATTTCAGGATCTGAACCAAAAGGTTTACAGCATTACAATCCAGTTAATTCTATTGCTTCTAATTCCAGCTGGACTTAAAGTCTTATCTCTGCACTCCAGGCCTTCAGATACAGCCTATCACGGTAACACCAATTCCCAGAGAATTCAACTCCATGACCCAAGTGAGATTAAATCCCTCCAGATAGCCCCAGTAAATGGCTCATAACTTGTTTCTGTCACTTTTGCTAATGCCTTTGTACCGTGAAAGAAACCAGCAAAGGTGTAAATATCTACAAATTATTAACTGCACTTTTTCCCTTGACTCCTATCAGCGATTCCAGTTGTCTGGTTCCTGCTGAGAACATCACAGATATTTACAGGCTGTACTTTCTCTTTACATACTGCACTAATCAGCTACTGAATATTTGTACTCTATACCTGAGACCTGTTATTTTGGTAAAACACACAAACACAGAGATATAAATAAATAGAGAAACACCAAGGAGGAGACGCATATTTGATGTTAGTTGTACTTAAACTCCCTCAAGTCAGGTAATTCACAGCACATCTTGTGTTGATAAGTTTCACCCAAAAGAAAGCAGATGTAAGCTGAAAGGGAGTATTATAAAGTCTACTCATAATGACATACTTAGTTTTTACTTACCAGGACACATTTATTTTAACAATCTGAAGACACGATTCCCAAATATTCCTTCAGAAGGGAGAAGTTGGCGGGGGCGGGGGGGTGGCACACAAGAACAGAATAAAGAAGGGTGTAAGCAAACAGAATAATTTCCTAAAGTAGTTTTTTCCCCCAGGATAGGAAAAGTAGCTTAAAAAGTCTTTGGAAGCAGCAGATGTCCACCTTCAAACACTGTCATTACACAACACTCAAGTTCCCCCTTAGTACTTCTATCAGGACTGTAGCAGAACGCAGCCCAAGGACTATCACATAAAATGGTGAGTAGGATCATCACTGATGGTTTTATATCAGATGCAGCTGAGTTCCCATATCAGAAAGGTGACTGCCAGCTGGGAGCACTGAGCCACTGACAGGGCTATTGGTGGACCCTTGGTAAAAGCTAAAACTAGGCACAGCTGCAGGACAAAGTCTTGGTCCTGTGTGCTGAGACAGCACCTGGATTCACTTGCAGACTAAGCACACAAAGTTGCCTAGGGTAATGCAGGAAAAAGCTAAGGCAAGCCAGAGCTGGGAATAGGAGCTCTGGTCTCTGCAAATGCCAACGGCTACATTTAGGTCACGTTCCTTCTGGTAAAGAACAGGGAACGTGGCGAATGTACTGAGGTTAGTCACATCCATATTTTGTAAACTGGGTGGTACCAGTATTGCTGGGAAGATGCACAGGAGGATTCTTCTCTGGTAGTATGTCCAGACAACACTATACCCTCAACTGCTTTCAGGGTGCTCCCACCTAAATTGGCTAAAGCAGGTGTATGAAAATTACTCAGAATTAAAAAATCCCAAGGAAGCACTTTCTGTTTAACAGTTAAAGCAGTTGAGGAAGCTGAAACTCTCTGTTTATGGTTCATTTCGGTACCTTTAAGTAGAACGGGACATTGTGCCTATGCAAACCCAATGAAATTAGACCTGCAAAGTTAGTCAGCAAAAGAGAAATGACTTGGTGTCAACGAGGCAGGTGACTCATATTTGGTTTTAATACAAAAATTATGAGAAAACCTAGCCAGCACAGCTCAGTTAGGTTAGCAATTGTAAGACTATGTCCATATAGTAAAAGACAGAATGCTTTGGTAATCTTCTATGTGGCACATAATCAAATAGCATAATAAAGGTACAAAACTGGCCCCCATGTTTAATAATCTGTATGTTATAACTCATGGGATATAGATCCAAAGAAAACCCTGTAAATCCATCAGCATCCCATATATTTTGTTTTACCTGAAGCAAGCTTTGCAACTCTGAACTAGGTAAATGACATGATGGATTAACCCAGCTGAGACTGTGTGTTTATTTGACTTTGATAATATTTATGCAGATTAGCAACTTCATTTACTGGTATTTATCCAAAATACAGAAACTACAAAGCACATTTTATTTCGACTTTCTGTTTACCCTTTTTAAGTGCCTCAATTTTACCAATGAAAAAGGCAGTATTTTTTCCTACATTAACACCAGTTGTCTATCTTGTGACAAGAGGCTCAGATTTTTAAATATTTTAGATATTCTACCACTCAGTTTTGGAAGGCTTTTGCAACTAGGAAAAAGACTCACTGTGGAAATGTGGCACCAGTAAATCACAATTCCACTGACATTCATACCCCTATTCACCTATGACAATTATTCAGATATGAGTTATATGAATCACATGAACATCTGAGAACACAAGCAACTTATATCTTAGAAAGTCTACTCCAGAGACACCTACAGCAGTATTTATTTAACTAAATATAGACATTTATGTATGAGCAAGATTTCCTATGTTCTCTTTATAATGGAGAAAACTATATAGTCTCAGAGTTGGATCATCTTATTCTCAAGTAAACGTAGAGTTTACTTGATGTAGAGTTGACTCCAGAAAGAGCATCTGTGTGAAAAATATTTATGCTTAGGTGACTGAATCTATCCTTTACTGATACTCAATTCAGAGGGAAGAGAACTGTATTTTGGTTTTGAGACAGAAATTACTGAAGAGTTCTTTTTCATTAAAACAACTGCTCATATTGTTTGCAGCTTTTCAGGATGTACGAGGTCATGGAAAATCTGATTCATTATAGAAGGGGCTTTATAGCATTGACAGGTGTTTAGCACATATTCATAAAGAAATAGGTATTTGAATCATAATAAAGGCATATTAAATAAGACATAATAATGAGAATGGAAAGTAGCATTACCAACATACAGGAACATGTCTGATGGAAAAGTTACTCTTTCTAGACTTATACAAATTCCTTTGGCCACAATGCAGAGTATAGCACACATGTTGTGGACCACAACATGTATCTGAAGGCAGAAGTACACAGGAATAAGCACAAAATCTCCAACTAGAAATACTTTCAAAACTGAATAAAAAGTATGTTTGTGTGGGTCAGAATTAGATGCTTACCTGTCAGTTAATGTTCAACTTGAAAAAATAACCAGTAATTAGCACTTTTTATGGCCCAAGGATGAATAAGTGAAACTGCTGGCTAAGAGAGAAGTTTGTTTCATGGTTTTGCACTTCCTGAGAATGCTGGTAATATTAATCTGAAATCAGACTTATCAAATTATTACAACTGTATAATTGAGCATCTAGTTAAGGCTGAAAGAATCTCTTTCTTATAACATTTCAGTTAGATTTTGCATCTTCAGGAGAACCCTGTGAATGATTTCCATTCTTACTTTGCTATCTAGTTTACATTTTCATTTGATAATGCTAATTTTTTTATTAAAGATGACAAAAGTCTAGCCTTCTAATTCATGACAAAATTTGAACAAAATTAAAAGGGATATAATGTTTGGGCTTTCTTGCATGTGATTGCATGCCAGAATACTGTAAGCCAAAATGATTAATACATCAAATGCCAGGGTAACATGATCATCTATCAAGCTGGAGATGGCTAATACACTTATATTCATTCATACTATAATGCACATTAATGAGCATTGAAATAAACAAGTAGCAGATCCTAGAATGCCTTGGACAACAGTAATGGTCTTGAGCAAAGCTGTGTTTCCCTCTTTCACCTATATTTATATGGTTCCTCAAGGGTGAAGGTTATGGGGACTACAGTGAATTTTTGTTGTCAATAATTAATATGTAAAAAACAAGAATACATCCTTTTTTTCTCGAGCTTTAAGTACACCTCTGTAATGTCATGAAAATACCTCTTTATTTGAGCGGGTATATATATTTAATTCCTGTGAGAGGTCACACTGGCTCAGCAACCCGCTGTCACAGCAGTCCATCTGCTTAACCAAGTCAGGATATATTGCTGTGGCACAGCAGGGAAGGAATTAAGCTTTCAGAGGAAAGTTGACTTCAGCCCTGTTAAGACTTTATCTCGAGTAGGAAGCAAAGAAATAGAGGGCCTTCATAAAAGGACAATTAAGGTATCCTAGGAAAAATCTTCTGATGAGAAAAAATTAAATTTGGAGGTTTGTACTTTTTGTCTTTTGCTTTAAGCAAAGCTGGTAGTGATTCTAACAATACCAAGGCTTAAGATTATGCTCTATACAAAAGAAGCACAGGAATTTAATTTTAGATTATAATAAAATCTTTTTTTTTGTCTTTTCTAGACTATAATAAAAAGTATCAGGACCTCTGCTGTCTTCGACAACACAGATAGGAGTATCACTTTTCATTTTCAAAAGAGCTTGCCATTTTTCACAGCAGAACATACTTTATCCCAAAGTACATTTTCTAGAAATGAATCTGGTGTATTGCTAATGTACTGTACCAAACAAGTCATCTGTGGTTGATACACTTCTTATTATTTTTAATATTATTAAAATATTTTCCTTAGAGAAACATTTTTGTTCATATCTATGTAATTTCTAGCTCCAGTCTGCACTCCTTAATCACTAATATGACACATTACAATTGCACAAGAACAAAATAAAAATAAGAGTTATGCAGAAAGCTGAGAATAAATGTTAAAATGTACTGCCAATACACAGACTGGATATGAATTGTGTCTTTGCAGTGCTTTTTATTTCAAAGCCTTGTAAAAAAAGCAATTCTGAGACCTTGCTGAATGCAGATCACATTTTTAGATACCTAAGTTAAAAGAGGACTTAAAGGTCATCAAGCCTGATTACATTCTGTTCAAGACAATAAAGTGCAGCCATGTGTAAATTATTATTGAGCATATTAATAATGACTCATGGTAGATTTTTCATTAGAATGTAATGTCTCCTTTGCTGTAAAGTCAACATTATGATCTACAGTTATTTCTTAGAGCTCTTTTTATTAAACTAAACAGGAGGAAAGATGCTTTTATTTGTACCATTTATGTCTGCATGCAGTATATCCAATAGCAAAGTTACATTAAAGACTGCCCATCCCTCTGCTATTTCAAAATTCTCAATCACAAATTTAACAGGAAGGGTTGTTTCATACAATACCTAAAAACTTTGCTATTATCCCAGGTATTTGTTTTGTCAAGGTAGGATTACCATAAATAAATACAGTGTCTTATAACTTAAGCACTAATTTCTTTCAATCTGTAGCCATGTTTTTCCCTCTATGCATGATCATCACATGCCTCTATTTGCTTCTTAAAGGATACAGAAAAATATCCTTGCCTGCTCTTTAGAAGATAGCCACTTCAAAGACTCTTTTGAAAATGAACAGCCTTTAACAATGTTTGATACAAAGCCAGAAAAGGGCATGGGGCTAAGTGATGGAGCGGGAATGCTTAAGTTAGCAGTGTGGGAAATAAATGCCAAAAATTGAGTTTATCACAGAAATGAAATTCTCTTTTCCTCAAATAAATTTCTGCTCCACACACGCATACAGCCAACATCCTTCAGTGCTGATATCCATAAAAAATTGTCTTTGAAAACCTGTTCTCAACACATCAACTACTTCTTGCTTCAGTACTTAGACAACTGTGTCAGATATGGACTTAAGCTCATGATGAGCTTCTGGATCTGAGTTTTGGCATTGAAAGTGTCCGGGTGTTCGGTTTAAAGATTTGAATGCACAAGCCATATATGACTCTGTTCAGAAGAAAGAGAGCAGGTGCTGCATCCAGTCATCTTCTGTTGGTTTAGGGGCAGACAAGGAGATAGCACTATGTGTTCCATTACATAGTAATGGGAAAGTCATTTGGATTAGAAAAAAAATTAAATATTAAACCAAGCAAATTTCTTGTTTTCTAAAGACTAACACTACCAGTAGAGGGAAAATTATTAAAGATCATTAGTGTACAGCTACCAAAAAAAGAAGCTTTTAAAAAGAATAAGGCAATGTAAGAGAATGAAATGGTTTTGGGGTAGCTTTATGTTGTAATTTAAATAGATTGTAAATCTTTCCTTAAGAGCAACATAAATCCGAATTCTTTATTTTTTTAAAAAAGAAGAATTAACTAATTTCCACAAAGAATCTCATACAAGATAGCTAACTGGAGGCTATAACTATAAATTACAAAATAAAGTATTTCAAGGGTTTCAGTAGATAATTTTGGCATGTTTGCATGCTGGGGGGAAGCATGCCTAAAAACAATTATGTCACACATTATGATACTAGAGAATGTGAGATGACTAGAGTAAGAATCCCAAATGGAATGTTTCCATATCTTGCTGGTCCTGTTATGGAGCAATGGAAAGGATTGTAAGAAAAAACTAATTTCTGCACCCAACTTTATTGCTAAGGTCCTCTCTGGTACTTGGAAAATTTCTTAGTCTGAAAATAATTTTTAGAATCCTGACTTTCAGGGGTGCTTTATACTACAAAACAAGCTAATTACAGATAGATATTCAATATTAACTGTGATTACCTGGCTGTAGAAAATATACCTTGGATAGTGAACACTAAGAATCTACATATATATTTATTTTTCTTAATAAAAAGGATCTTATTGTGCAGAAAGTAAACCAGTAGGTGGGTGGATACTCTGCAAAAGTCCATCACATTTTCCATTATTTGTTTACATATCTAGAAATTTAGTTGTAACCTGCAAATTTTTGGCTTCCCTATTCCACATTAAAATTCCATAGGACTATAAATAATACTAATTACTACTGAGACACTGGAGGGATTTTATCAGTTCATGCTTCCTCAATGTTTTAAGTTACTCAAGTGGAAGAAAAATAGTCCACCTGTGAAGAATTATTACTATTAGAATGATCCTTCAAGAAAGGCAGCTATCAGTAAGACAAGAGGACATGGTTTTAAGCTCTGCCAGGGGAGGTTTAGGTTAGATATTAGGAAGAAATTCCTTATAGAGAGGGTAATCAGGCATTGGAATGGGCTGCCCAGGAATATGGTGGATTCACCATATCTGGAGGTTTTTAAGATGAGACTGGATGTGGCACTTAGTGCCATGGTCTAGTAAGCACGGCAGTAGTGGATCAAGGGTTGGACTTGATGATCTCAGAGGTCCCTTCCAAACTGGCTGATTCTATGATTCTAAGGTATAAAATGAATGTTTAATGGCATATCGTGCCATTGACCTGGGCCAACTATATGCTGAAGACTGAATATAATTTAAAACAGATATACGTAAAGAAAAAAGTCAAAGCCATGTCTGTGGTTGTGTTTCTCCAGTCTTGTTCTAATTTAACTTCTGACTAAAACTTGAAGCTAAACAAAAAATAATGCAAAATCAAGAATCTTGGTTTCTGGATATAAGCGAAAAATATTCCATAAATTTTGTTTCATAAGATTGAAATGTCAATTATTCAATGAGGCTTTTAGTAATGCATTCCAAAAATTGCTCTTCTAAAACTCCACTAATCTAGTTTTTGTATTGAAAAACTAATTAGACAAAAAAAGAGGCAAACAGATGTAAATGATGAAGCTAATACAGACCTGAGATTAAGGTTTGTGATCATATTACCATTTCTCAGTTTTCTCTCTCCTGCATTGTCAACCTCCTTATTATTTAATCGAAGTTGCTGTTTTAGTTGTCCAGGAGCATTTATAATATCTAAAATAGATCTGTAACTCCATAGTTCTCAAAATAATATATACAACCATTGACAATAATTTGATCTGTCAACTACTAATATATTAACACTAAGGCAAGTTATTCTTTATATAACCAGTGTATCCATAAAAGCCCTAACCCAGCAACTCAAGCACAGGGTTACCTTTTAAACATAAAAACACTCCCCATTGAAATAATGAACTTTGCCGCACCTGGGTTTGAGCCAATGATGCTTCACAGGATCACAGAATCACAGAATATGCTGAGTTGGAAGGGACCCACGAGGATCATCACGTCCAGCTCTTAGCCCTGCACAGGACCATCCCCAAGTGTCACACTGTGTGCCTGAGAAGCATCCAAATGCTTCTTAAACTCAGACAGGCTCATTGCTGTGACTGACCACTTTCCTGGGGAGCCTGTTCCAGCACCCAACCACACTCTGTGTGAAGAATATTTTCTAATATCAACCTAAACCTTCCCTGACACAACTTCAGGCCATTCCATCAGGTTCTGTCACTGATCACCAGACAGATCAGTGCCTGCCCCTCCTCTTCCCCTCACAAGGAAGTTGTAGAGTGCAGTGAGGTCTCCTCTCCATCTCCTCTTCTCCAAGCTGAGCCAACCAAGTGAGCTCAGCCACTCCTCATACTGCTTTCCCTCAAGGCACTTCACTCTCTTTGTTGCCCTCCTTTGGATGCTCTCTAATAGCTTAATGTCTTTTTTATATTGTGGTGACCAAAACTGCACGCTTTCTGAGTCTTACTCACACTCCTGAACTTACATAGATTTTGCACATTTCAAGGTATCACTGAAGTAAGAAGCATGTTGTGGATCCTAACACCCACAGCATTGTGCTTTCAACAATTCCTCTGAACCTGCACAGTATGTTAGCTCACAGAAGGTAATGACAATTCCATATAACTTAAATGTGAGATAAATTTCTGATATATTTAGCAAAGCAAAAAGAATCTGAAGTAAAACAATGAGTTCTGATGCATTATAAAGCAGTGACAACAGTGAACCCAATCTGATCTGCAATGATCTGGAGTATTTTGTCAAGAGATCAAAATCTAACCCAGCAAATTTATTCTGCATTTGTATAGCTTACTGTTTCTGGTTTTCTCCCCCATTAAATTCTTTTGCTATTGTTTTATACCAATTTGTCTCAGAATGCTTTCATTAATCTTTTAATATTTATGTTTTCTAGGGATAATAACTGGGAGCCATAGCAGAGGCTAATCCAAAATTAATTCTATTTTTTGTTTGTTTTATCTGTAATTGCATTGTAATAGCTTTCTACTTGGCCATGAGAGTAATTAAAATGAAGCCAAAGTATCCTATAATATAGAGACTTTCACCTAAACAGGATTTTTAATGAAAATATTTGTGTAGCTCCCAGTTACTGTGATAAGGAATGTCAAGCACAAAAGAAGGTATTTAAACTAAGTAACTATTTCAGACAAGCATGTTGATAACCAATGTTGCTGATATCTTAAGGTAAAAAACATGGTTTAATGGAGACAAATTTAAATCCACGGAAGAAATTTATCACTACAATCAGTGTTATTAGCTTACTAGACAGATGAAATGTGTTTCCAGAAATGGTTGCGTGTGTCCATACATTTGCATTTTCCCCTTCTAAATCACAAAGATTACTTCCTATTTATTTCCTTTAAATTACCTTCTTCCTGAAATAAAAACACAGGATGGCAGAGGCACCAAATGAGTTTTCTGCAACTGCAAATCTCCATAAAAAGTTGTCAAATTCAAAGCTGTCTACAAAATATCTACACATTATTGGACCATGACCAAAACACATCTTTTGTATCCAAAAGCAAACTGAAGATGTGCAGTTTAAAACAACACAAGCAAACAAACAAACAAAAGAAAAAGCCTCAACTGTATTGTTACACAGTGGCTGGCAATTAGTTTAATTTCAAGCACATAAGCTGATTTTATCACACATGCAAAGTGAGAGATTTTATTATAATAAAAAGCAACTGTATATGTTTTTTATCTAGCTGTGGCTTTTTTCATTATTTATGAAGAGGGGGAAAACCTCAACCCCAACAATTCAAGCCAAATTATGTGTCTATGTACTGATGTATCCTTGCAGGCCTTAGCAAATTATTAGCAGAAACCCTGAAAGCCCTGTATAATAAAACCTAACATATTTTTTACATAATTCCATCTTTATCATAACCCCTTGAAAATGCCCACACAATCACAGATGTGATGAATTGGGAAGCAACCCTTAGGGATCATCTAGACCAAGCCCCCTGCTCTAAGCAGGATCAGCTGGAGCCTGTTGCTCAGAACGGTGTTCAGTTGGGTTTTGAATATCTCCAAGGATGAAGACTCCACAGCCTCTCTGAACAATTTGTTTGAAAGTGTGACCATGCCTCTTGTCCTGTCACAGGACACCACTGAAAAGAGAATGGCTTGGTCTCCTTCATTGCCTCCCATCAGGTGTTTACACACACATTACTTGTATGTTAAACATTACAATTAAAGCCATTTTTACTATGGTATTTTCATATTCATCTCTGAGCTCTTGACTCTTTTTTACTATGATTTCACTCCCTTCTCATAATAATTTTTTACAGTGCCCTCCTTTTCCCACAGTTTGCCATTTGCTTCTCTACCTCACTGTCTACTCTCTTCTTCCCCTCCTTGCCTAATAGCCTTTGTTCCAGTCTATCAGCTTCCCCCACCAACCCTTACTTCTTTATATCGTCTTCTGTGTTGGATGGTCCTGTACAAACTTTCCCTGCCTCTGTCCTCTCATCACTTTCTCACTCTCTTCTCCACTCCCAAATTTCACTTACTGCTCTTTTTTATTCCCTCAACCCAGACCATACAAATTTTCACATTTCCACCAGTTCTCATCAATGCCTTTTAGGGATAGAACAGAAAAACAGCAGACAGTGCATGTCAGAAACCTTTTGTGTAATGAGCTCTGTCATGACTGAGACTCACTTGCTGGATAAAGCAAAGCAAATCTATAAAATAACCACAGGTTTATCTCCCGCAGAAATACAGAGCTTCCCCTCAAAAGGGGATATGTGAGGGTTTACTGGCAGGTGAGCAGAGAGGGGTCCAGGGCTTGCTTGGCAGTGGCAGCAGAGCAGCATGAATGTGGCAGCTGGCTAATTATGCTGCAAAGAACTTGGCTGGTTTTCAACTCCCTTTCTGCATTTTATCAGAAGATGCGCTGGAGACTGTGGAACAGGATGTAGATGATTCTTAGAGATATTTTTTTTTGATGTTCCTTCAAGTGAGGAGAAGAAACAAGGGCTGGCTCTTGCTGCTTGACACAGAAGATGCCTTCATCCACATTTAAAGTCTAACTAAGGTGTTTTGAAAGAAAAGGCTTAAGGATGGCTGGAAGCCTCAGGTAAAAGCCTTTTAGGAAACTATTGCAATTAATAGCTATACCATAAGAATTACAGAGTAAATTACATCCAAAGAGAATAGAATGACCCTATAAATAATTTCCTTACCTACAAAATTATGCCTGTTATGACCTCAAAATAATTGCTTTCTATATAGAACAACAAATGTAATAAAAACACTTATTACATGGAAAAATCCTGAAAACACGTGTTACTAAGAAA
Source organism: Corapipo altera (assembly GCF_003945725.1). Lineage (NCBI taxonomy): Eukaryota > Metazoa > Chordata > Aves > Passeriformes > Pipridae > Corapipo > Corapipo altera. Next base: position 32,023,428 of record NW_020884874.1, read on the forward strand.
AATTTTACATCAAGTTTTCCTGAACTCATATTCATTTTTTAACATGTGAAATTTCATGAGGAATGTCTCGGTCCATTATACTTGTAAGGTAAAATTTGTTCTATGCAATTTGCTACATGAAGCATCTTTCAGATAAAATATTAAAAGCTAGTAATGATCAAGAGCACTGAGGACCAGAAATTCTAACAGATTTAAAAAGAATTGTACTTGCTCAGCATCTTTAAAAAAGATGAGTTAGTCCAGCTGTGCATTAGTGTGCATACCAAGGCAGCACTGCACAATTTGAATGTGCATAATTATTATCTTATGCCTTTATAAAGTCACTCAGTGATGTGGAATCAATAGCATTTGGAGCATTCTGCATGCCTTAAATTTTATCATTAACACTTTAAAAAAATAAAGCAATAAAGTGCAGTTGCACCAGTTTCTCTGTATAATTGTTCTTCTGTCCCAAGTTTCATGCACCATTTCTCTGTCTGCTTGCAGCTCACTGACCTATGAATCAGGCACTTCTCTATGATGGGAAAACTCATGCCTGACAGTTCTCTATAGTAAAGGCTCTTTATTGCTCTGCACCTTAGTTTAATCATCTGTAAAACATACAGGATAACAATTTCTATTTCACACCACAATCACATGTGTACACAATTTGATTTAAGTACTGAACAATGATTAAAATAAATATTATCATAACTGGGAAGCTATATGAGGTATTGGAAACTAAGGTACAAACGTCACCACAGCATGTAAAAAATACAAGAAAAGAACATGTGTATATCAAAGAATCATGTTTAATTTCTGCATTCCCTTCTTGTCAAGAAAATGTCAAATATAGAGAGAAAGAGGTAGAAAAAATTATGAAGAGAAAAAGAAAGCAAATCCAGACTTTTGCTTCACATTTCAGTCTATACATTCAGAAGATATTTGTGGTGATGGCAAAGAACGGTCCTTGAATCTTGCAAATCTGTAAAAGATTCTCCTGGAGAGGAGCTGATAAGTTCATTTTAAAGAAAGATCCTCTTCATATGGTATTTTCAAAACACAATATTTTTTAATGTTCATAAGGACAAGTGAGTTCAACGAGTTAAAATCTCAAAAAAAGCTATAATAGTTCAAATGTTTTAATTAAAAAACTAAAAATCTGTGTATAAGCACATATAGTTTCTCACTTATGGGCAAAAACTTATTTGATTCTCAGCCTTTAAGGAGCACCTGTCAGGATTTTGTTCTTTCTAGAAATGTAGTAAGAAGACTTCTCAGGGCTGGAGCTGAAAGTGAATCACTGTACAGTTTTGGCTAGTTGCTTAAGTCATGTTTATGTGAGAATCGCTTCTCTTAAAAATGCCACATGCCCATTGTTATGTGAAAAATAGCATGGAGAATATTCTTGTATGACTTTAAAAAAAAAGGGAAAAAAATCAACACAAGTGACAGCATAAAAAATTATATGCCTTTCTTGATGGGCTTTTGGTGTTGAAAAAAGGACAGTGAATGAGAAAGCTAGGGAATGACAGTGAGATGGAGTAAAATAGAGGTATACTACTTCTCTGACTTATCTGTGGCACAGCTAAGTCAGCCCCCTGTTGACTCTGTTAGCTCTATACAGACGGTGCTTTTTAAGGATGAACTGTCCTTGAGTGGTGTCTCAATCTCGTAAGACACACACACATTTTACTATAACATCAACCATTAGTTTCTTGTTTTTTCACCTTTCCCCCTCTCACACTGTTGTAGAGTGAACGGTAGGTTTTACTGACCTTTTATATCAGCAGCTTTCTCTTTGGGGGATTGAAATTGATGTTTCAAAGGATAGTCCTTGATTTGTTATTTAGGAACACAAAGTGCCATGACTACAGAAGATGCTGAGGTTAAAACCTGCTACAAATGCCAACCTTAAAACTGTCAATGTGAGCAAAGGATCGCAAGGTGGTTCTGCCATCACTGATTTGCCATTCGTATTTTTCAAAACTGTAATCTTATTATCAATCAACCACTTGTTACCATACTATGTTGTAATTTTGCAGTGGGGGTTAAAAGAAAGGCAGGTAAATTTGTACTGGTAGTTAAAACCAAGGGGTAGTACTGGGAATAGTTCATACCTAAGAATAAATATGTTAAAAAGATATTACAGTTATCCTACACTGAACCATATGACCATGCGAATTTCAAAGTTACAGTTGCATCTAAAATTTCACTTAGGCTATGCCAATCTAAAATTGCAAACCCTATTATTGCAGTCCTGTATTGTCACAAATTAAGATTAAAGCATGCTCATCTTCATGGGCCCAGCTTTTTAAAACAGAGTTTAGATTTGGGAGTTACATTTGGGTGTACTAATTCAAGGTAATGTGACAGAAAGACAAAGTAGTTTGTAATTGTCACCCAAATCCAAAGGTGAAGGGAATGCTATGATCACCCATTGCTGCTACCTTAACTGTCTGACAAATATCAAAATGACTTTATCTTCTCTGAAATTCTGTCTCATGCTAAGTAACTAAGAAGTTAGCATACCTTTTCTCTTTGTCCTTGTTGGAGTTTAACTTTTACTGGCATTTTATGCAAATAATTCCGTATTTCTGAGTCAGATGCAAAGCATAGTGGTAGAGCAGCTGAGGTGTTTCACCACAGCTCCCAGGCTTCTTTCAGACTTCTGCTGAACTTTGCTGTGGGCAAACATGACCCTGTTAATTTAGATTGGGAAGTCCCTTGTTTGTGTACACACTGTTAAATAAATACAACTTTTTTATCAGTTACAGAAACTAGTTCACTCTAATACCATCCTTCAGGATGAAAGCGCAAGTCTCAAGCACAAGTCCTATGAGGAGAGGCTGAGGGAGCTGGGGTTGTTTAGCCTGGAGAAGAGGAGGCACAGGGGAGACCTCATCACTCTCTACAACTCCCTGAAAGGAGGAGTGGGTGTTGGTCTCTTCTTCCAAGCAGCCAGCAGGAGGACAAGAGGAAATGGTCTTAAGCAGTGCCAGAGGAGGTTTAGGTTGGATATTAGGAAGAAGATTTTTACAGAGTGATCAGGCATTGAAATGGGCTGCCCAGGGAGGTGGTGCATTCACCATCTCTGGAAGTTTTTAAGATGAGACTGGATGTGGCACTGAGTGCCATGGTCTAGTAACCACGGCGGTGTTGGATCAAATGTTGGACTTAATGATCTCAGAGGTCTTTTCCAATCCAGTTGATTCTATGATTCTACGATCAAGTCTGACAGAACTTTGCCTTTCTGTCTTTTCATTTTTATTATCATCACTCATTACCACAACTAATACCTAAACTTGCAATAGTTTAATGAAATTCTGCCCCTTTTGTCTTTGTGCTATCTTAACATATTTGGTAAGACAACTCTGAAATATCTGCAACTTGCCTATAATACTTTCTTAATGTTATAAGATCCACTCACTTCTTTTGATCATTATGATGGTGTTTGTTATACAACTGAAAGGAGATAATTCCAACAGAAGCTAATTGCTAGCAGTCAAGAAAGCAGATAAATACTTCTGAAAGACCCATTCCCTCACCATCAGTAAATTGTGCAAGTGCTATTTGCTTAGACCATGTTGAGAAAATTATGGGGAAAAAAAACCACGAAGAGACCTCAGAACCTGAGAATACTGAGAAAAAAGGTCCCAAAAAGACAGAAGGAGTGAAAACAAAGGCTGTTTGAAAGCTGACTGAAGCCAACTTAACAGAAATGGAGTATTTGGATTAAGAGTGACAAGTACAGATACTTGTTTGTATGAAAATCATCTTCACTTCTTACACATTGCTACTAGTATTGAGTAAAACAATAGTTCATTTCAAATAAGCTGCTTGAGGACTCAAAATTCATCTTTTCCCAAAAGATACTGCATAAATAACTCTAACAAAACCAGACATTCTGGACAATTATAACTAGCAGCAAGGCTGCAGTGAATTGGTGAGGGAGCCATAAAAGCTGTGGCAGGGACTATTAGATTGAAGAGTTCAATGAAATGTCTTTAAGAAATACCAGTAATGACAAAAACAAATAAATAAAACTACCTTTGTGCAGTAGAAAACTGTAGTTTCAGATTTGTAGTTTTCAGAAATGTATTCATACTCTATAAATCCTAAAATGAACTAATATTACATTTCTACTTTTTATGTTTGGAAGATAGCACAATAAAGAGAAGGAAATACAGCGTGAGGCTGCTTGGCTAACCTTACCTTTTGAAAATGTTTCTTTGCACAGGACTATTAGCTACATAGGAAAAAAGCAGAAACAGTTTCTTCCAGAAAGTCTTTCATCTTCCAGACTTTCAAAGTATAAACATGAGCATTAAAAAAAGCTATCTGTTATCTGACCTGAGACATTAACGAACATATATATATATATATATATATATATATATATATATATGTATATGTATATGAAACAGAATAAGAAGATGAAAGAAATAAAACCAAATTCCAGATATGGGAGTGCTCTTGGAAAATAACTATCTGCAGTCCTCATGAGTCTCATAGCATGGGTGTAGTTCATAGAAAAAAACCCCATAAGCTCTACTGTTAGTTATAGTCACAAAAAGAAAGCTCTTTACGGCCGGCCCACCTAAATATCCTGAGTTAAATGGAAATAGGACAGTGAGACACATAAGTGCTGCCTGTCCTGTCCACCCTGTCTCCGAGATTCATGACCAACGGAAGGTAAATGGATGTCACTCAACCATACAGCCTGGTCTTTGCCAGAAGTTCTAGGAAGGCCAGCAACTGAGAAACTTAGGGCTCCTACAGGTTTGGGATTGTCTTGTGATAAACTTAAGAATCAAACCCAGCTTTCTCAAGAATCCAGCCTTTTCCTCTGGAAATTTAGACTCTTTGCTGCAGCACACCATTCCCACAGCTCAAATATTTGACTTTGCACAGCTTCATTACATATCTCCTACCTTTCACTCCATGCAGCGCTCCATATAAGAACAAATAATTTTATTATATAATTTCTAAAGCTATTAAATATTACAAATACAAGAGGAGATTCTCAAAATAATTAATAAGCTACATGATATAGATCTATTTCTAAAATATGTACTCTTTCACATTGATGGAATTATGCAGATTATTTTAACTAATAAGTTTAGAATTGAAAGGAAATGGGGTGATAAAAACCCTGTGCAGTGAGCTTCATAGCCAGACATTTGGATTGTCAAGCACGTATTTTGGCCACAAAGACCAGAAAGCAATCAATTCTGCAATGATTATACTACTACTAACTTGTTCAAATCCATCTTTGTCCTGTGTGCTCTAACCATACAACAAAAAAAATGCCTATGGGTCTTATCTACAAGATGTAACACTGAAATTACTTATATATTCTTGTGTGTACATGTGTGTGGGTGTGTGTGGGTGGGTGTGTGTGTATAATCTGTGTTCCCTGGTTTGTTTTTTTTAACTTCAGTTGCTTTTCTTCCCATATCTGTTCTTACATCTCTTCATTGTATAAATACCATTTATGGCATTGTTCTTACTGCTAAAAAGTACCTTTTTTTTCTTTCAAGGTTGTTATGTTTTGATTAGCTTTAATATCTATGTTGAAAGAGATGCTGTATATTAACACATTCATCTTCCCCTAGCAGGAATCACAGTATATGTGAATGTAAGCATGCTTTAGTAACCAGCCAGCTATGAAATGACACTGGTTATCCATCCAAATAGCACAGACTACACAAGGCCAGCTGGACCTAGCATGATTTGGGATGATTGAGTGCATTACTTTTCCTGGAGATAAAATGTGTCACCCCAGGGGATCACACAAAATATTTTCCAAAATTATTTTTACAAAGTTTTTTTCCTAGCTTCCTAAAATGCAGTTACTTAATACCTTGCTGATAGTACTATAAATTACACTTGGGAAAACTATCAAAAGAGGTAAGACAGTATTAGTATCTTATTTCTTGCATTTCTTGGTGGTTTTGCATTGTTAAAATGCTCATCGAATTTTTCATTGAAGCCATTTCATAGACAATAGAACAATATTCCTTGTTGTACTGAATATGAGGCAGCTAGCACTAATAAAATTGATTTTCCAGCTTCTCTCCCCTATAACATTTGGCAAAGTCAGATGCAAATTGCATCCACCTGTACCAAGGAGATATTGACTTCCAAGAGAGCACAGAAAAACTTACTGACAGGAGAAATGTCTTACTGTCAAGGAGACTCAGGAGGATGCATAGATTTTACAGAGGCTGGTACCCTCAAATCTTTCTATTCTCCCAGGAAAATCCTCTGTTTCTGAGGATGACGTACACGTGGAGCGTTGGGTTTACTTCCAGTATTGTAACATTTCTCTGAACAGACTTTCTACCATGAAGAGACTATCAGACACAGTGAAGCACAGGTTCCTCAGTATTAATTGCTCCTTTCAAAAGAAAACACCCAACTGAATTACAAAACGGATCAATGAACAATTTCAATCAAATCCTTTTCTGTAAAATATTTTCAGTGAAGATTTAAATGTCTCAAACTAAAATAAAATTCAGACTAACGTCATCTCCCAGTTGTTTAGACGGACTCTTAGAGAGTGAAACAGAAAACACTTGCTGTGACTAAAATTCTTCTATCTTTTGTTCTCTGAAACTTTCAGAACAAGGTCTCAGCAAAATTATAAATAAAAAAGCATTTTGTACTAAGTTACTATTTGAACTTATGCAATAGAAGGCTCTACAGTGACAATTTCAGGTTGTCATCTTGATTTTCTCTACCCAAACTTTCAGAGTCATTTTCAGGTAGGCAAAGTCCATTTACTCCAAGGAATGAAAGAAGGTCTTTACTCAAGGTTGTGAAATATTTTTCATTGTGTTTGTTGTCAACATGTTATTTGGAATTAAGTTATGATGTCAGCTCTTTTTTCTAGTCTAAAAGAGCAGCTAAACTCTTCCTCTTCCTTGGCTTCAAATCAAGCACTGAAAGACCAGGCCACCTTGTTTTCTTTTTTAGTCCAGAGTTTCAGAAAAAAATAAAGAATCAGAAAAACATATTATGACAGGTAATCATTTGCAAACATACAACTCTTTCAACATCTGCCATGTTCAGCTTCATTTTATAGCATCTGTCTTGGCAATATAAATTGAGCTTGGCTTCAGAGGTGCTTTGTGCCACACAGTGAAGAAAAACAATCATGACAACTGAAAAATAAAGCACAGTATGGGGGCAGAGAGAGAGAGAGCTGAAAATGTAGAAGCTGTTCACTTTTTCTAACTTTATTTTAAAGGAATTTTATGTTAGCTTTCCTGTATTCTTCACTGGCAGCATAATTTTGCCAATTGAAGAAAAGTGACAACTACTGCATTTCTGAAAGATGCCAAACAACCTCAAGCATTTCCAAAAGAATCCCCTGAAACAGCTGCACAAAAAGAAAGCAACTTAGTCTAGCACACACAGATAAATTATGTCATTAGAAATTTATCGCTACAAGAAGTTTGTGGCTTTTTAGACACAGAGGCTGTATTATAACCATTCCAAAAAAAGCAGCAATTGAGAAATATGAATTTCACACGGAAACTACAGGAGAGAGAAGGAAACTGCGCAGAATACTGCATCATCATCACAACTCACTGTATTATTAAAAGGGTTACCTTAATTTTATTTTTAAAATACGTTACAGTTAGAAACTTATTGTTATGAGCTAAAATACATTAAAAATAAGCTTTGCAATATACCTCATACCATATACACAAAGTTATATATATATTTCCCAAAAATGTACAGACTACACATAGAAATGTTAACAATATTAACACATACTGTTCACATATGTGTAAGTATGAGTCTAGGTTCTTTTACGGTTTTGAAAATAGGTTAACCAAGGAATAAAATCATATATTTGTAATAAATTCTCATAGAGTACAACATTGTGCATTACAAAATACTTTAAAATCTTTCTGTAAGCAGCAGTTGCATTTTGCTTGACCATACTGGTCTATATATGTGCACTACCCTATAGGCCAAGTCCTCCATGAGTAACAAACTCTTGACACAAAATTCTTCAGTGATAATTGGGAACTATGTAAGAGCAAACCTTTCCTTGAAATTTGAAAAGATAAAAAAACTTTACCTAAAGCTCAAAAAAAATTTCTTTTGTATTAATGAAACAGAAAGGGGAAAAAAAGACATCAAATAATAAGACTACTACTGATAACAAAGCACATAAACAAAGTTTAGTTTGTGCTCGAACCCAGTCTTTCAAGAATATATTTGAACGTGTGCTTACGTCTCAGAGGATTTAATGAGATGCCATCCATAATCAGATATCTTTAAGATACCTACATACTGTCATCTGATATTCCATTTAATCACAGTTAGCAAAACCTTTGTTTGTATCATGATAAACAATCTTATGAAAATTACTAAATCACTCTCATTGTTTTCTTCATCTAATTTTTCTTTGTTAAAGCAGTTTAATAATTAATGGAATTCAAGCAGGATGGAAAAGAAGATGTTCCAGGGGATAAAATACAGTCTTGGAACCACTACACCTTGCAGACAAATTTTCAGCTTTGTTATGACTTCCAGGCTGTAAGGGTCTGTAGGGATCTGTAAGGATCCAGATAGATCTCCAACAGTAATGATGTTAAAATGAAGCAGGTTCCTCTTTACTTCATTCAGTTGACTTCCTCTAATCTACTAAGGAGCCCCCAGACTTTACTCTGAAACACTAAGTAAGCCTTCTTCAACTCCTTGGAACTGCTGGATAAATGAAAAGTCTCAAAAAGTCTGTTTCTAATTTTTGGCAGATCATGTTCACTGGGTCTAACAGATGCATAAAACAGAGCAGTGTATTTCTTTCCAACTGAGCTCCTGGAGGCCACCACAGAGGTAAAAGCCTCAAATAGAGCCTTACATGTACTTGGGAATCTGTCCAAACACTGGTTTGCAGGGGTTGGGAAGAGAGGGGAAGAAAGTGGTCCAGAAAATATGGTACAAGCAGCCTATTTTTAAGCCTAAGAGCTAAATTTGTGCTAGTAAATAAAGTATAAATTACTGAACACAGAAACAGATGGGTATTAAGAAAATAACCAAAGCATGCTGGAAATGAAATACTCATCCAAGTTACAACTCAAGTGTGTAATCTCTAATATACACGTTTATCTTAAAAGGACACCATCAAGCTGTTCCTCATAACATTTTCAGTATTTGTTAATTTGCCACAAGCTTGTGGAAAGCTTTGCATCGATAGAGGCTGAGCTATTGACAGGCCAGATGCAGCACTGCCAATGTCAAAGGGTGCTACCCCCACTGTCCTGGTTTTGGCTGGGATAGAGTTAAATTTTTCTCAGTAGCTGGTACAGTGCTGTGTTTTTAAATCAGTACGAGAACAATGTTGATAACACACTGATGTTTTCGTTGCTGCTAAGTCATATTTATCCTAAGTCAAGGAGTTTTTTTGTGTCTCATGCTCTGCCAGTGAGGAGGCACACTAAAAAGCTGTGAGGCAGCAGCATAGTCAGGACAGGTGAGCCAAAGTGGCCAGAGGGGATATTCCACACCATAGAACATCATGCTCAGTATCTAAACTGGGCAAGTTACCTGGACGGGGGCCCAATCTGGTTTCAGGGATGGGGTCAGGCATTGGTCAGTGGGTGATGAGCAACTGTATTATGCATTACTTGGTTTTTCCTTTTATCATCATTATTTCCTACTATTACTATATTTTACTTTGTTTATTTACTTTGTTTCAGTTATTAAACTGTTTTTATCTCAACCTCCAAGTATTAATTTTACTTCTCCTCCCCATTTCACCAGCGTGAGGAGAGCAAAGCAGCTGCATGGTGCTTAGCTCCAGCTGGGGTTAAACTACAACACCCACCAAGACCAATGCTGCAGCTCACACCTGCAACACAGGGACCTCTCTGCAACACAGGGACCTCTCTGCAACACAGGGATCTTATATTTTTAACTTGCTTCCCCTTTTTGATGATTTCGTCAAAGTGCTGCAATCATAGAACAAAATGAGATGAAGTGGCAAAACTCGTTGCCATTCTACTTGTGCTTTGCTAATCCTTGAAAGATGTAAATTTAAATCTGTTTCCCTAACAGGAAAAAGAAACCCCAAACAAGGTTTTTCTATTTGTCAGCATAAGACTGACAGGAAAATATTCAGACACTTTGGGGAAAGAAGAAAAAGAAAAGAAAAGGAACCCCAGAACTTGTTCATTTGCTTGTGAGTTAAAATGCAAACAAATAATTAAAAGCTTTTGAAAATATAAAACCAGTCACTGAAGTATATCCTATGATGACATCTGGCCAAAGCAAGTCCTTGTTACTCTATCAATACAACCATGTTTTTGTAGCACATGTAACCTAGTTCTAATTAATGTGGTTCAATTGTGTACCAAACCGCTTGCTCCAGAGCAAATTAAGCCATTGCTGTACTTCCAAAATTCCTCATTAATAGAGTTTACGGGGTAATTTAGAATACCTTATGACTCAACAGGAGACTGAGTCCGGGCAAAAATGCACACAGAATGGGAACAGATTAATGTAGTGCCAAGCTATTCTCGTTGGCTTTTTAATTAGAGAGTAAATAGGAAGGGAAATAACGTGCAGAGGCAACAAAAATAAATGCTTATATTCAAGTGACAGATTATGTTTCTAATAACAACAAAACGTGGTTGTTGCCATGACTATTAATATAGTTTAATTATGTCACAGGTAAGATTTGTGTATAAATCATATTTAGGGCATCTCACATCAAAGAGTAAAAGAATTCATCAAAATGCATTTGGATAGACACTTTATCATCCTTCATTGAGCAATTATTTGGAAATGCAAAGAAACATGCACCTGTCTCCAAAGGGGTTTAAATTACAAATTGGCATGTAATTTTTAAATCTTTTGTCAGCATAAAAGTACAGAAATCACATGCTCTCTAGGACTGGAAGGAGAGAAGAAAAATTAATACTTGGGTATTTTGTGTAACTGAGAGGTATTCACAGTCTTATGCTATAAGCGAGATGAATGAGTGAGGAGGGGAGAGGGATTGGATGAACAAGCCAGAGTAAAAAAATGGATTATTGATTTTAACTATCAGACAGACATCAAACTGTGGTAGTCATGCATAATAAGCAACATATGATTCAAATTTCTCTTTAATTTCATGGATGTTCTGCCTAAGAGGCCTCATTGGTTTTGATTGTTTTTTCTTTTATTCATGATGATTTGACAAAATTAGCTTTTGCTGTTCCTTCCTTTATTGTTGATGTTTTTATTTTGCACAGCATTTTAAGAGAGAAAATGGACTGGTAAATGTTAGTGGAAAAAGGACAATGAAAAACCAAATTGCTCAGAAGTCAAACATGACATCCTAAGCTACGATTTCCACTGTCTGTCCAAGCAGCCAGAATCAAAGTGATGACACTAAAACAATGTTTTCTGTTCAATTCCTCTGGTACAAATATGCAACAAAATTTTTTTCTCTTTGTTATGTATGATTTTTTTTTTCTACAAGTTATCATGGCTGGACTTTGCAAACAAAGATTTGGAAAGGGCTCTACCCACGTTTGTTACAAGCGCGTTGGTGGCTAAAAAGGCCAATACGAGATAGACATGTCCAGTTGCAAAAGGCACAGCAGAAAGACTCCTCAGGTGGTATATTCTGCAAGACACAATTCTTTCTGCGTTGTCTTTTCTCCTTGAGAGTGATCCTGTGTGCGTTCTCAAAGCATCAGCAGCGTTATAGATGGTGTGTCTCCAGACCTCCCGATTGGAGGCCAGAGCAGACCAGTTATGTTGATCAATATGGCCAAGGCTGAGATGTTGTTTCAAGGGAGTCCTTGTATCTTCTCTTCAGGGCTCCTCTCTTGTGGCAGCCAGTGGCAAGTTCACCATAAAGCAAGATCTTAGGGAGGCGGTGGTCCTTCATCCTGGAGACGTTCCCTGCCCAACGCAGCTGTGTTCTCAGCAACATGGCCTCTATACTTGTGACTGCTGCCTGCTCTAGAACAGATGTATTGGTCACATAATCTGATCAGCAGATGTTTAGGATTGTACGGAGGCAGCATTGATGGAAGCGTTCTAAGAGACGAAGGTTGGTGGCGGTAGATGACCCATGATTCAGATCCGTATAAGAGAGTAGACAGCACTATGGCTCTGTAAACACTGATCTTTGTACTTTTCTTCAAGTGTTTATTTCACCAAACTCTTTTATGAAGCTTTCCAGAGGCACTATATGCCTAGCTAACCTTGAAAGCACAGTAGGTACATTTAGCAACTTAAAAGCATTGTAGTCTAAATCCTTCTACAAAAGAAGAATCAGAAGCATACCAAATTTCTTAACCTTCCAGTCTAATTTGATTTAGTTTTTAAATGGACCTAATTGCATAAAATCCATTCTGTGTTAAAGAAAAAGAGCAATTTTTGGAGGATAAACTGTTTTTCTAATAGAACTATGAATTAAACAGTCTTAACTGCAAAAGTATTGTGAAATCTTGATAAAAATAAGACAACAAAATCCTGGTGGACAGCCCTGTGTCTAGCATGACTGAAGAACTGCTTCCTATTTCTATCAGAGCAGAGAAGATTATTTGCTTTATGACAGTCATGACCCATTTTAAGACCTGCTCCAAATCAAATGAATCAATGGCAGTATCACTGTCTGCTTATAAAGTGACAGGCTAAAACATGAAACCTAAACAATAATATTACCTTGAAGAATGTTGCCTCAGAATGATACTAGATCCAGAAACCATGTCTGGAATGTAAAAAAGAAGGAATGTGATAGTTAAGTGAGTGTAGCAAGGGAGATGACTGAAATTTGCAGTATATTCAGTGACTGAATACTTAAGTTTTAAAAAAGCAACATCTACTTTCCTATATTCTTTTGAAACAGTTTTGAAGGCAGATCCCAAAATGAAAGAAACAATATATTTGTGATCTCTCAGAACCTGAGAAACAGAAGGGAAAATTATTATTACCAGTACTACATGAAGGGAAAAATACAAACATAACAATTTAAATCTACGGCATATTCTCCGCAAGCGTGGTAGGACAATGTAGTCATACTGCAATATGTACCTACTGTGGTACAGATATAAAGTAGCACAAATATTAAGTTAATTCAGATGAAACAAAACCAATCCTGAGGAAGACGGAAGACCTCTTTTTTTTTTTTAATTTTTAAATATAATAAAAACCATTTATCTTACCAGCTTTTATAAGGCATGAAGGATCATCTTTAGGTGTCACAATGGACACAGCTTTAGAAGATGCTCTATGTGACTCCCTGAAATCAACCTTGTCTGGCCTAATGTTAGCCAATGGCCTTTCTTTCGCATTTGGCTTTTATTTTTTGTCTGGGATTTTTGCTTGGAAGTTAGAATTTATTCTTTCAATGCTCCATCAGCTACCTGTGTTGGAACTTGTTGGTTGTAATTGTTTGATTAGTTGTAATAAACTTACCTTCCTATCTGCAACACATTGTAACGCAGAGAGGTGCAATTTAGATGACTAACATGATGCATTATTGAACAGCCCAAATTAAAAGGGAATACAAGTAAGTCTGCTATCTGTCTGGATGATGGATGTTCTTTGTTTTCCTCTTTTTAAATCATGAATCTAGTTTTCTGTCTCACCAGTTCAGCTTGTAAATCCTCCGCAGAAGATTTCTAACATACCGTGTTTCCAGGGAAGCGGCAACTCTCTCCATGCCAATGACCTCTGATATTTGACATCCTGTCCCCTACTCTATTTTCCTGTATCTGATTACATATAGGGAAAGGTCAGATATTTTACTTCAGTTATCAGTGTGTTCGTTGGAGCTGACAACCAAATTAAAAACTTAGTATGGAGGAAAACAAACAAAAGTGACCCCTTACCCTCAGCCCTACAGCTCTTTGGCAAGTCTGATTCTTTCTCATATTAAAATCCCTCAAAATAAGCAATGAAATTTAATTCCATAAGCTAGGAATAATTTAACTCTCTCAAAAGCCTACCATGATGGCAGGAAAATCAAGAGGTAGCTCAAGAGGGAATAATTATGTAGAAACAGATAAAGCTGCAACGAAGTTTGCTCACATTATTAGAAAACCTGGAGCCTTTCCTCAGAACTAATTTAAGATTCTAATGTATCTTGTTCTTATGCCAAAAAAAAATAATTTACCCATAAAGAAACCCTAAATACTTGTAATTGTTCAAAATCAAGGGGTATCAAGTATAGCAGTACCTTACAATACTTTTAATGTTTTTCCTTATTGCATAAATAGCACACTATTGGTATACAAATGCTCAACAAAAGATGGTGATGTTCAGAGGATCAAATAAGTCCATGCAGTATTTCTAAATCAACTGATCTCTTGACATTAAATGATAAAATTTTGACACAATGTCTCAGAAAATCTCTGTGTAAATAAAGATAACTGGCATGTTTGGAAACCAACTCTAAGATTACAAGAAAGGTACATAAAAGAGGTGCCGGTACCTAAAGGAGGAGATCTGACTTCTGGTTGGCTTTAGTTCAACATAGTATAAGCTAATGCCGTAGTCAAGCTGAGAATTTCTTATAGGTTTCCTTTAGATGTTCAAAAATTGGCATTCTTGGATATACTAAACAGGAGGGAATAGCTTAAAGAGAGTGGGAAATTCACAGAGAAGTATGGGCACAAAATAATAAAATGTCATGCACATCGGTACATATTTAAAGGTAAAATGATAATTCTATGGAATATATTCTGAGACCAACCCTTTCAGAGACAAAGAGAAATTCTGAAAGACACGATGTGGTGCGGTGTCACAGGAGGTGATAATATAGAGATGAGCACCTAATGGGAATGAAAAGGGTCAATATACATTTCACCTATGTGCATAAAAGATATTCCTTCACTGGAAAGGATGATGAAATGTATTTCCTATCTAGCTCATGCATGATGGCACCTTTGTTTAATTCTGTTTTCAGAATATTATTGACAAATATGCACACAACAAGTAGAGTAACAAATGTCTACATATTTTAAGGCCGTACTTTGATTAAGAAAGAATAAATGATTAAGCATATAAAAAAGAGGCACATAAGAGTAATCTGCTAAGCAAGAGAAATGCAAATTAAGAAAAAAAAAAGCCTTGAAAATTTATGTAAAAACTTTATTATTGTTAGCTAAAATATATGCATTTAACAACTATTAATCTATCAATCATCAAATAGCCTAGTGAAATAGAGATGCATTATTTCTCCTTTTTTCTTTTAGAGAATATAGATATTGGGTTCCAGTTTAGTGAAGTATTTACTGAAGTATTAAGTTTAAGCACTTGACTAATTCCAGTTTTCTAACTGAACTACATTACTCATTCAAGATTAGAGTTCTTAAATATCCATGCTCATGAATAAAATGGTAGGAGAGCCAAAATCTGAAGTTCTCTGAGGTTTTACCCCAGTGCCTTAGCTAAAGGCTGATTTTATTTCTTCTCCTACTCATTAAGCTCACAAAAAGAGCAGCAGGAGCCAAAGGCACTTATGAACACAACCAGGAGATTAGCAACACTGGTAAACACTGAATATTGAGCTATCAAGCATTAGCAGAGAGACA
Organism: Corapipo altera; assembly: GCF_003945725.1. NCBI lineage: Eukaryota > Metazoa > Chordata > Aves > Passeriformes > Pipridae > Corapipo > Corapipo altera. Next base: position 32,038,967 of record NW_020884874.1, read on the forward strand.
AAGCAGCACACTATCATGTTTTTTTCCCACATCTTAGTCAATATTTCTTACATGTAGCAGTAAACATTCTTGTGTTATTCAGTACATTCACAATGACATCTATAGTATTAAAACATAGATTAGAAAACATAAAGTTTAACCTGCGTTAGCATGGATCTGAATTTGTAATGCATGCCAAACTGTTTTCCTCTCGCTCTTGTCTATTATGTACTCAAAAATTCAAAAAAATCAGCTCAATAAAGAATAGGACTGAATACCAAGTTTCCCATATTATTATTCAGTAGGAAAAAACCATCACCTTATTTAGAAGAACTGAACAATTGTATATTTAAAATACTGAAATTCAACCAACATCTGTTAGCCTCTAAGGCAGCTTTCATTAAGGCCATCACCTCTTCATGAGTCACTACAGGGAGCTATCATTAACATTAGCCATGATTAATGAGGATGTTGCCAATTACAATTATTCCACTCCAAAGCCTAGCAACATTCTGACAGTGTCACATAGCCTGACTACCACCTCCATCCTCTCAATTGCCTCATTAAAAGAAATCCCTGTTGCAGTTTACTTTAGATTATAATGCAAAACTCGAGCAATGCTGGGAAGTTCTCCTTGGTTACGGGAGAGATGGGATGGTCCTTTCAGGCTGCCTCTGGAAAGTACTAAGATGCAATCACTGAAAGAAGAGTCTGCACCCACTATAACACAGGGGGGGTTAAAAAAATCAGGTAAAAGGTGAAATAAACCTTTATTTTATTACTGTAAATCTAAAGGAACTTATTTCTAATCTGTACGTTTCAGTATGTTGCTGTTGATAATTCTATTATTAAATGCCATTATAAAGAAAAGTCTTTGAGAATTTATTTTTCCCTAATCTCTGATTTTTTATTTCTTTTTTGATTCTGTATCGAAGTTAAGTGGCATGGTGTTTTATGTTTGTTTCCTTTGAATGGATCCAAACTGGGAAAAATGTCTTCTCTGTTCGGTTCTTCCACCTAAAATCTTTCCCTCCTGTCAAGTGGAAAAACTACAGAAGAGTTCAAACAGAAGCAAGTCCAACAATCAATTAACTCATTTTCTCAGGAACACAAGCATTTTCCTGCTTTGGTCCTACCAGATTATACTGACCATATTTCCACTTTACAAGGCTGTCCAACATTTGGGCTCCAAAAGAAATCCAAGATAAGTTTTTTTAAAATGTCGATTTGTTTAGGCAGTTCTGCTCTGAGTCTTTCCAAAAATAAAATTATGGCCAGTATGCTAAAAGCAATCTTTTATTTCCTGCTACTGTAAATGCAAAAGAAAAGTGTTAAAACATCATTAAAGTTGAAGCTTAACCTCACAAAGGAAACTTATATCATTAAATCCATGATACCCCCATGCTGAAGGACTTCCTAACAATACTGGACTGTCTTTGTGCTTATTCCTTTGTCTCTTGTGTTGCTTGGAAAACACTGTGCCATCAAAACATACTGCTTGTAAAGGATTTGATGGTGCTTCTTCTCTACAAAGTGACAGTCCCTTACTGCTGAGTAACTAGACACTGAAAATACAGCCAGCAGATCTTAGTCCAGCTTCACAGGCTCCTGCTTACTTTGAGCTTTTGGTCAGCTTAACCATTCTCAAGAACAACCAATTTTTTTAAATTTATTCCATAATTTAGAAAGGCCACTGTGAATCTTGGCCATCTATAAAGATTGTATCCCAAATTTAATTTACTATTTTTGTTCCTTATTCATACTCTTTATTTTATTTACCTAAAACAATTATTGGCTGCATAAACTAATATTAAACCAGACTTGCAATAAATCCTATTTTTATTAAAATAGGGAAAAAATCACATTTTTAATGCCAGTGAAGTTACATATAAACCCTTTCTAAAAACTTTTTAGAAGTTTGAAAATATTATTGAGAAATTAATTCTTCACTTTATCATGTTTCCTTTTAGAATCTTCTCTGTGAGTAAAAATCCCCAAAAAAGCAACTCAGCACTTTTATTTACAAACAAATATCAGTGTGTTCTCTGGTACTGTTGAAAATACTTCAGTTGGGAATCTTCCTCCTTACAGTCTATGCTGTGTTTCAGATTGAAACCCTAAAAAACTTTTTTTTGCTTTGCCTGTAGCAGAATGTACTGTCAAGAATCAATCATAATGTCTCTGCTGAAAGTTTTGGTGGAAAGACAAATTGACTGAGACCTAACTATTTAACTGTAACAGGGACCATTCTGTTGTACTGAACATCTTGCAAATACTGAGAAATACATCTAGAAATGGCTACTTTTCTTTTGCTTCCTTCTGTGCTTAGGAGAAAATATTTTGATTTGTTTCTAGACTTGTTTGAAATAGTATGAGAAAAACAGATAGAAAGGAATATGCAGGAAAAGTTCCTTTAAGGAATTTGTATTGCATTTAATTCTGAAATAGTCCCACGGTGCTAGCTTCCACTACAATTCTGTTTCATCACCTACCTCCTCTACAGCATCTGATCACATAGACAACTTAAACCACTTCCAGTTTTTCAGAAAGGATGCACTGCACTATGCTTTGCATCCGTACAAAGGACTCCTTAGCTCACTTAAACTTGGATTTCAGGGCCAATTTGAACTTTAGGGAGTACAGACCCAGTATGAAACACATGACACAGCCACACAGGGAACTGTCAAATGGACAAAATATATCAAGATGCAAGTTGGAAGGAATGTCTGTGGTCTCATGAACCCTAAAATCTTCCATCAAAGCTGTTTTGTTCAAGCCAATATAAAGATTACCCTTTCATTCCTTTTGATCTGCCTATTACTAGCTTTATGCCTAATAGTAACTATTTTCTATCTATTTAGCTGATCAAAGTGGAGTCCAAGAATGTAAGTTCCATTTGCTTCCAAAATCTTCTCAGGTGGAAGTACACAGAATCCTTCACAATAACCAAAAGGAATTCTGTAACTCATAGGACATCAACAAACAAAATTGTTGTGGGGTGAATAAGCAAAATAAGATGACTGCTAAGAACCTTCTTAGCATCTATTGGAAGGCATGCAATACCTGCATGCCACAAATGTTCTCTTAAAATCCAGTACAAAAGTAATCTAACACAGGAAGCAAGGGATAGAAAGGATTCTACTTAAAGTTCAAAAAGTCATCAAAATAGCTTGTTTTCAGTATCTAGGAAACTTTAGAGAGTACAACAGACCACTTGTTTCTTGATGGACAAAGAGGTGGTCAGCTTGTTAGGCTTTGTAAAGGACTGTATGTGTTAAGCAGATGCCATATTGTTGCCAGCACTAGAAAATATTCGCCTGTGTACCAACCGGTTTGTGGCAAGATATAGTTTATCCTGAGTTTTCACATTTCAAGTGTGATTGACAAGTGAAGTCAAGGTCTGCGGCGTATGCTCACATATATGAGAATTTGGTGTTGTTATGAAAGGTGGACTCACAACAGTTTCTTAGGTAAACACTAATTAGTGACTGTCTGCTAGAGAATCCAAACATGACTGTATGGTTAGAGAAAAGTTAAAAAAGCAGAGTGCCAACTCTGTGTGTTCAAAGGTACCTGCAGTTCCAGAGCAGGGTGCATTGCACTTGTCATTTCCCAGCTCCAGGGTGCATAAATGTTAACTGGTTTTTTTTTAACTAATGATACTGAAAAAAAAAATTTCCTATTGTATGCTAGTAGTAGTGGGGAGGAAAAGGTAAAGATCCAAACACCTACTAAGAGCAGCAAAATTGGCACAGGCAATGAGGAAATGCGCAGACACACACAAATGCAAAGAAACTTATGTTTTGGTATATTTACTGATGAAAGTTATCAGAATGTTTCCCAGTTTTGAAAAGCCTCCTCTTATCATTCTAGGAAGCAAAAATGTGCTGAAAACCTTCTATGGTAAATGTTGTTCACTTGTTCTCATTAATCAAATTCAGTGTTTAAAAGTGCCACAAGTCCCTACAACATTTTCCTAATGACTATCACTTTTTGATGATATATCCCACCGTTTTTCTGTAGCCTAAGTAACTGTCTTAAAATCCATTACCCCTAGCAGATAGAGAAACAACTTAAATGACAGAGCTCCAGGCTAAAAGAAGTGAGGTGGAAGGAAAACAGCAGTTGGGATCTTCTGCAGTTGAAGACTAATAAAATCCTGAAATACGCTTCAGTTGACTACACAAATAGGCTACGAAAAATTCTAGTGGTTTTAAACCAGACAAAACCCCAGAAAATGAACACAGCATATTGTGCAGTCCTAAGCAGCTCTGTAAAACAGTGTGACACTTCAAAAAAACACATTTAGTCCAATAGGGTTGTCACCATAGAGCCTTCTGTATAAGAGAGTACCACTAAACAATATCACTTCTACTTATTGCTGTCACCCACAGTGAGCTGCAGACCTTGCTAATCTTACTAACCAGCAAATGCATCTCTTTAACCATTAACATAGACATGCGCTTAAACATTTTCAAAGCAAATTGTGTAGAAAATGAGCAGACAATGTGCACAAGTGAATGGGAATGTGCATGCCCAAAGGAAAGCATCAGCCAAAGGACATCTACGAGCATGCAATGACATGTTGCTCAACAAGAGTCATGTTGACAGCACGCCTAACTTCACATTTGGCTGGAAGAGAACACAGGAATTCCCCAAATGTTTTTCTAAGCACATTTTTGAAGGTGTATGCAGTCTTATTCTGATTTTACACAGAACAACCTATGGGGAGAGTAAGGTTCATTTCACAGTCCTCTTCAGATCCCAAAGCGCATGTGCCCAAGACAAATAATAAAAAAAGGCTTTTGTGTTACTCAGTAGAAGTTTCTTATCTGGTTAGTTCTTTATATTATTAGTGACATCCAGCCTTCTGCTTAAAAACCTGGCAGTCAAGATATAGTAGATGCTTGTGAGAAGTGGCTGAAAAATGGGAGGCTTGCAATCAGAGACGGTTTTATACTTAGCAAGTTTCTGAAGTTGCTAAGAGAAGACTCATCCAGCCACATCCTATAATCAGGAGTTTTCCAGAAGGAAGTCTAAATTGAATTATGTTTTGCTCAGAATAGCCTTAAGAAAAGCTCTTGTATACCGAGATGAAAACAGCACCATTAGATGACAATAATTTATTTAACTCATGTGTCTTTAATTTTAAATAATAAAATAAAAATCTGTTCAGTGGACCTGGAGTAGAGCTCTAGGAGTGGCTTCTCATGTTGGAAATGCCCCCATAATGAATCTTTTGATACGTAATTCTTTCTGCCTCCTTTTCTGAATTGGGAGAATGCTCTAGGGAACTTATGCTGAGAAGGAATACATTTATTTGCCATGCTGCCTGCTGGAGCAGCTGTGTCCGAGGCCTCAGAAAACTGAACATGTTCTTGAATGTTGATGATTGCAGAGAAAGATTTTCTTTTCATATCTTTGAAAATGCCAGATGTTAAGCAGTGAATTATCTGAAATATGCGACACCCAATAGGTATCACAGGAAAAAGAATTCTAATGGGTGACTTTATTTCAATATAGAAATAGGATTTTAACAGGATTTTTTTATGGTATACATTACTGGGGGGAACTAGGAGATCCCCAGTAGTTGTGTACTCTGTATTGTATAAGATTCAAAGTATCAGTGACACAAATGTGGAATTACTCAGTTTAGCAGTAACAACTCTGCCCAGTCTCTCTGGTGAACACGAGTATCTGTTCAACAAAATAATTAAAACATTTTAAACTAAAACAATTTTTAAAAAATTAAAGTAATAATAACTATCTAGTCTAGATCAAGTGTATTTCTGCAGCTTTTAGGCAATACTAGTAATATTTTTTGCTCAGATTTCATATGATCTGCTAGTACCTGAGGTCAGATACCTTGAAGACTTTCTATATCTATTTGTGATAATTCTTAGGTAAGTTCTCCAGTTTCAATCATCTTCCACCACGTATTAATGTCTGAAGTTCTCAACAACCTTCCACTACACCAGGGGAGCTGAGCAGCTAAACAGCACCTTTGCAAAAAAAGGTGGTCCTGAGGGATAACAAACAAGCAACGTGGGCTTGTGGCAAAGAACAGATGGTGGCCAATTCATCCGTGGAGATACTCATAGCCCAAACAGACATGGTCCTAGGCAACTGTAATCTGTTTGGAGCTGAATTTGAGTTCCTGCAGAGAGCCTGTACAGGAAGAAGAATCTGGATCCCTGAGTGTGACACTTCCATTACTCCTGTTTACATTGGAGTCATCATTTAGAGTGTGGTTTTTTTTTGGTTTGGTTGGGGTTTTTTTGTTTGTTGTTTTTTTGTTTCAAAGACATCAGTGGAAACAGGAACAGACTCAAAAACTTAAATATCAGTCAGAGTGTGCTCTCAATATTAAATGCTGGATTTCAGTGCACAAGAGAGAATGTCAGGATCTTAAACTAAAGGGATAAGATGCTCTCGTAATTGGCTTGAGCTGGAAAGGTTGACATCCATGGATTCTATAGCTCCCCAGGGACTTGGATAGGGATCCATCAGGAGATCACTCCAGATATAGCAAAAGATCAGAGAACAAAATATATTTAAAGTGCAATAGTTAGAATGCAAACGACAGTGTTACAGGAAGCTACTTCTTGTCAGGCACTTTCGTAAGTGAAGCAAAGAAGCAAACCAGTGCAAAACAGAACATTCCCCTGTCTCTAATAAATTCTATCTACTCCACAATGCTGCCTGCATTTTCTGAAGATCTTTGCCCTAAGTTAAGCCAATCTATATTCATAAACACAGTAAGTAACCTTTGTGTGCTGTGTGACAAATTCTGTAGTGGTTTAGAAACTCTCAGAAGTTGATGACATTCATCAAAATAGATTCCAGAGGACTCATACATTTTTCTCAAGCAGTTTTCCTAAAAGATCAAAGCAGCATTCATGGAGCTTGCAGAGTCACAGAAAAGCAGCCAAAGGATTTAAGTAATTATTAGGTCTGGCAAAACAGAACTAATATAAACACTATCACTTTACCTCCCTCAATACTATAGCTATTAATGATGCCATAGTTATTGATCCATAGCATTTCCATTATAAACCAGAATTTTCAGAGGTGGTATAAAACCAAGCTGTTTTCCTGAACCTTAGACATCTCAGCCCAAATGCCAAGATTTTATTAAATCCTCCACCTGCAGAGGAAAAAGCTTAACATTTCCCTGCAATTTAAGATGCTTCTAAGACATAAACAGTTTTCTTTTTTTCTATTCCACTTTTAAGAAATATTCAGAATAAACAGGGAGGGGGATTAAAAAACATATTTATGATAGGTATGGCATAATAATGTTTCAAAAATCTAAAGCTATTTCTCTGAAGTACTTGACTAATATGCCTTCTCTTCACTTGGAGGTTTAAAACCTTGCTTATGTTCTTTTACTATCACTAGGTTACAATAATGCAGTAGTTAAAATGTGTACTTTGGAAAAAACCTTAAAACATACATTTTATGAAATATATAATCTACATTTGAGGAATTTAAAATAACAGGCTTAAGACTGTGATGGTTGGTCAAAATCAACACAGCAGAGAAGAGATTTCCATTAGAAAGGACAGATAAAATCTTTCAGATTTAGTCCACAGAGATTTTTAATATGTGAACAAACCTCTCTAAGTACATATTTAGACAAATGATCAGAATATGGCCTTTTGGGTAAATAATATGTAATTATAAACACTCCGAGGGGATCATTCAATGTCTTACATTCTGGACTCTACATTAAATACAAAGAGCAAAGAACCATGATGGCAGAATTTCTTCTCCTGTGTATTTGGCTCCATGTAGTGTCTTCAGTTAAAACTCTTCTTTAAAGAAATGCTGTCAGTGCTGTGTCACAACAATGACAACAGAACACAAAATATTTTGGATTCCTGATTTTCAAGAACTAAATTTAATTGCTATGATTAGGAATAAAATAAACACTGGTAGAATATAGCATATGCTAGGATATAACACGTTAGAAATACTTTCAGAAAATAGATGTGACACTGCAGCTTAAATTAAAAGTCTTAAAACTATGCACTTGACTTGATGTGCTACAGCTACCTTACAGGTCTAAGATACCCCACAAGGAAGGTTTTTCATCTTTTGCAAGTTTATTTCAGCAGAGAGACTGCAAAATATTTTGGTAACCAATAAGTTGACTTATTTTGAAGAAAACTCAGTGTTATACTGATGATTTTTGTCCAAACTCACCAATATAAAATATCAAACTAAGTTTTTTACTAGTAACTGGATTGTATCTTAAAAAATAAATAATTCTTCATTCTTTACAAAATCTTAAAAGCTTTTACCAATTTTTTTTATTTGTGTAAGACGCTGAATACAGAGAGAATATCCTCCTTTCTCTGTGTTCCATAGAAGAGCTAAGATTATGCTTGGAAATCCAGCTGGCTGAATAGGAAAACTAAATTGGCAGTAGCCATGCACAAGCCTAATAAGATTTTCTGAAACAGCTCCTGAGCAAATAGTTTTCATCCCTCCACTGCTTCTGTTTTCTTGTACCCAGAAGTTTGAAGCCAACTGTTTGTAAAATACTGACTGCTTTATTTTGGGTCAATGTTTTTGCCAACAGCTGCTCCACTGTAAAACTTTGCATTTAGTGGCAAGTACAAGGGGAAAAATTAAAATAATGAAGGTGAGAATGACACTGTGGTACCTGAGAGCAGTTAAATGCAATGGCAAAGAACACAGCAGTGTCCCAGAGAAAGCAAATGATTTAACCACATGGCTGCCTACCTCATTACACAGAGAAATATAGTCTTGCAAGTTTTGCCTTCATCCTGTGCTGTGTGGAATAGCAAATCCCAGCATTTCATACAACAGCTGTTACAGTGAATTTATGAAGTATATACTCTTCATCTTCCTCTGTATCTTCCCTCCTTTTTTTCCCCTTGATCAAGCATCAGCAAAATAGGCATGACTGAATCTGTTTTCTACCTTTGCCATTACTTATTTATGTATGTCTGCTCTGGGGCTATACAAGATGGTGGGAGATGTGGGAAACATTTTGCAAATCACTGTTGCAAGATAGTACTACTATAAATGGCACTGATATAGCAAAGTATCTTCCCACAGGCACTAATTAAAAAGCAATAAGCTCACTTGAGAAGTGTTTGCTTCCATTTCTTTCCTTCAGTACTCAATGCACTGAAGTCTCTCCTTTCTTCCCTGATTACAACTACACGTTAAAACCTGACACAAATAAAGGTACGAGATAGAAACTTTTTTTTAAAAAAACCCCATAAACCAAATCTCTTTCGTTACTTTCCTGTGCAAGCTTTTGTATAATGAGTTACAGCTTAAAATTTCTGCCTAGAGAACCTTATTTTTAGAAATCTGGCTGTGAAAGAGCTGCTTTTTAACAGAAGCCTGGGTTCTGAAAACAGGCTTCTGACTTGACTGCCAGTTTGCTTGTGATGAAATATCAATGTTTTGTATATTTTCTGCAAAATGTTAACTTCTTTAATAGTTATCACATACCCATCACTGTCAGGGATGAGTATTACAACATGTGCATAAATTGTATATTCCTATGTGAACATACAAGGTTAGCCGGATTATATTCTGACAGTGCAAGTAAATGAAGATGGTTCACTTTGCCCATAAACATAATGCAGACAACAGACAAAGTAAAAACTGGGAACAAACAAATGAGACCTCAGAAGACACTAATGAGGAAAGAAATGAATGGAGGAAGGAGAGGAGAAGGTCAGAGAGGAGAGGGTCAGAGAGGGTTGGAGAGGGTCAGAGAGGAGAGGAGAAGAGAGGAGAGGAGAGGAGAGGAGAGGGGAGGGGAGGGGAGGGGAGGGGATTTCACTTTTATTTATGCCTATCAACAGCTATTCATTTACTTCCTACAATTCCAAACTGTCTCTTTGCTTACACACCTTGCCACTATATAAACACATCAAATGCAGAAACTCCAATTTTAAGGTAAATTCCTCGGTGCCTAAATAGGGACCAAAACAGGGTTTACTACTGAGAAACCAAGAACTCACTCCTTGCTTTCCTGCTGAAGGGGACAGGTGAAGAGTCTAAGCTTAAGGACTGAGTCATAACCTACAACTCTACTTCCTATAAGTCTGTAAGTCTTCTTGGTCTCCATCTCCCTGAGATAATATAACTAAATTCAATAAAGTGCATTTAATTAATTGATTAACTTTTAATTGAGACTTTAAGCAGGAAAGAACTGCCTGATCATCTTGTGTAATGGGATGCTGAAGTTCCTACTCTGTTTTTAATACAAAATAGGCCTCATTCCTGCAATAGACCTGTAGATGTACGAACGCCAGACCTTTAAAAGGGATGTGTTAGGTACTGGTAGAAGTTTAGACAAAGAAAATTGGAGTTCAACAGTGGCTTCCGACATACCAGAGAAGTGGAGTCAGCTGGCCAGTACCGAGTTTCTGACCTGCCTCTGGGGTAAAAGTCAGCAAGTTTAAAGCCAATATGTACATCTACCCTACACTACAGTCTGCAATGGAGAAGTATATGAGTCTGGTTAAAAACTCTCTCCCTTATGCCACACTGTACTTCAATATTTGAATTTATGTCTTTCTCTCCCCATGTACACCTATTATATTCAGCAAGAATATATAGCATTTTCCTTTAGAAAGACAAATACTGTGAAAATGTAAACACTATGTAAATTGCTTACCAAGAATTTCACTTTATCTCACCAAGAAAGAAAAAAGAATATTCTTAGATAAATAAATAGACTCTTTCCTTAAAACCCTAAATCATGAACTAAAGAAATAAAAGCTCCTGATGGGTTGGAGAGTAGAATCAGTAACATAGAAAGAACACAAGAAACTTTGGCATTATGGTATGTTATCTGTTGAAGGAAACCATATGTTCTAAAAGTTATATACTTGGTCCTGGGGCCGGGGAAAAAGAATTATAACAATTACAGTACCATTAACAGATGTACTTTACTGTGGGATTTACAGCATCTTTAGAAAGTGTTTTACAGCTGACCCTTCAGCACTGAGGCTGGTATGTGTCAGAGGGGTTAGGAAGCTCAGCTACAATCACCATCATGGGTAAGGTTCTGCTCTGCTCTATAATCCATGAGGAACATCTCACTGGTAAACAACAGGCTAGAAAAATAAAATGAATTCCCAAATACAAGGGCAGACAGGTGGTGACAGGAATCTAAATCTAGGAAACTAAATTACCGTTTCTGTAAAACTCTTAGCATAGTTAATGACAGATTTACTTTTCTCATAAAATAAATTTTAAATTCCAGCCTTGTTACTGACATCTGAACTGAAACACTTGTGTAGCAAATAGGTCAATTTAACCAACAGGTTCTGCTTTTTAACCAGTCCCCATAAGATTTTCTGCTACAGCAGTCCCAGAAGTAGTAGTCTGTAGTTTGTGGCTTTGATATGGTCCTGAATAACTGCTGCAGCAAATACTATTACTTTCTAAACCCTATTACAAAGATAGAAAATCAGGATGGAAGGTTTCTACCACAATGCAAAGGCAGAAAAGGATTCCTTCATTCAAAGTATTTTCCAAAGGTAATGAAGTGGAATGTAAAACTTTTGAAGATTAATTTTTCACAGAGGATTAATTTTCCTTCACTTTTATGGGTGAGGATGAGGTATAACTTCGCTCAGGACAAATATTACATGTCTAAAAGTTTTACTTTAATGTAAAATAGTTATAAGTAATAGAGAATAAACGTTCTGCGTTTCATGAACTTTCAAATTCTATAGATACCTGTATTGGTTACTAAAGACTAGGAAGAATGTACTACTATAATTTTACAGTATGTAGTTAATTGACTCTGAAGAAATACTGTATATTTATGAATAAATATACATAAAAAGTACATTAAAAGACTCTGTGTACAGTAACACTGTAATTTTCAAACCATGAATAGGTATAAAATAATGTTAAAATAAAGAAAGAACTATGTTCTTGTTTATTATACAACACCCCTGTTACAGATTATAAGTCTTTATGTATCAGTGTTACCCAGACATAGCACACTGAGATTGGTGTCTGAGGAGAGTCTTAGCCAGTGGGTCCTGCAGACACAAGTTGGATCTTATTGTTTACATGATTTTACACTATATTGAAACTGTAAAACAATATAGTGGAAGCCAAGTGCTACTTTCAATCCAATTTGCTTACCTGTTGCTATTTGTCCAAAAGAGACCAATGATTCTGTCCACATACTCCCAACATGCTGCTTGTTGTCACAAATGGAGAGGCCTCTTCCCTCATGATCCCCATTTGAAAGGGATTTTACACATACACACACACGCACACCCCAAACTCAGTTTCTCCCATCCTCTCTCAAAAGTCCTCATCTATGTCAAAATTATCCCTCCTCTCTTGAGTCTTGTTTGCAAAGTGAAAGCAGGAGGACAGCCAATGAAGTTGCTACACATGGTCATGTCCTTCATTTCATATAGAGACTGATTACAGTAACTTTATCAAAATTTTAGCAGCATAGTTGAGGTTGACATAAGGTTGTAACAGATCACAAAATAAGGTTTTTTTCCGTCTGTGTGCTTCTAATTTTTGTACAAACATGAGATAACTTGTTAATAGGTGTGTTGTGTTCTGCTGAGCTTTAGCTCTGTATGGAGTAGGTAGAAAAATCCCCTGTAATTTCATCTCAAATGTAATACCTAGAGATTTCATCCCACATATTTCAAGAGAGTCAAATGCCAAGAGACAGATATAGAATCTATAAAATATCAGAGCCATTGACAATAAAACATATTAGATATTGTAAACCAGTAAGAATTAATTAAATAAATCCTTTCCTTTTTCCACTTCATTCTACTATATTTTGTTTTCAGGAGGCTAACCAGGGTTTTTTTACATCATTCCACTAGATTTTTCAAGCATATGGTCAAACGGAGAACACAGTGACTAAGTTGTAGACTTCCAGCCTCAACAATCTGCACTTGAAAAGGAGCAGATCCATATGGTTTTCTCCTTCTCTTTCTCTCTTTTTTTTTTTTTTTGGTGTATTGTGTACCAGTTGCTAAAACACTTGTCCTTTTTTACATAAGACACAGCATTTACAGGCGCACCTTTTGCTGTGTGAGACAGTTTCAATTCCTGACAGCACAGGAAGCTTAGTTTACTCATTAAAAGGAGCCTTTCCCAGAAGTTAATCTACTGTCTTAGCTTTCACCAGCAGCTTTTGGATTTATGCACACTGTGTAATTGGAGAATGTTTATGTATAATTAAAGTACATACAGACAGGTAAGTCTATTGCAAATTGTTTTTCTAAGTGAAATGCATCTATTTACAGTAAACTAGTGCCAAGATTGTTGCAGTCTAATTCCTAGCAGATCTAGTTTCTGAAATTGCTATCCACACATTGCTGAGACTCATTAAAAGTCTGTATCAGTGGCCTGAAGATTTTTGATGTTTTCTTTATCATTAATCTCTATGTCACTGACACAGAGCAGGTTCTAGATCAGCCATTTTCAGGTAAAATCTTCTTTCTTCAGATGAAAGAATAATAAATACAGGATCTTCCATTTTATGCATGTTAGTCATTTTATACACAGACCATTCATATGTGCTTTGTACAGAAAATCCTGGCTGCAAGATAAAAATACCAAACTAGAGGTGAGGCTGCTCATGCAACATTCTCTAAAACTGAATGTGATCAAGCATATGAGGAGTGATGCACTTCCTTTATTAATCAGTACTTTACTATTTGGAGCTGAATCTTTAAAGAGAAGGGAGCATAGAGTACTCAGTCACATTTATTCTCAATTGTATATTGTTTATGGGTCTCACATAACCTTATTACTGTAAAGGGAGTAAAATCAGGCCTTGATTTGAGTCACTAGCCACAGTAGCCCTTCTTTTTTGAGAGAAGCCCCCAATTCAATTTCTCGCTAGAATGGATTTTTCACAAATAAGGATAATCCTTCATTTAGTGTTTACACACTTGGTTACCTCTTAGCATTCCTCGCTGTCATATCAGGTTTTCAGATTTTATTAAAAATTGCCAGAATTCATTTATGCATTAGTTTGTTTTATTATAGTTATGGACGAGCTGGCATTCAACAAATTTTGCATTAAGAAATAATAGTCATGATTTTATCAGAATATAACAGAACCCATACCAAATTTTACCTGCATTTTCTTGTGACACATTACTGTCCATGCATGTCCAACATATTCAGCCAGCACAAAATGAGTATCTGTACTGGCAAAAAGTAAACTATTTTTCACTTTCCCACTCAGGGTCTCTAATTTCTTTTATCAGAGAACACAGGGCAAAATGGATTGTAGATAACTATGTGGCCTCCCTGAAGTATACATGAAGATTCTGCTCACTGCAGAAAGTTAAGGTTCAAGCATATGGGTTATATTCTAAATAAGAAAGCTACAAAATGTCAATTCTCTTCAAAGACATATAGAAACTGAAATATGCTAGAAAAAGTAAAAGCAGAAGAGAAACACAAGAGTCAAACTGAAGGAAAATTTTTCCAGTAGAGTACAAACATTTTAAATAAAATTAGAAAATTTGTAGAGTTAAAAGAACATTAATCTAGCAATTTCATTCTGAAGTAAAGAAAGCCTATGAATTCTAATTTCCTCTTTAAATTACTGTTTTGCCAAAATTCCAAAGTCATCAGTCTTAGCCTTTACCACTGGGTCTGAATTTCAGGAAAGAGCTTTTTAAACTAGCCAAAAAACCCAGCACTGAGATAGAAGGGGACAGAGAACCTGCTGGCTCTCATTTCTGATCACAGCCTAGAACCTGAACAGCCCCATCCTGCATTCCTCTTAATTGGGTTGGTCACAGGGATAGGATGATATCAGCCCTAATGTATGATAACATCAACTGAATAATTACGAATTATTATAATGACATCAAGACCAGTAGGGAATTATGAGAAAAATGGAAAAAAAAAACCCCACCAAACTCTTTTGACACTGTTTCAAAAGCATGGGAGTGATGCAAAATTAGTTTATTTTTTAAATCCATCCTCTATAAATAAATCTGTACATCACCATATAAAATTGATAGTATATTCTGACATGGTCTTACACCAAAAAACCCCCATGTATGACATCACATAATAAATACATTGTTTAAAATGCAAGCAAAAAAAGTGAAGTAAAACATAAATAAAACTATTGCATAGTGAAAGCACACTTGCTTCCATGAGTTTGTATTTTGGTTTTTGTTTACTTTTCCTTTTAAGAATTTTTAAAGATTTTTTAGTACTGTACAAAACCATAGAACATCCTTTCCTATTAGCCCAGAATAAAAACAACCCTCAGTTTGTCACATTAAAATTTTCTGAACTAATTTATATCCTGTAAGGCAGAAGTTGCGTATATAAACTGTTTACTCTGATGGCACCTGAGTGCACTACTTTAAGTCCATTTTGCTTCTCACCAAATGTACTGTCATGCTTCAGGCAGAGATTTAATCTGGTGACTTGACCTCAACAGAAAGGTCCACGAGGCTCAAGACTCATCCAAGTAATCAGAAAGTACTTCAGTTTGGTGATTATTTTTCATAAAATTGTATGAAATTATTTCTAACCACATATAGAAAGAGTTTGGAAGTTTCTGGACCCGAGCTAAAGCAGACAAATCTAGAGATTCAGAAGAGACTGCATATTAAAACAAAATTATTCTCCTACTCTTAAGCAGCACCTAAACCACCAGGAAAATCTTGGGTTAAACACATTGTTGCCTATTTGCCCAAGTTTGTTAGTTTAAGACAAGGAAAGCAATTAGACCCGACTGAAATTAAAAATCTAACCTCAGTGGAGTTAATTTCCTCCATCTGAACCTAAATTTTGCAAATCAAGCAAGTCAGAATGTACAGAAAGAATACGAATACCTAGAATGAACACGTTGCTCAGATGAGGACAGTTCAAAATTGTACGTCCTCTTAGCTGCACAGGCAATCTGCAACTTGAGGTAGGACCAATACACTTGAGGTAAATATTGAAAACATGCCCTACCATTTATGACATCTATATTGGTAACAGAAAAATAACACCATCTTTGGTCATTTTTTCAAAGTTATGGACATTACTCTGCAACAAGGCAGCAGTACTTTCAGCTGGCAGGTTATGTGCAGAGCTAGGCAGCAAAAAGCCAGCAGAAACCTCTCTTGGTGCTCTTTATAGGAACCTGAGGCATCAGCTAAAATGCAGTGCCTTACTCTGAAAAAGGTAACTTCTGCCAACTGAGCTGACTTTTTTGACAGCACTTATGGAAATAAGGACATGCAGAACATACTGATTCTAATGAATCAAGCCTGAATTCAAATTTTTAAAGATAGCAATAAAATTTAGAACTTGGGGATGTACAGACAAATGGAAGACAACTGCAAAATGCTTTCACCATCAGATCATAAACAACTGATGCGCACAAGCAGATCAAATCAAAATATACCACTGATACTCTCTTCTCTCATCTTTTATGATGATGTACAAATAGTCTAGAAAAACTTCAGGGTTCAATGTTACATGTGTATTTGTATAGTTAAAAACAAAAAAAAATAACCCAAACAACTGGACTCCTAAGATAATCAAATTCTTAACAGAGAAGCATTTACTAACTTTCAAAAATACTCCCAAACCAAACATATACACCTTCTACATTCAAGATATACCACTATGCTCTTTTTTCTGCATAAAGGAGCAAGCTTTAAACACGTGCAATTACTATAGGGAACCATGGATGTCTTCTTTTGTTCAGCTGCTTACAGCAGAAAAACTTAAATGAGTACTAACAATTTATTTGTGGATAACTAACTGGTCATCACCCCCAAGAAGAAGGGGAAAACCATCATTAGAACACTGCATACCTCTGCCAAGAAAATTAAATCAATATAATTACCATGGCTGTGGTTCCATCATGTTAAAGATGTTTTATAGTAATGAAGCTCTGAGGAAAGATTCAATGAATTTGACCTTAATACCTTTAGCTCACAACCCTAGCAATATAACTTAAAATTAGCTGTTTTTTTAGTTAAAGAACTCTTGAGGTTTTACTCACATAATGTTTAAGTACTCTAAACCTTTCTTATTGCATAATTCAGTCCCAAAACAGGAAAAAGCCCACAATCTCAGACTCTACAATTGTAAAGATTTGGAGGGATTTCTTCTGCAGTGAGGTAGAATAGAGATCTGTTTATAGTTCTTTTAGAGGTAAGTAGTTTCTTTAATATGTTTTCAATTAACCTAATTAGTTATCAATACTTTACATCAACATACTATAGATAATAATAATAATTTAGAACATGCATCAGCTTCTTAATGGAGATGAAGGAGCACTTATAATCTGACATTTGCTACTTGTGCTACTAAAATACCTTATGTAAATATACTTATTTTTTCCTCTTGAGCCAGCTGGTGCCTCAGATATTCCAGCACCTTAAAAATCAAGAGGAAAATTATTGACCCTTTAGAATTGTTTAATGTTCATCATTATGAAAAATGTTGAAATAATGTAGTGCTAGCATGCTGTCTATGTCCCCACAGCTATCTAAGGAATAATACTTGGAAGACAGAAGTTTGGCTGTTCTTTAATAAAGAAAGCAAATTAGGAGAGTTATGCACAGGGACATCTGAATCTCAGTGGCAGCTGCCATATTAAAAAAAAAGCCCCACTGTCACAGCCCATGATTTGTTTGTACTGTAATATATTCCAGCAACACATCCACAGCACATTTTGGTCTTATTTAGTAGAAAAGGGGATCTAAAAGAGAGAGAAAGAGAGAGAGAGAGAGAGGAAGACGAGATCAAGAAGGATTTACCTACATATGTAGCTCTAATGTTTAAAATGCTGATGAATATTCATTGTATCTACTTTCAGCATAAAAGGCTAAGAAACTTTAGAAAGAGGCCCTTTGTGAGAGGAGTTACTGTATGGAAGAGAGGGCCATCTTTACATGTAGTTAAGACAATACTGTCATAGTTGCCAATAATTAATATGCAAAAAACCGCAACTTTCCATTTCCCTGGCCAACAATACACATTTGCGAATGCAATATGCAAGCAGAGAGAAAGAATGTTCCCTCTCTGGTTACATTTCTGTTCCAAAGAATATCCAAAACTAAAGCTGAGTAAGGCTTACTTATCACATCTGTTGGTACTCCTTTTTTTTGGTTTGTTTCCCAAAGGTATACATCTAAACAAAAAAACATAAAAAACATTAATAGAAATAGCACAAGACCTATAAAAGAGTGAAAAAGATTAGAGTCCACAATCTGATCTACATTTATACGTTCAGAGAACGTGCAACATTACACAAAACCAATTCAGATGCAACTAATATTTTTGACAAAACAAGTGTCACCCTGAGCATAATCCCGGGCCTTCCATGATATAATGAAATAGACACTAGGGGTAATCTCACCTCTGTGTATAAATATCTGAAGAGAGGATGTAAAACAGACACATCCAGCTCTTTTCAGAGCTGTCTAGTGACAGGACAAGAGGCAATGGGTGCAAAGTGAAACACAGAAGGTGCTGCCTGAACGTGAGAAGTAACCGTTTTACTGTGAGGATGACTGAGGGCTGGCACAGGCTGTGGAGTCTCCATCTTTAGAGATATTCAAAAGGACGTGATCCTGGGCAATGGGCTCCAGGTGGCCCTGCTTGAGCAGGGAGGGTTGAACCAGACGACCTCCAGAAGTCCCTTTCAACCTCAACCATTCTGTAAGTCTGTACTTCTCTGATATCACAGCAACTGGAAGGACAAGATACACTGAACACCATCTGTATTACTAGGCATAAATCTATCATCACTGGCAAAAGGGTTTGATTCAGAAATTCATGTAAAAGTCCTCTCTGAAGTAAATTTGGTAACTATTTTCCTTTTCATTTATGACTGTTGTCACCCAGGCTGCAGAAACTCACTGTAGGCTGCACATTAAAAGGCAGTTTTATTTCACAGTATGACTTGAAGCAGTACATAATACTGAAGTAATTTTCCCTCTCTCCAATAGCTGGTATTTTTTCTAGCTTTTGAGACACTTTATAATATGTAATATCACTGAAAACACATACTGCAATAAATATTATAAATCATGCATCAATATCTCAGAGCTTATAACAGAATTAGGAGTTAAAATACAATTTCTTGTCCCATTAAAATGAAAGAAGAACCTATATTATTTTATCAACATAGAGGCAAAACTGTTCTGTTTGCCAAGTTTATTTTGCATGAAAGAATTGCTGTTCCTGTCTTTTGAAATGTATGGAATATTTTCTTTTTCATAAATCAAATATGTATTTGTTTTCATTTACTGTATATTACAATTGATGTCCAATGTAATGAAATTTTTCTTAAGGGATATTATAAAGTAAAGGAAATTTATAGCCAAAAACCTGAATAAAACTATGTCAAGTCTTCTGAATCCTACCAACTGTTCTCTTCAGATGGAGATGAGCACTTTGGAGGCCAGCCACAATGGCAGTGTCACTATGAGAGACAGGTGCAAGAGTGAGGCTGTCCTTTAAGAGGTTCAGTGGGAATTGAGACTTGGAGCCAAAGACAGAAGTGGAGGAGAAAGAAAGAAATGCTTTTAAAATAATTTTGCAGTCATCCAGTGTTGAGCTTTTTTATTTCTGTAAGTGCCATAGTATCTTAAACAGGTCCCAGGAACATTTGTTGAAGCAGCCTCCCCAGGGTGTGGCTGGATTTGGCAAAATCTAACATATCATCAAAGAAAACAGATTTTTAAAAGCAGAAATGTAGGCATTATTTTTTTTCTTCTGATAACCATAGCATTAAAAGCATTGAAGACATTGGATGAGCAATGGCAGAATCAGACCTGCAGACCACCTGGGATCATTCTTAGGAAAGTTCCACCAGTAATTCTGAATTCTGAGTCAGCTCAGCACTAAATTTATTTAATGCTGATGCTCTGCACCAAGTCACTGCAAGCAACATGAGAACAATATGGAAGAGTGGATGACATGAGTTCCTTATGAGGATGGGACTTATGGAACTACAGTACAAAATACCAAAATATTAGCCTCCTTGGTCAGGCCAATTAGTGATAGATTCTCCTTTGCTCTGATGGAAAAAATATTCCTTTCTGAGACAGATTTTGTCATTGGAAAGTGATCAAACTATCTAATGGATATGAAAGATAGAGGTTTTGTCTGTAGCACAGACTTGGACGTGAACAACGGACACCATCAGGAGACAGGACTTACTGTCAAAGTATAGTTCTGCACTAAGAGCCTCAGCAGTCCATATTCATGATCGATCTGTCACCATCAGATCAGTTTATATGAAAAATGAGTGCACAGAAGAGTACATTTCCCTGTGCAGCAGGTAGGGAGAAGACCAGAATATGCCTCATTTCTCTCTGGAATCCTGGCACAGCTGGGCTTGGCCTACACAACAGAATAACACATCTGTATCTTAAGATGTTCCATCACTCTCATAAAACACTGGCTCACCAGGAAAAAAATCCTAGGCTTATGATTAAGCGTGCTGACTTAATATAAGTAATGCAAAAAGATTTCCTGAATCTGTGAAAACCCTGGAAAAAATTATTCCAAGAGCTCATTTTCTCTGCACTAGTCTTCTCAAGGCAGCATTAACATCAGTGCCCAGTCGTGGTAATTTAGATGTCAGAATTGAGACATTTCCCATTATTTATGTAGAAAGAAGCACATATATTGAATACATGTAATTTCCTGTAAGTATTACTTCTGTCAGCCAAATGCAGGGAAATTAAGCTATTTTTGTACTAACACATTCATTAGCAGGAACCCAAAAATAAATGGTTGTTTCACATTTGTTAGTTTGACCGTGGAAAACACATTACAGTGGTAACTTTCTTATGCACAGTATTCAGCAGAAGTAATTTAACACATAGTGTTTGTCATGTGTTAGCTAAAATACATCAAAAACATTTTTATCCTCAAAGCAGACATGTAATTTTGGAGAGACAGATACCTACGTCACCCAGTCTCAAGAATTCAATCACATTTTTAATATTTCCCTGGCCTGTAAATGAGATCACACTTTATCACATACACTTCAATGAGTGTTTATTTTGCAGTTTAGCTTCAAAGGACAAATTGATTTTTTGTAATCTGACTGCAATATTACCCTTGCAGTGTAACCAGCAGAAGGGAGAAGCTGACTCAGCATGGGTAAGGGCTACATAATTTCAGAGGTGCTACTTGTCCTCTCCTCTTTCAGTCAGCCTTGCTCCAAAGCTGTGAGCAGTACTCTTTCCTTTCTTTGTCACTGAGCCAGGATACAAGTAATTAATTCCATGAAAAAGATGTGATCTGAAATGAGCAGTGTTGAGGGGTCTTGTACTGTGGAAAGGAGTTTTATATATATATATAAACAAGAAGTAAAAGTAAACTGCCTTTTTATTTTATATTACTGAAAATCTCTCTTAAGTTTATATTCATCAAAAAGAAAACACCCTGTTTTAAATAACTTAAGTGGAATTAGGAGGAAATAACTCAAAAAAATTTATTGTATTAAAGATCTTTCTCTTCCTAGGAAATACGAAAGTATCAAATTCCAAATGTCACACTACCATCTATTAGGAGGAGCACTTGCACTGTCTATGACCTGTTATTTGTCAGTCACTGAAAGGTGCTCATAAGGCCAGTGCTTTTCCCTCACAGAACTGGGATGTACCTCACAGCCTATTCTAATTGACAAGAGACCTAAATGGCAAGCCTTTCATGGCTGCAGAGAAACAAAATCCAGCAAATGCCTATTTCTTTGTTAGGTTAAGATGAAAAGCAATAGATGAAAGCAACACCCCTAGTACGACAAATAATGGAGGAGCAGTTCTGTGGCAGAGAGAGTTTAACAAAACCTATGAAGTCAGGAGGCTCCTCTGGAGTGCAGAGGGCAGGGACAGCAATGGGACTATACGCACCAAATGTCCTGTAAGTGCCAGAAACTAAGCCTCAGCTGCAGGGAGTTAAATCAGATATAACTCCTCATGTCTGAAAATATCTGATATAATGATGTGAACTATAAGGAACACTCGGAAAGTATAGAAGAAGTTGTGACAAACTTCTTTAGGTGCTTGCACTAGAGGATTTACTGAAAACTCAACCAGTACTAACTACCAAGGACACAAAGAGAAGAATGACCAAATAGTAACGAGTCCCTGCATTAGAAATGGCCTCACCATAGCACCTGTGGCTGAATAGGGAGACCTAAAGTCTATTTACCACACTTCAATCCAGTCCTACTCTAGTTGAATTCAGTATTATGACAAATAGATACCAAATCAAATGTCTTTTGTACCAGGAGTACATCACAGAATCACTTACATTGAAAAAGTCTGGGTTTGTGTATAGTTGGTGCATATCAGTTTGCAGAATCAGGCCTTCCATTCACAGATACACATTTTCCGTCTCAATATAGAGTTAACACTGTGAATATTAACACCCTTATGGCTCCAAAAGAAGAAATGCAATAATTAGACTTTCTTTTGTGGGTTTTTGTTTGTTTATTTTAGGGTTTCTGTTGTCTCCTTGTTTGTTTTTTGGTGGTTTCATTTTGTGTTTTTTTTCCTGGAAAGAAGAATACCATAATTATCTGAATCATGGCTCCTGAAACAAATTGCAGAATTGTATGATATGAAAAAAACCCAAACAACCAATGAACAACAATGTGTAACTAATGACTAAAATTTTCAGTTTATATGAAGAAAGTTACTGGTAGGCTTCTAGGTGGTCTACACCAGACTCCCACACTCAGTCTTTGCAGACATGCTTTTGTGCTTGATTAATTAGAAAAACTAGGGAGAGGTGATACTTCTGCACTGACTGATGTTTTCTCATAATTAAATCAACCTGGTATATATCTCCCATAAAGCATTAGGTCATGAAATGTCCATAAAACACCAGCCTGAGTGTCAAATGAAAAATAACAAATTTAATATTTAGAAGGATGTCTTTGGTAAAAATAAAAACAGTGGGCTCTTTAATTTCACAGAAATATAGTATCATAAATTCACTGTAAGCATCATATATTAAAATAATGCTATGCAAATAGGCATAACAGTTAAATAAGGTTTTGGAATAAGACTGTTTAAATGAGTAAGTAATGTTTTAAAATGTAAATCAACACACCATGAAAAAAGAAAGCTCAGTTTAATTAAGCTGGTCATTTGTAGCTTAGGTAGGAAAAGAATTAGCATGTAGAGTAAGTGAAGGCTGCCCAAAGCTTTATGTGGGTTTTACACAGGTATTCACGTTCATCTCAATAAAAGAAGTAACAGATGCTGGCTTACACGGCACTTTGGTGTTTACAGCATAAGGGAGATTCTCAAGAAACTTGCTGTGTTGCCATGTAAAGGTCAGGCATGGTTCAGGAAGAATGGGAGGAAAAAAGAGAGCTAAAAAAAATGTGGCTTTGCTGGCAAATCTGTAGTATAGTGGTACAGATATGCTTTTTTTACAGTTTATTCATGTCAACTTTATTTTGACTAATTTCTCTATACAAGGAAAATAACTGTAGAACCAGTAAAGAAGATGTATATCAGCAATCACTGACACAGTCTGGTGGGATTGGAGGCAAAAGGTAGAGGGTTTGGGATAATATACTAACTTGAACTTTTTTTTGATATGCAAGTTATATCATTTAAAGTCAAATGATTGACAGTTAGATTTTCAGCTGGACAGAACTTGCCTATTGTAGGCTGCAGTGCACTGAAGAAAGCAGAGCACTTTCTGTATGGGCCACACTTCTGCCTGGCCTTAAAACAGAGAGGCCTCTACACAGTACTGAAAAATAAGTGAGTCTTAGTACATATTAGAAGCGTCCTCAGGTGGAATTATTTCCTGTCTCCCTGGAATATAGACCAGAAAATGACAAAAAAAGAGGTTCAGAAGGCCCAGGCACCTGCCAAATCTGTACCTACTCTTTACAGCCAGAGAACTGAGGTAGACGCTATGTGTTTATAAAACAAACTGACTGTTGCACAGCACATTCAGGAGACTAAGTGTGCCCATATTTCAAATTTTGCATTTTGGAAGTCCAGAGGACTGACAGCCCAAGCTGCAAAACCAGCATGCTCACTGTTCCTAACTTCTGTGTTCTGCTTGAATTTGAGAGACAAAGAATGATAACAGATTTTCTTTGTTTTGGGAGAAAAGTAACAAGAATCTTAAGTGCAAGCTAATTTCATAGACAAGCATTATTTAAAAACTAAAACAGACTAAAATTATCATTTGATACTCTCCAAAAGATATATCCCTTTTGTCTTTTGTACTTTTATGCTGAAGTAACTTCGCAAATCTTCTGAAAGCTGGGATTTTTTTGAATCAACCTTGAAAACTGGAACAGCTTCCACTACAAGTTTTCAGCTATTCTTTTCATATTTACTGTACAATATGCAAATAAAAAAAAGAAGCTGCTGTAATCTGCCCATTCAATTGAATTTATCAGCTTGTGTATATTTATTGTTTCATTGACCCTGTACATGCTAAACAAATGTGAGCCCATGTACATTCCAGGCAATTAGAACTTATTGATAAGCATACCATACTCAAACTTTTTATAATAGAGTTTCCAGCATAGAGTTATGAGGAATTCCTGGGAGACAATAAAAGGTTGGATATTTTGTTTGTTTGTTGGGTTTTTAAGTCTCCAAAACAAATAACACTGTTTTGCAGATACTATAAAAGCTGAAAAGTTGCGGAATTTATTAAAGTTTACTTAATAAAAGGAACATAGAGATTCCAAACCAAACAGTACAGATGTCAAAGTCATCATTCCCAAATGTGTGTATGCTGAAGAAAGACACTGAGTCTAGCAAAGGACTCATGTTTTGTGACATCAATGCGATGCACAAGATTCAGACTCATCTAGTGAAAACAGCAATGTCTTTCAGCAGCACTGACTGCTTGTATTCCAGCTGAATACAATGTTGCCTGTGTTTTTATCCATCCCACTACTGAAAATGTACATTAATGGTGACTTCTCTTGTGTCTTGATTTATATGTGATTAAGCCTATACTAATCACTAAATACAACTTTTGAGAGAAAAAAAATCCCCTTAGATGTGTTCATCTGGAACACCACAAAATGCAACTCTCTGAAGCCTCTGAAATACATCAGAGATAGTCAGGTAATTCAGGATTAGCACACAAAGCTTGAGGGAGTTCGTTGTTATAGCTTTTTGAATTAGATGTGTATAAGCATGGTATGATTTATTCTTTTCAATGAGAATAGAGGAGCTGGGTTTTTAAAGAGTCTTACAATGCTATTACATGTAGAGACATTGAAGCACTGTGCTACACTGAGAACATGAAGCTGAAATTAACCACTTTAAACCACAGTGAAAGACAAATTTGAACATCTGTACATGTGGCAAATATGAAAGTCCCTGCCCCAAGCTATAGCGTGGTACGGCTCACTCTCCTTCAAAACCTAAACTTCTCACAATCACAAACTTGGTTGAAAAACACTGATTTATGAGAGAGAAGAGGCTCTCATTCAACAGTAACACAACCACTAAAATTCAGTAGCACTTAGACCAAAAAAACCCCAAAACACAAAAAACCAAACCAAACAGAAACCCAAAACAAACAAAACGCACACAAACACAAACAAACAAACAAACTACTGCACATTCAAGTCAAAAAACACTTTCCCATTTTAGAATGCAAACCAAGCTTGACAGATCTCCTACTAACTTTCTAGTCCAACGCAATAAGTTTCCTTTGGCTTTACATGCAGCAACTAGGCTGGAAGGATTAATATTCTCCTTTGCACAGCCACTCAAAACCTTCCTATCTCATTCCATAACAGCCACAAATCTAGATCTGAATTCAGGTTATTCTGTGGCCTTCACAACTACTACAAGCTTTGAATAAGCATCTATAATCCCATCTTTTTAGCATACATGTAGTTGTATACATTGTGCATACTACCAGGTTAATCATTAGCCCTCAAAGATGGGCTATGTCTTTCCAGAACTGGAGCTCTAGTCTGCACTTTGTTCCTTGCATATGAGGCAAATAATGGAGATAAATAAATGAAATTTTCAAAAGCCTTTGAATTACTCTTCTCAGTTTTAAACAGCAAGAAAAAACCAAGTGGGAATACATATATATGTAGTCACATGTATGCAAACAGAAAAAACTAGATATATCATTTCCGTATACTCCAAAACCTTGAAAAAAATCCGAAAAAGCTTACCCTTGCCAAGGTCAGGGTTCCTTGTTTACACACATTGCAGCGGACTCGCAGTTTCCCAGGCTTCACAGCTTGGCAGAAATTTTTGCAAAAAACATAAAAACTGTTGTAACTGGCTGCACCTGTCAGAAGGGAAAAACAAACAGACAGAAAACAACCACTCTTGTTGTATACTAAAAATCAGTAACAAACTGTTGTGAAAGGTTTCTATTTGACTCTTTAAGTAATAAGTTAAAATAATTTTACTTTCTGCGGACAGCATAATGATCATCTTAACTTGCCTGGTCTAGTTCTTAACACCTTCCAGTAACTCCTGCTGCTTGACCAATAATTACAGGTGGACTACACTGTAACTCCTAGGAAATGCATCCTGTCTACAGTTTAAGCTTATCACTCATGAGCACCAACTGTAATCTTTGGCAAGTGGTCTATGAGATTAATTACCTCAGCTCTCCATAATTTGCACCTTACTTGTCTAGCTGCAAGTTTTATGAGGTCAAATTGCATGAAAATTTCTTTGGACGAAGTTTAAAAGACGAGTTTGACTGATATCATAAAAAGAAAACAAATATTTAATTTAGCAAATTTACTTTTATTCATGGAAGACTGCAAGCCACTTCTTTATCCTTGCTGGCAGATGTATAACCTAGCAAAGTTTGTAAACTGCTGCCAAGATATTAGGCCAAGTAAATTTTCAAGGAAAATGAAATGAAACGCATTCTGTTCCTGAAACTATGGAACAGAATGCGATATGCAGAGAGTTGTGGAAGCCCAGGGCAATGCTAATGAATTTGATTTCACAGGCAATGCTGATCACTGCTTGGAGTGAAGCACTTTTTAGAATGCCTACTGCTATTCCTTAGAAAATTTTGAAATATCCATGGCATGAATTAAATCTAGATTATACACCTCCAAGTTCAGAGACTCAAGCGCATTATCAGAAGTTGAACTAAGATCAGAATAAAGTTTTAAACAGATATTTCTCAATTTCAACAGAAGATTTGACCCATTAACAGTGGGGAACTTCAGAATCATTAGCAGTCCCTTAGAGATGAAAACCTTTTCACTGTCTTTCTCTCCATTCTACTATTTTTCCCTACATTCATCAACATAGTATATTCTATTTATGTACACAGTAAATATTACCTGGCATAATATTTTTAAACATGGCTGACCTGCTTTATTTTTACATGTTTCTCACACAGTAAAGGTCAGACCCTGTGTCCTGCCATTGCAAAATGCCTAACAAATACATGCTATACCTATTCATGGGTGTCCTAATATAAACGTTCTCAAATATCATATGAATGTAATTAAAATATAATTTCAGTGTCCGAAGCTCAACCTCAGAGTACTATGTCATCCAAAAAAACTTGTTTACTATGAAAAAGTATGTAGATTTCTACAAAGAATGTAGATGTATACACTGCTGAAAGAAGAAATTTTGTGATATTTTTTCAATTCTTCAGAAACATAAGTTACATAAGAGTACATCAGTGATGTATCCAATACTAATTTTAGTTAACTAATCTATCAAGTATTTTCATGCTTCCCTGGAGAATAATAATCACCATACCAGAACATAAAGCATAACAAAACCTAAACTTAATTCAGTTTCTGTGGAAAATTGCCACATGCCCATATATTCACACACATACAAACTAGTAGAAGCCCACAATAAACAAGACGATTTCAGCCACTTATTCCTGACTTGATCTCAAGGTGAAGGAAGTGAGACCAGAACCTGTTTTCTTATTCCCCAGTCCTCTCCCATTGTTCCAGTTTCTTATGTGGGTTGCCTCATGGGACTACTGAAACTGCTGCTTCTATTCACAAGTAGGGGCACTTATCCTGAGTAGTTCTGTGGTGCCACCACTCTCTGTCTTAGTTTGTTCCTACTCTCCAGAAGGATTCCTGCCAGAAGGATTCCTGCCACGACTCTAATGAAACCCTTCCAGCTAAACAGAGCCATCTGACTACAAGAACCCTTACAGCACAAAATATTTTGTTAATTGGCTGATGCTTTTCCTGATCCAGTCCTCCACTCCCTGATGTCTTGTGTCCCTGTCTCACATTTTACGCCAAGTTTATTTCAAGCATTAAAATACTTGAGTCAGGAATCATGCTCTGTGTCTTTGTGTTCTAAGCTCATTTCATCTGGACCCAAAAATAAAATTATTTTATTGATAATATTCTGCAAAATATTCACAGGATAGTATGGCATAAATCAGCATGACTGAATATGGCAGTAAAAAATAGTAGTCATAGGAGAGGTCTAAAATGAGACATATTGCTGATTTACTATAGAGGATAAATCTTATGCATTAGCTTGATATTTGCTCTGTGCAAAAATAGACTACATTACCTCAATAGTCATTTTTCTTAGCACTTTCAATTTTGTTTTCCTTTTTCATGAATATAAAAAGTCCCTCTAAACACATCCCCTATGTACAAATTTGAAACCCGAGAAACAAATTTATAATCTAATGGGTTGGAACAGTTAAGCAGCACAGAACTATTCAGAGGCACAGAATAACTTTTGAAATGTCTGCTATAGCAAGGAAGAAGGAAAGGAACAACAGAAGAGGAATGCACTGATTTTAGAAGGAATGTGTTAAATGGAGTTTTCAGCAATCCATTCACTATTTTATGCAGATGTGCTGATCACATTCTCACAAAGCTCAGTTACATTATTACATGTTAGTCCTGAGCAGCATCACCAGGCAAAACAAAGACTGAACTAAAAATGCAAATGCTGAAAGACACCTAACAATGCAATACTGATGGTCAGCATTAAACTCTTTACTGACTTGTTTACATCTCTGCCTACATTAGCATAGCCCTTGGCTGAGACTGCATCCCACTGGGCCCCTTTTCAGAGCGGAACTGAAAGAAACAGGAACAAGGAAATCTGTCTTGTGTACCAGCTCTGACATATCAGTATTAACAAAAAAGGTAACTATGGTACTGTGCCAGTAATCACTAAAATTGCTGCAGGACCAACCATATAATAAATGTATGAAGTGCACACTTTTGGGGTGTATAACTGTAGCGGGTTGACGCCGGCTGGATGTCAAGCCACTCTATCACTCTCCTCTGCAACTGGACAGAGGAAGAGAAAATATAACTAAGGGTTCCTGAGCTGAGATAAGGACTGGGGGACATGACTCAGCA
This sequence comes from Corapipo altera, assembly GCF_003945725.1. NCBI lineage: Eukaryota > Metazoa > Chordata > Aves > Passeriformes > Pipridae > Corapipo > Corapipo altera. Next base: position 32,068,302 of record NW_020884874.1, read on the forward strand.
ATCACTGTCATGGGCAAAACAGACTCTAAATGGGGATATTAATTGAATTTACTAACAGAATCAGAGTAGGAGAACGAGAAGTAAAATAAATCTTAAAACCACTTTCCTCCCACCCCACCCTCCTTCTCAATTTCCGCCTTCTCTCCCTCAGCGTGGAAAGGAGATGGGAATGGGGGTTACAGTCAGTTCACCACAGGTTGTTTCTACCACTGCTCAGAGACAGGAGTCTCTCCCCTGCTCCTCGTGTGGTCCCTCCCATGGGAGACAGTCCTTCACGAACTTCTCCAGTGTGAATCCATCCTACGGGCAACAGTTCTTCACAAACTGCTGCAAAGTGGGTCATTTTTCCACGGGGTGGAGACCTTCAGGCACGGGATGCTCCAGTATGGGTCCCCCACAGGGCCACAAGTCCTACCAGGAAAACCTTCTCCAGCATGGGCTCCTCTCCCCATGGGTCAGCAGGTCCCTGCCAGGACCCTGATCCAGCATGGGCCTCCCATGGGGTCACAGCCTCCTTTGTGTATCCACTTGCTCTGGTGTGGGTCCCCTCCACAGGCTGCAGGTAGGTCTCTTCACCCCGATGGTCCTCCATGGGCTGCAGGGGCACAGCAGCTCCACCATGGTCTGCACCACAGGCTGCAGGGGCCACAGCTCTGGTGCCTGGAGCACCTCCTGCCCCTCCTTCTGCACTGACTTTGGTGTCTGCAGAGCTGTACGCATGTTCTCACTCCACACTTCTCCGGCTGCAATTTTCATCTGCCCAAATAAATATTTTTTTTTTACTCCTTCTGAAATATGTTGTCACAGGCATCACACTATCATTCCTGACTGACTTAGCCTTGGCCAGCGGTGGGTAGGTCCCGGAGCCGGCTGGCATTGGTTCTGCCAGATATGGGGGAAGCTTCCAGCAGCTTCTCACGGAAGCGACCCGTGTAGCCTCCTGCTACCAAAACCTGGCCACAAAAACCCAAAAAGTTTAATAAGAATTCAGGAAACAATCCCTACTTTGCAGATTTCACTTTCAAATATTATCATATAAAGCCATTTCTGACAGGCTAGTTTTAGTAAAATGCTTGATGGGTTCCCTATCAAGTTCACTTAATTATATTGTTTTTACTGGCAAAAAAAATGCACAAAGATATGAATGCAAAAGGCTGCTCATTTATGATCCATGTCAGGACCTGTCTTTTCATCCCAGTGAGACACACTCTCTCTTTTCTACCTCTTCAAAGCTGATTTCCTCACAAATATCCCATCATAAAAATAGTCTTAAAACTGTCCTCTCTAGTATTTTCTATGAAAAGAGAAAGTAGCTTTCTTTGATGTGTATCCCAGTGTTTTGTACTGTCTCCACATTTAGGTTTTTTAGCTCCTTACTTCCTTTTTTTCTGTGTTGTTAATGATGACCATGCTGTGGGAGCTTTGTACATGTTAGTGATAGCACAGACCAATTATTCTAATATGCATGACTAGTTAATGAGAAAACATTAGTCATAATGACTATAGACCTGATCCTGAAATCTCTAATCAGTCAAAACACCTATTATCATCTATATGACTGTTTAAGTGAATAAAATCTGAATAGGGATATTAGTAGCTAACCTACTGTTTTCATTTGAACTGCATTTTCATATAGATGATAATGATTACTGAGTCTTTCCTATAATCAGCTATTTAAAAGAGGACACAGCTACAGGAAGTCTTTCAACAGATTGAAAACTACATAAAGCTAGTATTGTTTCAGATTCCATTATATTTACATTTAGACTAGTTGTAATTTGTAAAATGTAGACTGACTGTCAGAAACCACAGACTATTTCTGCAATTTGCACCCACGTAATGAAAAATACACAGTTAGAAGTGAACAAAAAAAACATTCTTCCAAATGTCTTCACTTTAAGGACTTTGCTTGATTCAACACAGTAGGAGAAAAAACATCTGAAGTATAAGCCTACAAGTCTCAAAGTAGTGAAAATTTCCACATAAAGCTGAATTAAAAAAAAAAAATTTGGAGGTTGCACTACTGCACTTGAAAAAGGAGAAATTACTTATAAGATCCCATTCACTTTCCAAAGATATAACTGGAATGTTCTGCCTTTAAACTTTTTTTCTTTAACCACTCTTCTTTAGCAGCAAATATTTTACAGAGCACAGAACTTTCATCCCCAGACCCATGTATGCAGATGCAGAAATTTATGAAACTTTTGTACCCGTTCTTGATTATACTTATTCTTCATGACGACTATCTAATTTAGAAGATAGAAATGGCATTATTTAACAGCTATATTCATCTAAACTGATTGTGTTATATTCTAGTGAGAAAAATAGACACTTTTACAGTTTGATTTAATTCATCCTAAAGGAGATACGAAATGATACAAACGTCAGATAAATTGTGTCTAAAAGAGTCTGTTTTTTTCTGTTGTGGGGATTTAGAATCACTAGATGTAGTAGAAATATCTACATTGCAAACCTCTGAAATTAGGGGAGATGAATGCCACTTGGTGTTGCTGTGCACAAGAACTCATGAAAAAGAGCTGCAGTATTTTGAAGTATGGATAACAATACGAAATAGACTAAACAGGAAAAAAACCCCAAACTCACCATAATTCTTTTCCTTGAGATTGAAATATGATTTGCAGAATGTCTATGGACCTCAGGTAATTAAAGTATATGGAAGACACAGCTACTGAGGAAAAACAAAGGACTTGTCACTGTAACAAGGACTAAAAATTTAAGAAGAGTTGAAATTTGGCTGAAGAGGGTGTAGTGCCTGTGTAAGAGGTGGAGTATCAGAAGTACTTGACAAAGACAACGGGGCACATTTATCTTTTTAACACCTTCTGGGTGAAAAATTTTTGTGTGGAAAAAAAACTTCTATGAATTAAAAAAAAATGCAAAAAGGATAGTATTTGTTCTATTTTAAATTCCTGGAATTCAGAAGGGGGAAGGTAAAAATTTTATTAAGCATTTTTACCCAGAAAGAATCTTCTGCTTCACTTCTCTGAGCCTCAGCATTATTTACCTTCACTTTCTTTTATATTTCACCCAAATCTTTCATTATCTTGCTACCCAGATCACTTCTGTAATTACATTTTCCCATTCTCATTCCTTTTCCTGACCTCTGTGTAAGCTTCACCTTTCTCTTTCTTCTCACAATATACCTATCTCTTCTTCAGCTTGCTCTCTGATTTTCACACAAAGGAGCAAAATTCAACATTAACGCTAGTATAGTTTATATTTACAATAAGGACTGAAGGCAGCAAAAAGAGAAAAAAACAATTGGTATGATTCTGCCAGACAGCAAAACATGAGGGGAAAAAAAAGAAAGCCAGACAATTTCATGGAACTGATGAAAGTTTGACAAATAATATATGAGAGAAAAACATTGCTACCTCATATGTTAACAAAGTGTTTAAGACTTAAGGTATCAAAAGATTTCCCTGAAAGTGTACTCCTTTTGCATGAGGAAACCACTATGTACCAACCATAATATTGCCAAAAAGCAACACCCTGACTGCTTTTTACATCATCGAAGTAACTGAGTGTTACCTGTGGTGATAACAACTGGCTAAAACTGGTTTATTTGCAGTTGAAGGCAGGGACTTCTGGGTTTAAGGCCAAGCACATGAAGGGAAGCAAAGCTGCTCCAGAAAACTATGCCTAGGTGGCACAGATCATGCACTGTAGGCTTCAGCATTGAAAAGCAGTTGAGCACAGTTTCAGCAAATAAACTAAGAAATGTTTAAAAATTAAACCACTGGTCATCAAGAAAGTCCCAGGTCATGCCAGAAAAGCAAGAAGATATAAATCCAGACACAGCATACCTAAAAACATAGCCCGGGCATGGAACAAAGGTAAGGACCTGAGGTTAAGTGTAACGCCTGGACCAGTGGGCCCACTGAGGATGGGGAGATGAAAACCCCTGACAAGGCTTCCAGCAGCTCTTTCTCGCACAGCTCTTTACATAAAAGTCTGATCCAGGGTTACACAACTGCCCATTTCACAGCTGGCCTTTGACATGATCAGTTAAACACCCAAGGGAGGAGGGAGATTGAAGAAATGGCAGTCTGTTGGTGCCTTTACACCAAAGAAGTGATATCCCAGAAAATACCCATGTCATGTCCAATAACAAACAAACTACTCATAGATCATGGGAAGGGTAAAAAAACCCAACAAAACAACCAAATCATCAGCTTCTTAAATTGATAATGTGACAAATAAAAAGAAGCTATAATTGAATTTATAGAATGGATGCCTGCATTTGCAAATTGAAGATGAAACTGTATCAGTTATTAATAGTTTCAAATATGTGACATTTCACAAAGGCACATCCACACAGGGGATACTACACAGTTTTGGAGACCACCTTTTTGACAATACAGAATGTAAACTTCAGATTGCTGCTCTTGGTCAGTTGGAAATTTTATTCCTACTGTAGTGTACAATCACAGTAATTAGATACGTCTATTTTGATTGAAGTTCAAAAATCAGCTTACCCTCAGTCAAAATAATGGCTATTCTACTGAGATTCTTCTCTGTATAAGCACTCTAAATACTTCCAGTGTGTGGTCGGGGGAAACAGTTTTTCCCCTGAAGTTCATCTTCATGGCTAGGCTTCGCGAACGAAGATTTGGGAAGGCTTTATCCACATTTGCTACAAGCACGCTGGTGGCTTATGAGGCCAATATGTGACAGACATATCCGATTGCAAAAGGCACAGCAGAAAGACTCCTTAGATGGTGTATTCTGCAAGGCACGGTTCTTTCTGCGTTGCCTTTTTTCCTCAAGAGTCATCCTGCGTGTGTTCTCGAAGGAGACAGCTGCGTTATAGATGGTGTGTCTCCAGGCCTCCCGATTTGAGGCCAGAGTAGACCAGTTATGTTGATCAATAAGGCCAAGGCTGAGATGTTGTTTCAGGGAGTCCTTGTATCTTCTCTTTGGGGCTCCTCTCTTGCGGCAGCCAGTGGCAAGTTCACCATAAAGCAAGATCTTAGGGCGTCCTTCATCCTGGAGACGTGCCCTGCCCATCGCAGCTGCATTCTCCGCAACATGGCCTCAATACTTGTGACAGTTGTTTGCCCTAGTTCCCCTGAAGTTATAAAATGGTAAAACCCCAGGGAGTGGTGACCCTTGAGGTTTTACCCAATGAGCGCTTCTGCAAAATATAAACATATCACAAGCAGAACGGAAGAGAAGGTTAGTTGTAGTTGTTGTTGGAGAAGTAGCCATGTTGTAGAGCCACGAGGAAAAGCAGCAGCAGCCCCACTGGGGACTGGGCCCCCCCCAGCCCCCAGCTGGGGGCTACAGGGACTTGGAACAGCGTAAGGCTGGGCTAAGTACCTGTGGTTGACAGTTGAAGGAGTTTCTCTACTGTAAGAAGCAGCAGCAGCAGGGCAGAACTGCACTGACCGAAGAAACGGTGGCAGAGAGCTAGAAAGAGATAAGAACTGAAGAAGCAGCAGAAAAAAAACATGCAGCGGAGCAGGAAGACACAGAGTTGTCTGAGAGACGAGAGCCAGCAGCAGAGAGAGCATAAGCTCTACAGAGACAGAGTTTTGGGTAAGAACTGAACCAAAAACCCCAAACTCCTTTTGTGACCTTTCCTAAGTGGAGAGGATGGATTCCTACTGAATGGAAGTCCTAAATGCAGCAGCACTGCAGAGAGGAGCTGAAAAGCTCAGGTGTCCTGGAAAGCTGGACTGGGACGATTAAACGAATGTGGAGGGGGTGACCTTGGCCCCCCTTGAGGTTGCTGCCAAGCTAAGCTAGCAGCCTGAGATTAGAGCACAGAAGCTCTGACAGAACTCTTGAGGTAGAGGTCTTCAACTGGAAGCTGCCCAAGACGTTCTGACTCAGGGGTGAATCCCCTGAGGAAGGGACCTTCATGGGATGTCTTAGATCATGGAATGTCTTACATCCCATGATATGACATGGTGAAGCGAGTTTTGTCCCTGCTACGCAGTCCACGGAAGAGAAGACCCTTGCTTGGAGACAAAGGGCCACGAGGGCTTGGGTACCCCTTCATGTGTACTGGCAGAGATCCAGCTACAGCTGCTGCATGGGAGAGAGATAGACTGCTACTCTGAAGAGAATGCTGCTCTGAAAGTGGAAAGGATCTTTCCTTCTTCCCTCCTGGACTTTTATTTGGAGGGGAGAAGAGATCTGATCCATTGTAAATACTTTTATGTCATGGTAGAAATAGTTAAGATTGTATATAATGTATTGTAGTATTTATTTGTACAGTCATTGTAATATATAATCCCTTTCCCCCATTTTGAGTCTCGTGTAGTATCTGGAAAAACCATCTCACACTGGGTTGAGATGTGGGAGAGGGCTTGGACTAGGGAATTGGATTTTCAGAGCTCTCAAACTATGACACAGTGTCCCAAAAAACCTTGCTCTACTCAACTAATGTTGCCCAGATACAGGTACTAACGTATCAAAGGTAATTGCAAGTAAGAAAGGGCAGTAAAAAGCAGCAACAGTATTGGTGTTAGTTTTAGTTACAGTCTCTTACCCTATTACAAAACATTCTGAAAATGTTTGTTTTTCAGAGCACACAAGGAATAAACAATCAGGTAGCAAAGCTTATGGAAGATATTTAATTTATTTAAGGTACTAAAACTTTATCCCTGGAAGTGGTCAAGGTCTGATTGGATGAGGCTTTGAGCAAAGTGGTCTAGTGGAAGAGGGGGTTGGAACTAGATGATCTTTAAGATCTCTTCCGACCCAAATAATTCTAGTATTCTAAGATTGAAAGCCTTCCTCAGCATTTTTTTTAATAGAAACTATACTGTTACTGAATGAAAAATTCTCTTGTTTTATCAACAAGAACCCACAAATACTGAGAATATTTAGCTCTGTTGTATCAGATACTTTAGCAATTAAATGACAACAGGCCTCTGTACAAATCTTACAAGTTTAAAATAATAGATTATAAATGTTTCTATTTTCCATTCTTCTGATAATGCTTTCCATCTTGTTATTAGTTCTGATCCCTTGGACATTCAAAACAGGAAGATCTTTCCAGCTATTTTGTTTTGTTTACCTTTATAAATATTAGTTTTTTTTAAGAAACATTATTTTTAATACTTTTTTTAATATTCAGAGACATTTTCAAAGAGATTCCACCTGATGTAAAGAAACATATAACCAGTTACCAGGTAATAATGGCCAATTTTGATGGTCGAGCATACAAAATATCAGTTATTTTGCAACAGAGTAGTATTCAACATGCACCTTCTTGGGCTAAAAAAACCAATTGCAAAATGTAATATGTTTCAGCAATAGTTAGAAAATATGGAGATCAACACTTTGTTTAAATTTTAAACATTTAACATGAATTGATGATTGCACTAGTCTATATCTACTCTCAGAGGAAACCACAAAAAACAAATACAAATAAAATACAAATGACAAAATACAAACTCCCAGCCTCTCTACTTAGAAAAAAATTTGAATTTGCCAAATAATATTATTTGTAGAGAATAGATGTTTTTCATAGATAAAAAAGTGAAATATGTATATAAGGAATTTATAAATGCAAAGACTTGCACAATCACAATTGCAAGCAAAACTTGACTGTATTTAGAGAATGATATTATTTTATAAAACAGATCAAACAGACCTTTCTGTAAATCGAAATAAGTGAAATTCATGTTTCAAGGTTATATTATAAGCTAGAACTTAGAAAAACTTCTGTTTTCCCTCTTCATTGCCTTTTTGCACGAGACCAGGTGATAACCAGCAGAGAAAGAGGTCAACAGATCTATGTAGACTTGAGCAAAGATACTGTGCTTACACACATACAGATACAGACAAGCACTTACACTCATATAAATCTGCCTAAAATTTAACATAAAGCTTTTAAAAATATTAACATATATCAAGTGACATTTATCAACTACTGGAAAATTAAAATAATTTTATTAATTATACATTATAAATTCCATTATTCAAAACGTGAACACAAAGTTCTAAGAAGGATTTTAAAAAAGAGTTCTCCCAATATTGTATCTATTCTTCAAAATTGTTTTAAAACTACTTTCAGATATGCATACATTTTTAAAAGAGTTTCAGCTTCAACTATTATGCAGATTTTCAGAGATTTCAATTTTAAAAACTGATCCTATAACCTATATTTATAAAACAGTAAATATATATTAATGTAGGGCAGCAGATTGTCAAAAAGGCCTCAGAAAATACTCTAATCAGCACTTAGAACAAAAAACCCACAGATATTGACAGGCCACAATCCAGGTGAAAAGAATGACAAATATTCAGAAACCACATTATAGAAGGTGCTTTAAGCGTTCATTAAATTGAGATGGATAGTATAAACTAGTCAGCTAACTGCTGACCAAGAAAAAAAAAGGTAAAAATATATTTGGAAAAGTATTTTAGATACACCTTGTATAAATATTAATTACAGACACAGCTTACTGTGAAATGATTTTAAGTAACACTCTAGAAGCTATGAATGGAATTGCAAGATGGATGTTTACCCTAAAATGTGGGTGCAAAGCCCAGCAGGAACGGAGCTTATAACCAAACAGCTAATCCATTCCTCTACCACAATGTCCAATATTGAGAGATAAACTGAATAAAAGGTTTGCCAAGGTTTTCATGATTTGTTGACCAAAAGAAAGTTCCCAGCCTGAATGAGCAAACATAGAAGAAAAAGCATTAATTCATTATAAACAAAAAGAAGTGAGAGAGTTAAAGAAAACTTGTCTCTTTGCATATCATCCCTCTTTGGACACCATACTAATCCTGTCTGTGAATGTACTGCAGGTTCAGTAAGGTTTCAGACACTGGTTTAAAGGATCTCCACCAGTGATACAAGGACAAACATGAAATTTCTGTCATCAGTTGCAAGACAATATTGTAAGTCTGAGCACACAAAACCAGACATCTTCAGACGTTCTAGAGATTACTGTAAAAGTCATGCTACAAAGATGTTATAATAATATTTCTGTTTATACAGTGCTCTACTTAAGGGTCTGTTTAGACACCTCTCCAAGCCAAAGCTATTCTTTTTTAATCATACTGTATGTAACCATTGCGTATTTAAATAAAGAAAAATATGACAAGTAACTGCTTATCTTATAACTACAGCTAACGCTGCATATTCTTTCCACTTCCTTAACAAGCACTACATCACTATTCTAGCAGAAAAATAAATGACTAGTGAAAACAGGACTGTCCATTAATGTCCTAAATAACTTGCCAGTACTTTTATTCTAACAGCTATTTCAGTGTGTAACAAAATGTTGCACAATAACAGTTTACCACAGAAGCTGTCTTTTTGATTGATCTACGACACTACTTCTCATTCTCAATGCCCTGCATGTCAGGCTCTTCACTCTGAAGCTTGCACAGAACTAGAATTTTAATGAAAATTTACTCTCTTAGAAATAATGGGGACATAGAAAATGGCTCAGAAAAGATGTATCTATAACTCAGCTGATATGACAGTTTTTATACAGACAGAAAATACCAGAACCAGTTTCCAAAGCTTGCTATTTAATGACAAGGGTAACTTACTATTTCAGTAAAAGTAATATTTTGAGGAAGATCCTTAGCTGCTTTTACAGAAGTGAAAAGACTTATATTAGCTGACAATCTTTATCCTAAAGTCTTGTCCAGAAAAATAGAAAATATTGTGTGAAAATGACACTTTCCCATCCTGTATCGTCTCAACATAATGGTATGGTCGTTGCAACACCTTCATGTAATGCAATACCAGGACTATGCTGAGAAGAGTAGGAACAGATTTTAAGAAAAAAAAGTCAACTTAGAATTTCACATATTGTGTTCAAATATGCTCTAAACTGAAATGTTAGGTATGCAGCAACACTCTTTTGCTTTTAGAACACAGTTATAAAAATATAAACCTAAGTCAAGAGGCTTCTTTATCTCTACAAACCATTCAGCAAAAGGGTTTGGGAAGAAGGCATGCAGGCTTTCCAGGCTATTAAAACCATTAAAAGCAATGAGCAGTAAATAGCAGCTCTTCAAAGCAATACATACTAGAGTTTCCAATTTTGACACATGTAAAGAGCTAACTTCCTCCTGTGGAGGAAGGAAAATGCAGAAAAAAGTGTTTCAGAAAAGAAGGCAAGACAGACAAAGAGAAAAGCAGAGTGCACTTGCAATTGCACTTTAAGGTCAAAGCTTGAACCTCAAAGCTCCTCCAGCTCTGCACTAACAAAATTCCCCATCCACAGATTAGCTGAGAGGCAGCAAGATTCATCGCATTAAAGTTAAATGTGCAGAAAATGGAATCATAGTAATCCTCACTGACATGTTTACATGTACAGTCTGCTGAGCATCTACGTCTGTTATTTGATAAGAAGCATGGAAATAATAGTCTCAGACTTTGAAACAGTGATACAGACTAATTCTAGCCCTGCAACTCTTATAGATGCCTCATCACATCTGAAAATTCCTCACAGTGAGGTGATGGTACCCACCATCTAGTGAGATCCCTTGCTGTGCCAAGATACATAATTCTACCTATGAAAACTTTGAACTTCAGTTCATGACCGCTCCACACTGTGCTTTGGGGAGATGCTTCAGGGAGGCTTTAGCCAGAAAACCTGTTGGCTTGATCATATTCAAAAACCACAGAAAACACTTTATTATCCAGAAGGAACTCTATCAGAATGAATTAAGATAATATTTAAATACTTAGAATAACTCAAGATGAAGTTTCTAAGACTATAAGTAGATATCTGTCACTATAACTCTTAATTACCCTTATTTCCCTGCAAACCTATAACCAAGTGAGAATGTAGTAATATGTAGGCTCTGTAAACTTTCTCAGTAAGAAATATTATCAATATAAATACTATTCATTAATCAGTATGCTCTCTGATTCATCAATTATTAGATTTTTTTATGTTATATGTACAGTATCTTTAAATGTCATAGCAGAATTAAATGTTCATTGCATTTTAGACACTACAGTGCATAGCGATTCCCTGCTCAAAATTAATTTCAGCTCAGTCCTAATATCACTCTTCAACTCGTCAGTTTAAAAAACCACTCTCTGCCCCACATTAGCATTCCTACCACACAACCTGTTGAGACCCCACTCCTCACCCTTCTACATACAGCACAGAGCTTTAGCAACTGCTTGCTACCCTACTATGGGTTAGTGTGACACTGAACCAGCCACTGTCATCTTAACTCTCAGTAGTTCCCTGGGCTGCCACACCAATCAATTAAGCAAATTGATTTTGGAAAATCGTTTTGTTGAAGTTAAACATAAATGCTTAAAGACTATTTTGTGCATTCTACTTGAGATGTACTTAATCTCTACAAAAGCCTATTCCCTTTCTCCCATCTCACATGGACTTAAGAAAGTCTTTTTTTTTTTTTTCTTTTTACTTTCCATACAGTACTTTTGACATTTTTGCTGGGGGGGGGGTCTCCTTTCTTCTGATGAATTCCCAAGTTACTCTACAAAGTAGAAGACATTATTGCAGATTCTAAAGAGACAGGTTTTCATCTTGATGCCTCCCTACTTCCTTCATCAGTAACTGTTTGATTTCTAGTTGATTCTCATAAAGGACTGTAATAGTCTAGGAAACAATCAAGATATCATATCTACATCTCCAGTACTCAGATTCCTGTTCTGCTATGTATCTGTGCAGGAGGTAATCAACCCTGCAGTTCTGCCATATTTAGAGTATATTTATACGTCATTTAGACAGAGAAAGAGACTTTGGGGCGACTAAAGGAGAACAGGGGTAGTAAAATGCAATATGGGAGATTAAGGAGAAACAGCAAAATTATACTTATTGTTGGATATGGCAACATTTAATGAAGACGTTTTATTTCACTACATATTGCTGGGCAAATATAGATCTTTGTGCCTGGATGGAAGATATAAAATGTGTTTGTTCACATTTATACTGCTACATTTAGCGTACCTGAAAAATTTCTCTTACAGACTAGTAGACAACATGTGGAGGACAGGTAATATTTCTTTGAAACAGAATTTTTTGCATCTCCATCCTAAATATTTCAGAATGGTTAAATTTATAAAGATATTGCTCAAGATGAGACAAATATGAGCTCAGCTAAAGCCATCACTGTGTTGAAAATCACTGTGAACTATGTTATGGGGTTTGGAAACGAGGATAAGATATATAACTATTTACCACAGATTACGTAACAAGAAGGGTAAAAGTACAACATCCATCATCATTAAACACCATGAAATCATTAATTCAGATCTTGACCTTACAGAAGTGAAGACAGTGGGGATTTTGCTGTTTATTTCATTATTATTTGCATGAACACAACATTCTTTTTAAGAGAAATAACATCTGCTTGGGGAAAGTCCCTGATAATGTTAATCAAAACCTTCACCTAGCCATATCTCCAGGACTTTGTTTAAAACATTACTGAAGTTTGATTCAGCTACTTTAAAAAATAATTAGTGGAGGCTGGAAAGAGTTGCAGTAGATAAAAGCTCACTTGCTGAGTGATATACCTTTAAGTCAGAAAAAACTGTGGTGAACAAAAGGAGGAACTGCGGCTACCAGTACTTCGGTTGATCAAGTGAACTTTTAAACTCTTTTTATAATTTTAGTTAAATCACCTTCACAGCAAAAAAGCAATAAAATAAAGTCACCTAACAACAAAACTCAGAATACCGAGGCTTATAATAAAATCCTTGACAAGTTGTGCAGTGTTGCATGAAGCTGAAAATCAGGTTCAACTTAAGACCCTATCTCCACATCCATACATTCCTTTCCTTTTCTATGTTCTTGTCTTTTGACAGGTAAATGTCAAGACTCACAGAACAAACTGTTGCACAAGTATGGCATCATGGAAGCTTGGAAAGCACATGTTGGTGCTCAAAAAATATGTTGGCTTTCAGGGATTTCCGGGGCACTTTGCTTGGGGATGCAGCTGTCACTTTTGATATTTCAATCTTTATTTTGCTGTATGAGAGGCTAGTTAAAGTTGAACACACCCATATATATATATATATATACATATATATAAACACATATATATCTACCATATGACCTTGAATTTTAGGTGGAAATTTAGTTGCAGATACTGTACTCCAAAAATGCAGATATTGTTACAGGTAGATAGACTGTCAAAGCTAAGTTTGCAGCATTCATCTGCAAAAATCAGTTATAGCAGCAGTTGATCATAACTGCTAATATATTAATGATACATAACTGAAAATATAATACATATTCAGAGAATCTGACATCTTCTCCAGGTCAAAGACCTAAGACTGAATACCCAGAGAGATGTCAACAGTATGGATAGGCTTGTAAGATACAGTTTCAGGCGTATCAGTGAATACAAAGATTAAATCTTTTTTTGAACTAGCATTTGAAAAGGTTAGTTTTGAATCTTAAAGGTTAACGATTAAACAGGGACTTCCAGATCCTGGGTACCTTACTAAGAAAACTGTGATTCTGACACAGTAGTTGTGCTAAAAAATGGTGCCACGGCACACGTAATCCAGCTCACAAATATTCCAGACAGTTTAACTTGCAGGTCACCGTAGTATTCTGTCTCATAAGTGAAAGGTAGATCAAGGAAGATATTTTCTTAACTTATCTTCTTTTGATCAAAAATGCTGTAATCCTATCTAAGTTAAACTTTCTGTCCAGTGCCAGTAGATCCCATAGAATATCAACATTCCAGAAACTTGAACAAAATATTAATAATTACAATGATAATTGTTGCAAAACATGTCTCTTTTATTCTGTTCCAACTGGATAAAATCTTAGTTGCTGGGCATAATGTAGGCCCAGTAGTACTGTTGTTTCATGATGAATACATAAGGATGAACAAGGTTTAAGCAAAAGGTTCAACGTAAGGTACTGCAGTGCAGGAGAAAAAAAAACCCTGCACTGAAGGATTTTTGGAAATCCATGTAAGGCTGATATAGAATCACAATTTCTATGTTTAGATATTCTCTAAAAGAAAGAAAGAAACAAAAAAAAGGACAAAAATCCTGAGGCATACAGGATGAATAAAAACAACTGAAATCCTAGCTGGCAGTCTCTGAAGAGAAGCCTGAATGGACACAAAGGCCACTACCTTGGCATCTCGAACAATGGTCACCCAGGTAGCAGTGAAAATGTGAAACCTTCACTGAAACAAAGGTGATGGTAAAATTCTAAAACCTTTTGGCACAGCAATGCAGGATCATGCACTGATTTTAATTCTGCTTTTCTGTGAATATGAATTAGAACCCCTGAATTAACTGTCCATTTTCCAACCACAACCATTTTGTTATTTAAAAACAAAAAAAAGGAAAGAAAAACACACCTGCCAAATGCAATGATCTTTTTCTTTCAGAGAAGTTCAAATTTAGTCCCATTGAAGCTATTTGTCTTTATAGAGAGCCAGGTGTGTTTCGTTGGCCATTTTTTATCTTCCAGTATCAACTGTTCCATGTAATTACTTTCTGTAGATCAAGCCTTTTTAATAGGTCTGTTTTCCCAATGTCCTTGCTGTGTGCACAGAGCTCCCAACAACACTAATGAATCTTGAGCACATGACTTTAGTGAAGACTATGCTTTGTGTCATTTCGAGTGGTAAGAGCTCATAACAGAGACTATGTAGTGCAAGCACTAAGCTGCACAGTAGCAGCAACCACTGTTTTTTTAATGAACTTTAGGCATTCTTCTTAGAATACCATGACATAAAGCCCTGGAGGAAAGAGAGGCCCAAGGCTACTTAATATTCAATGCTCACCTCTTCCAAGATTAGGAGCAATGCATCCCAACACAGAGGAAGTCAGGCAAAAACACCAGGCCTGCATGGACAAACAAGGAGCTCTTGGATAAACTGAAACACAAAAAGGAAGCCTACAGAGGGTGGAAGCAAGGAGAAGTAGCTTTGGAGGAATAAATAGAGATTGTCCGAGCAGCCAGGGATCAGGCTGGGAAAGCTAAAGCTTTGACAGAATTAAATCTGTTCAGGAACACTAAAGGCAACAAGAAAAGCTTTTATAGGTAGGCCCTCTCAAGAAAGAGACTGGAGAACTGGTTAACCAGGACATAGAGAAATCTGAGGTACTAAAAAACTTTTTGACTCAGTTTTCACCAAGAAGTGCTCCAGCCACACCATCCAAGTCGCAGAAGGCAAAGGCAGGGACAGGTAGAATGAAGAATCACCCACTGTAGAAGCAAATCAGGTTCGAGAACATCTAAGGAACAAGAAAGTTCACAAGTCCACGGGACCTGATGAGATGTATTCTGTGTGTCCTGAAGGAATTGTCAGATGAAGTTCCATCATATTTGAGAAGTTGTGGCAGTCCAGTGAAGTTCGCACTGACTGGAAAAGGGAAAAAGGACAGGCCTAGGGAACTACAGGCCACTCGGTCTCACCTCTGTGCCTGGCAGCATCATGGAGCAGATCTGCCTGGAAACAATGCTAAGGCACACAATTATTTTGGAAAACATATATAGTTTTGTTTAATCAATACAGAACATTTTCCACCTGCAAATGTCATCTCCAGCTGGTGGCATAAAGGTGCAAGTGATGTGTTTGCAAAAGAACATCCATCCATGTCATCAACCATAAACAATCAAAATACAGTGCAAGAACAAAACTGTGTTCCACCCCATCCCTTGACACATGAGAGTTAGCAAATGCTACTTTCTTCAATTAACATGAAAGAGCCTTTAAAAACAATAAAGTAATTAGAGTCGTTCATGGCAGATAATTATGTCATGTAAAGAAGAGTATTCCTGGAAGTGCTTTAGCATCTATTAGAAAAGAACATTTTTTACGTTTTTCCTCTCAAATGAATTTCACAGACATGCAAGATGTGGGAAAGTGGCAGCATTCTCATCAGTGTTAAAAGCGTATGATATGAATGAGGTCTCCAGCATGGCACTGGTTGCAATAAATTATCAAGTGTGTGTTCTGTTTTCTGAAATGGGCTCAATTTATCATTTTAGAGAAAAGGTTCCATTATGCTAATGTCTTATAAAATCACTTTTTGCTGTTGCTGGAAGGTGAAGAGGAGATATCAATTTTTATATATAGAATGTGAAAGTATTGCAGCAGTGAATTGTCAAGGGTTAATAACCCTAACAGAAGATACAATTGACAGAACTGTCAAAGAGCAAACTTCCAAGGACTTTGTAATGATGAATTTTCATAACCCTACTAGAAGCAGAAAAGGCAGAATAACTCTCTTAAGCTTTTTTAACTCTTAAGCTCTTTTAACTATTTCAAAAGAAATGTTGACACAAGAGAAATGTTGACAGAATTAGCAATAGTTAATTGCTGGGCTGAAAACTTATCCTCTGTTTTCTAATTAACCCTTGAATTGACACTGGAGATTGTTTAGGAAGTAGTTTTCCAGTGAAGGTCAGATTAGAAAATACCATTATCATTCTTGTCAACTTGCCCAGACAACAGACATGAAGGATAATCAGACAGGGGTACAGGGGTGATTACTTGAAAAGAGGACTATGTGTGTCTAAATAAAACTTTATAAAATAAGAATGTTTTTCTTCTTTTGAAGTACTGGATACAAACCAGGTAAGTACTAAAAGAAGAGAACTAGAGTTAGATAGACAGTTGGTTTGATCCTGCATAATAATTCTTTTGTGGCTGAGATGTGATTTTTAACCACAAAACCTCTTTTTTTCCTGTGCTTCAGAAACATTACCATATTATGAATAACATTTAAAAGGAAGCATTGTCTTAGGGGCATTCCTTCCCATAATCCAAGAAACTACAGCAACTAATCAAGGAGATAATGTAACATATATTGACATTAACAGGTTGCCCAGGTAAGGGGTTGACTGGAGGTATTTAAAAGATGTTCAGAAGTGGCACTTGGGGACATGGTTTCATGGTGGCGTTGGCAGTGCTGGGTTAATGGTTGGACTCAATGACCTTAATGTCTTTTCTAACCTTAACAATTCCATAATTCTATGATTGCAATATATTTTAACAGTTGAAAAGAAGTGGAGCTAGAGAACTGCAACCATTATCTTAATGGATCATCAAAAGCGCCTATCTGGATCTCACAGCTTCAAACATGGATCACAGTTCAACGACTTCTGCCATACAACATTTAGCAAATAACTTGGAAAATTAAAATTTTAGAAAAGTTCTCATTCAATGCATAGGAAATATTTAGTGAGATTGATTTAAAATTAAATTCAATGTTACTGCACCATATAAAAATGTTATTATCATACTCTTCTCTTAATATACACATGGATTTTTAGATCTCAGATGCACATACTTAAAGGATGGTTACTTCCGAAAAACATGTTCTAACACTGTGATGATCTAGTCAGGCACAACGTGTTTGCATTTTGCATTAAATATGTGAGCAATATGACCACAAAGGGACAACAATGTCTGTAGTTGCACACATCTTTGTCTTATGAGGCAGCCAAGTGACAAAAGGCTGTAAAACAAAACAAAACAATACAAACCAAAACAATACCAGCATGAGGGACTGCAAACGGGGAGAACATCTTCCAAGTATGGAATACCCATAAACAGTGGCTGACAAAACAAAACCAACTAAAGCAGCGAGGAGCACAGAGAAGATTCCCATTCAGGACAGGGACAAGTAGTATAAAAATATCAAATAAGAAATGAAAAATGGAGAGAAAGGAAGACAAGCCTGCTTTAGTTCCAGTTTCTCTTTTCAAAGAGCTCTCAGTCATGATTAGTTGAACTTCTGTGACTACAACACCAGCGCAATGAAGCTCCGTGGTACTGTACACCAACAGCAAATTTAAGACAAAAGGTCTAACAGTTAAAGTCTAATAGTTATGTGTATGTAATGATTGCACAGTGATAGCCATTAACAATGAGCAGGAACTAACCACTGACACATGCTGTTCAATGCAGAAATTTTGTAAGGTTTTGTTTTGAAGTTTAAATCAGAATTGTACATATGGTAAATTTACAGTGTATAATGAAGACAAATGAAGCCTTTCTTCCCAGAAATTATTTGCCAAAATCAGGACTACTATATTATTTCGGAGCTGGTACTTTATTCTGCATTTCTAAAAAAGTATTCATACCCTTTTCTGGATGTAGATTGATCCTCAAATTAGTACTGCACTTAATATTTAAAAGTTTGTAAAATCATGTATTATAAAAGATCTAAATTAAATATAGGCTAAATCACAATGTGTTGCATAATGCACTTTCATTTGCATTACAATCCTAATACAATAGTAAACTGTCTGGGCACCAAATCCAAAAATACGTAGTAACCTAACTAGTTACTTGAATATGTCTACAGAAAGAATACACTGGTTTCATATTAAATAATTTACTACTTTTCCTTGTACAGCAATATAAATGTTATTCAAATGGATGTCTGTAAGAAAGAACTATCATAAGAATCATGTAACCACCAGGAAATGGTGTATTAATATTTTAAAAATTTAACAAAGGTCAGTGTAAGTACTCTAATAATTTGTTTTTAGAACAAAATTTTCATATCTCTGGGAAAAAGGACCTAATTACTGAATGTAAATTGTACAGAATACTAATTTTCCTTCCTCAAACTACTGATTTACAATACTGTGGACCTAAAGTAGATTTAATTAATTAATGTTATAATTAATCCACAATTGAATTGTACAGATGCTAAAGGAAAAAATCTTTATACTGATTAATTTCTTTTGAAAAATTGCAGTTAAATTACAGAAGAGAAACTTCAAGAATCTTTTTTCTCTTTTCTAAGGAAATAGTAAATTCTTAGATATTTAGCTTTATCACACAACAAAGCAATATTAGGTCATAGGAAAATAAGTTCATTGTTGTCTCAGTTTTGTCTGGCGCAGTTGCTCAACACTTACAGAGCTTCATGTTTCTGAGTAACAACAGAAACGTTGTTGCCACACTGGAGTCCGTTTTGAATGGATGAGTGTTCATGTTTTGATGGCATTTTCAAACAGGGGATAAGAAATTGCTGCAGCTCTACTCAGCTTTGTACTGGGTAGTGGCACTCAGCCTAACATCACATTAAAGTGGGGAGGGAGACATACACCATACCATTGCCCAATCTGGAACTAATTTGATATTATAAACTTTATAAGCTTTATAAAACTTAATAAAACTTTATAAAGCTGTAAGTAATTTTACAGTATTTCAGGAGTTTAGAAAGCTCATTTACTTCAAACAGATCTGACACAAAAATTCTTATTCTTTTAGGCTTTTTGAGTAAAAGAAATATAATAAAATGTAATATCAATTACAGAGCATAGGATTTTTTAACACACAGTCTTCAGAATACTATTGAAAAACTATTTGTAATGTCAGCAATTTCCCTGCCTAAACTGATACTTTTTTTTAATTCATCAGAGCTTCTCTCAGAAATAAGTACAGTTTTGATTGCCCAAATCCTAAATTGTGGTTTTACCTTCTAAATGTTTTTTTCCCTTCTAAATGTCTCTTATACCAAACTCTTACATAGAATGGGAACGAGTTCATGACTTTATGCTTTACTGACAAGAATGTCTTTGGCAATGACAGTTTCACCTTCTCTATCTCATATTTGTGTTATTTGTAAAGATAAGAAGTTTGAACAAATATTAAGTTTTGACAAAGCATTTCCTAACTAGATGGAAAACAATCAATCCCTCTTTTTTCTTGAGTGTACATCTTGGCACACCTAAGTCAGTATATACCAGTACTTTATTTACTCTTACGTGAAAAGAGGAACATGGAGAGATAAGGAAACAGAGGTGCCTTGCATGCAAGCATTTGTAAAGGGCTAGCTAAAGAACACTGGGATTTTCTTTGGAACTGATGAGATGAGCATTTATTTAAAAGTTGTAAAGAAAAAACCCTAAGTAATGATGACCACATCCAACTGATTCAGACAAAATAATAAACTAGCTGATAATGGATTAAATTAAAAATTACATAAGTAACAAGCTGAATATCATCTAACAGAAAACAGATGTTGTCAAACTATTTTAATTTTTTTGATACTACAAATTTGCCAGACATCAGCAGCTGATAAATATATTTAGAAAGGGATTCTGCAGTCTGACCTCCCGCCCAGCACCATCCATACTAGGTTGAAGTCCAATCTTTGTTGTTGGACCTGTGTTTCAGAAAAAATGTTCTATATTTACTTATTGATAGTAAATAGGGTGAATTCTTATAAGCCAGGATAACTTGCATTCGTGGTTATTTTCCTGGGAAGTTAAAATCTATGTGTGGTATTTACATTTGGTGGTTTGCACTTTCTATACAATGAAAGCTTAAATCCTGAAACAGTTGGTAAGATCTAAGACTCCCGTGTTACCAAATTTCCACTCCCTTAAATGCCACAAGATTATACCAACAAATATAAACAAATCATGACCTGCACTTTTTAGGATTCTCATGACTATTCTCGTGAATCTTTTAACAGTTTTGACATCAAAACAGCTTGTTATTTCAGTTTTCGTTATGCAAGTGTCAAAAGCACAGAAAAAACATTTTCTCCATTCCACTGTTTTCTGTTCTTACTTCCAAAAATTGTGTTAGTTCTCTTGGACCTGGCATCATGATGCATTCTCATATTCAGCTGATGAGTCACACAAATCCTTATGTTTTTCAGATTCAGTGTTTCTCAGGTAAAAATCAGAGAATCAAAGAATTGTTAAGGTTGGAAAATACCTCTAAGATCGAGTCCAATCATTATCTCTTCATCCTATATACGTATCTATGGATATGAAACCATTATGGAACATAGTTTATTTGCTTACATCTTGTTTATCAGAACACTTTGTCCCAGACATTGGACAGAAGTAAACTAGGAGGAGGTGAAATGAGTTTTTTTCACATGTACATTAGAAATCATCTAATGTTTTCAGAAAAAAAGAGAAAAAAAAAAACAGAAAAGGGCATTTTTGTTACTCTGCAGAAAAAAGAAATGTGGAAATCTTTGATGCAGAGATTATTTGAATCCATTTTTGGTTTTTTTTCAAAAATGTTCATGACTTTCAAACTTCTGAATTTCTCATAGAGGAACAGATGCTGTGCTCTACAAACGCAAAGCAATTAAGATACTTCTCCAGACCAGTCAAGAGTTGATGCCATTACTCACATTAGAGTGGAGGTGAGCTGAGAGGACGATGCTCTGTTATGCTCTTCTGCAAGGAGCAAATAAAACCCATTTGTGGAGACACGATGCCAAGCTATAACGGCTTTCGTCTCATCAAGTGCAGCAGTTCATAATACTTAAGTATATTGCTTCTGTAAGAGCAGTACAACATAACAAGAATTGCCTCTCTCCTGATATGTCTGGAAAAATTTTACATTTTGACCTCCAAGCATTCATGTAAATACTTGAAAAATACTGTTTTTGCAGCCAAATGCTGCAAAAGCTTCTGGGAGAAGCTTTTCTGATGCAAAAATTACCACAAACCTTTTCCCACAGAATTCAAAGGAGGGCAAATAAAACAAAAGCAGGGCAGGAACATTGGCTCAGCATCTTGTGGTAATGAGCAGAAATAACTTAGGTTTCAGGAGACATGAAGTCTCAGTGTTTACTGCTATAATTGCAGAATAGCTGTGTAGCATGTTAGACTAAACAATAATAAGTTAATAATTAATAAATCCTTAGCCTCTAAATTGTACATTTAAACTTGCTAACTACTCATCAGGTAGTATCTCTCACACATAGAAGAAAAAAGATTATACTTGGTTCAACTGTACAGGTTGCTACTGTAGACTGTTCACCACAACCATCCACCTCCTAAGACAACAGCTTGATAAGTATAATTTTAACCATCAGTGATGGTACTTGCCTTTTTCAGCCACTCATTCCCACTACTATTAGTCATTTCAGCTGTGTCAAAGGAAATCCTCACTACATAGTAAGGTGTATTGGAAAAATGATCTCTGGAATAATTTTCTTACTTTCTTTCCTTCCTTCCTTCCTTTCTGTCTTTCTTTCTTTCTTCCTCTCTTTTCTTTCTTTCTTTCTCTCTTTTCTTTCTTTCTTTTTCTTGCTGGATTATTTTTAACCCAGACTGTTCCTTAATTTAGGGAACTAAGTGACCACATATCTACAAATTAACCCACATCAAACCCATAATAATAAAAAAACCCAACATTAAAGTCCCCCACATTGAACAAAAGCAGTAGAGCTGAACAGACAAAAGGACAAGTTTCCACAGTGAGAATCTAAACAAGGAAAGATAATAGGCCTTTAAAAAGTACTTATTATTAAAATCCTTCCAGACAGAATTATTGGTAGAGTGGCTCTTTTCTTTTTCTTATTATAAAAATAATTTATAACCTAATCCTAGATAAAATTAGTCCACCTATATTATCAATATATTTTTTCCTCAGCTTTCATTCTGCCATGAAAATATTTGCTGCAACACACCAATCAGTAGAAGACACCAATCAGTTTGTACCTGGCTTCACAGGTAGTCTGTGCAGTCTGTGGACAAACTTGTCACATGACAAATTTTGAAAGTCTATACGCATGTATAAACTATTTTGTAGAGTCAAGCACAGTTATTAAAGCCCTGTACATATCATGTAGAGGGCTGAAGAAATAAATACGTGGTAACATTTAAAAGCTTGCATTTTTGCCTTGCTTCTGAGAGTAAGCCCAGCCTGAAGCCCTGTCCCTAGTTTATCGGATTTAAATGAGCATGCACCTCTCTTATCTCATTACTCATTCAGACTGGGAGATGTGGATCATTAAGCTGGGTACTAATTTGCTCCTAAACTGCACTCATTCATCATGAGTTGGCAGTGAGAGGTTGACCAAGTCAGTTGTGGAATACATCTGTGACCCTCCCATGGATTGTGTATTTTCTGCATGAGTTACTTAATAAATTCTCTAGAAGTTATTTTAACAGTTTTAGTAGACATTTTTGTTAAGCACAATGATTTCTGTGGTCAGGTTAGTCACAGATGTTGTATTCAAAACTCATCTTCTATAATCTCAATCTATCTGTTTAGTATTACCTTCTTTATTGTGTAAAAGGGTATTTCTGTACTGTTCTTCATAAAATGACATTTCTGATGGACTATTATGATAAATTAGAACAGAATCTGGTATTGCACAGAATGATGTATCTTCACTGCGGATAACGTATTTGTCAGTAAGGGTTATCTAGACTGTGTGAGGAGGGGGTTTCTCTGAGGAGATTCATGTAATTGCTAAGGGATTCTTATATGTGCTTCTGACTTAAGCTTCTCTCTTATGAACACATTCTGCAATTACTTAACTTGTGCCTCAGATTATTTTTCATGATAAAGATATTTTCAGCAATCATCTGTTGGATGAAGAGGTACTAAAATCTATAATATGATTCATCATCATGTGTTGTGCCAGCCATGTTTTAATAAACAGTAAATCTATTGCAAATATTTTTACAAAATGTATGGTTATGAAAACATCACAACAGATTGGGAATTAAACACATTTGCAACACATAAACTGTCCAACATTCTAGTTAAGGAAACTTCTGTAATAGAAATTTTACAGAGACTACTTTTTACCTACTCATAGACATCTGAGGTTTTTACCAGTTTATAATAATTTGTAAAAATATTAGTATAATACAATAATACAATAGAGACAGGAGCAACACAAGAAATCACTCATTTTATACACAAAACAAAATTGGATTCTTATCACCTCTTAATATTGTAGTATTTTTGTTTAATAATTAAAATAAACCACATATTGTGGGTTTTTTTTCCCTTGATGTAGAACTAGAACTGTTCACCCTTAAAAATAAGTAGACAACTATTTATATATGTAAATTGAAATGTACTACATCACTGAATTACCTAATTTTTCAGAGGGAAGAGAAACACTGCTTTTTCCAGGATCCAGAATAACAGCCAAACCTTCAGATAGTGATGGAAGGATGCTGGTACTGAGATCTATGCGAGTTAGGCTTTCAGGTTCTCTTTCCAAGGCTTTTAGAACACCTCCAACACAGTTATTTTCTGTCCCCTCCTTGTTTTGACTGTTCTTCTGTGGACTCTGAACAATATGGACAATGCTCTGTTGGGCCAAGTCACACTTCTGGAACACAAAACAAAAATCCCAATAAATAATTAATTGTGATATAATGGACAAAATTCCTCTATCTCCAATGTGTTATTTACTAAATTGTCTCCAAGCCACTCGGTGGAGAAATTCAGTGGATGGTAATGGAGTTTAAAGCAAAGCGACAAGGGTAAATTGCTGGAATCAGGATTACTTGCATTGACAAAAGGGTCACAACACTTACAAGTTTTAAACATTTAACAAAGAAATGGTGGACAGAGCCAACAGCTCTAAATAAGTCTGGTTTATTGGCACAAATGAAAAACTCCAGAGGTAGCACTACTAAATCAAGAACTAATAATATTCAACACTTAATAGGCACTCGCACAGATAATGCTGATACACACTCTTCATGTAGAAATTTAACGTCAAATTTGATTATCACAGAGAGTTCATGAAGCTCTCTCAAGCTACTACAAAGTATTTTTATAAACAGAAACAGGGAAGATGATGCTATTGATGGAGACCGATACTTATTGCTCCTTTAGATAGCTGATGTCATTGCAAAACCTCTCTCGATTTTTGAGCAGTCTTGGGAATATGGAGAAGTCTCAGCTGATTGGAAGCTGGCAAATGTTGTCCCAGTTTTCAAAGGCAAGAAGGAGGACCCTGGAAACTACAGGCCTGTCAGTCTAAATACAGTGCTGTGTAAAGTGATGGAGAAGATTATTCTGGGAGGTATTGAAAAACACCTGAAAGACAACACAGTCATTGGTCACAGCCAGCATGGCTTCATGAGAGGAAAGCCCTGCTTATCTAAACTGATTTCCTTCTATGATAAGGTAATCCACCTGGCTGATCAAGGGAAGCCAGTTGATGTAATCTTTTTGCATTTCAGCAAAGCTTTCCTTACTGTCTTTCACCATATTCTTCTGGACAATTTATCCAAAACACAGCTGGATAAACACATCATGTGGTGGGTGAGCAATCGGCTCATGGGTCAAGCACAGAGGGTAACAGTGAATGAGGTAACATCAGACTGGTGACCTGTCACTAGTGGGGTTCCACAGGGCTCCATCTTGGGCCCAGCGCCCTTCCACATCTTCATAAATGACTTGGATGCAGGACTGGAAGGGATACTAAGCAAGTTTGCAGATGATGCAAAACTAGGAGGAGCTGTTGATTCCCTAAAAGAAAGGGAGACCCTGCAGACAGACCTTGATAAATTAGAGGACTGGGGCAATCACCAACCATATGAAGTTCAACAAGGGAAAGTGCCCAATTCTGCACCTGAGATGGGACAACCCTGGATCTTTGTACAGACTGGGGAATGAGATGCTGGAAAGCAGTGCTGCAGAAAGGGATCTGGGGGTCCTGGTCTATGGCAAGCTGAATAGGAGTCAGCAGTGCCCTGGCAGCCAGGAGGGCCAACCGTGTCCTGGGGGGCATCAGGCAAAGCATCTCCAGCCGGTCGAGGGAGGAGATTGTCCTGCTCTGCTCTGCACTGGTGTGGCCTCACCTTGAATATTGTGTGCAGTTTTGGGCACCACAATACAGGAAAGATACCGAGCTATTAGAGAGCATCCAAAGGAGGGTAATGAAGATGGTGAAGGACCTTGAGAGGAAGCCATGTGAAGAGTGGCTGAGGTCACTTGGTCTGTTCAGCCTGGAGAAGAGGAGACTGAGGGGAGCCCTCATCACAGTCTACAACTTTCTCATGAGGGGAAGAGGAGGGACAGGCACTGATCTCTTCTCTGTGGTTACCAGTGACAGGACCCAAGAGAATGGCCTGAAGTTGTGCCAGGGGAGGTTTAGGTTGGATATTAGAAAAAAGGTCTTAACCCAGAGGGTGGTTGGGCACTGGAACAGGCTCCCCAGGGAAGGGTCACAGCACCAAGTCTGACAGAGTTCAAGAAGCGTTTGAATGATACTCTCGGGCCCATGGTGTGACTCTTGGGGATGGTCCTGTGCAGGAGTTAGACTCAATGATCCTTGTGGGTTCCCTTCCAACTCGGCATATTCTGTGTGATTCTGTGATTCTCCCTAATGTAATTTTAAGTCTAAATCTGGTTTTAGATATAGACTCAGTATGAGTTCCCCATTGTTTCAAGAAATGACATTTAACTGTTGACTTTAGAGTTACAGAAAGCCTGTGAAAGATCTCATGACTGCTATAGTCTTTGCTGATAAAACAAAAGGATTGCTAGCAATTTTAGCCCAATTCATGATATCATTTTGTTGTCTCACATATATATAAGCTCTTCCTCTTTTTCAGTCCTCAACAGAGGTGATTCTTAGACAGTCGTTCCAGATCTTTTGTTTTAGAAAAAAAGTAGGATGAATAAAGATCTTAAGAAACATCTATTCATGATAAATCAGGATAAAATTCACA
The DNA here is from genome assembly GCF_003945725.1 of Corapipo altera. Taxonomy (NCBI): domain Eukaryota; kingdom Metazoa; phylum Chordata; class Aves; order Passeriformes; family Pipridae; genus Corapipo; species Corapipo altera. The sequence continues at coordinate 32,094,698 of NW_020884874.1, forward strand.
TCTTGTACAGCATTTTCCTAATACAGAACAGAAAAGCAAAATATTACATCAGAATTAGAAATCACAGAGAATTTAGAAGACCTATCATTAATGAAGGGCATTCAAGAAAGACTTGTATTGATCTCTCCACAACATACCTTGCAACAAAATTTGTTCTTTTTTGCGTGATACCTTCTGGAGACCCACACCTATTCTAGTGTCATGAATGAACCACACACAAACATCAATCTACACAGAAAGTAGTTTGAATTTCCCTCAGGAAATTAATTTTCCAACTCTTTGCAGCATCATTAGGTTGGCCATCTCTGCCATGAAATGTCAAGACAGACTGCTGACTACATTTGGGAGGAACAGAAAGAGAATTCTAAAGCATTTGCCTCTGTATCTACAAAATATTTAGATTTTTTAGTTTATATTGTAGTAGTTTATATTAAAGATGCAATTATTGCATACACTTTTAATTGCAAAAGATTCCTTTATAGATATTTTAGTGCTGTTTCTACCCTTGTTATTACCCACTTTCTCTTCTACCACTTTTTCAATTCTGGTCTCCTCCCTGTTTGGTGGTTTTCCTTCATTCTCTTTCATTATTTCTCAGCACTTCTCTCTCCACCCTTGCAAGGTATTTCTAAAAGATAAAAATCTGTTGTTTTGTTTTGTTTTAATTGAATTTTTAATAACACACTCTCTCCTTAGTGAAGCAGTAATCAGCTAGCAGAGATTTGCCAAGCAAAGACACTGCAGTCTTAATATTCAATGAAAGCAGTTATTAGATTTCAACTTTAAAACATTATGTTGACATTAAAGGTCTCCTTTTTTCTGTACAACTTGTTGCCCTCAGAATTTTAAAAAGCTCCCTTAAATAGTTTAATAATTTCATTCATTAATAAAAAATCCAAAACATGTCTGTCACTCTAAAACTTCTCCAACTAAGAATACTGCATGACATTAAGGAATTCAATAACCTAAGAGAAATTAATAATGAATGTAGTAATCTAGGCAAATGAGAAGCTCAAAAGTGATTTGCTCAGTTACAGTGAGAATTAAAAAAGAAAAATAGGTATATATGTAAAAACTCACACCTTCGTAAATCCCTAATAAACTGCCAATCAGTCACACTCTGTTTTAATGAGCATCTTTTCTGGCAGTTTTGCTTGCTTAAGCAGACTCCTGTCCTGCCTTTCATTTTTCTCCCATCATCTACTATCCTTCATAGTTTTTTTTAAAGCTTGCATCAGTTTCTGATTCAGTTCACACCTTAATGTTGTGCAACAACTGCACTGAGGAGATGGTGCATATGAGAGAATAAGAGGGATGGTTACGGCTGCTTAAATAAAACAAAATTCCCCCACACCACCACGACCTTTTTCAACCACTCCTGCTTGATCTTGACTGCTATACACATTTAGATGCCTGGTTAAAATTGACTGATCTTTTTAAAGTATACATTCTTTTCCAGTTCTTTTTTTGCAAGCTGGAGGGTTATGTGGTTAGCTCAGAAACAAAGGAAGGGCTGATAAAATAGAACTCCATCTTACCTACTATTCTTTCTCCAATGATATCAAGAACTACATACTTCAAAAAAAGATGTAAAATATGCACTTTGGTAATCTATATATCCATATGACTACAGCAATAGCGTATTTCTGGATTTCACTTGATAAAAGTTTTCATTTTAAAAGGGCAGGTGAACCTGTTGTGTCTTAGCTTTCTTGCACCTCTTATTCAAAACCAAAAACAAACTTCGAAAGATTGAACATCAGTACTGATGATGATAGCGTAGATAACAGTCATGGGAAAGTTTAATTAGGAGATCTCAGGATAATTTTTCAAAGATAGTGGGTAGGAGAAAGAAACAACATCCTCTGATTTATACACTTTGCAGATTTAATACAGAAGTCACTGAGCAACAGTAAACATGGAAATCCAAATCACCCATTTTGTAATGTTGTTTCTCAGTACATTTGAATTGAATTTGGCTTGTGTTTAAAGGAGGAAAGTAATTCCCAACCTTGGTGAGAAAAGTGACAAAACAGCACAAGATGAAGAAAATAAAAAAGGGTTCTGATCACATCTTAATTGTGGAGAGATCTGGATGGGAATATCATCTAGCATTGACCAGAATTTGGGTGATTAATACTTTATAGCAGACTACATTTCACAGACAATAGATGGGTTAGGTCTGCAGTTTTTTCTTTGAAGTAGAATTCAAACTATTTCTGTAAATGTTTAGGTTTTGCCTCAGGTTACTATTGTAAGATACAATTGTATATGTCAATGTCACTTTCATTTTCTTCATGTATTTGTTTTACACCTCAGGAAACATTCTTTTGAGAATATCTACTATTAAAGATTCTAGAGATATTGTCTTTTCTTATCTGTTGATCCAAATTAATGCCAGTGATCCATATTCCAAAGGGGAACACTGCAAGTGTATAGACTGTAGATTATGAAGTATTTCCCTCGCTAGAGCAAAGGGAGCTGAGACGATCCAGAAATAATGAAACTCAGTGTTAAGGACTGGTTGTTTAGAGAGAATGAGGTTTGGCCAACTTGGGAAAATGAATTCATAGCAGAAGAAATTAAAACTTGTTTCATTCAAGCCTTTCGCTTTTTTTTCTCTTTTTTTTTTTTCTGAATTCTCAAGTTGAATTTCACAAGGCTGAGTCAGCACATCTTGAGTGAGTAACACAATATTCTTTGGTGCTGACAGCTGTGGGCTAACTAGAAGGTCAACTGGGGAGACTGAACTAAATTATGAAGAGGGAAAAGACAATTGCGTTTCAGTAACTCTGAAATCTCTTGTTGGGCTCTGGGGAGACCTCACTGCAGCCTTTCAGTACTTAAAGGAGGCTTATAAAAAAAAAAAGAGAGAGACTTTTTACATGGGCAGATAATGACAGGACAAGGGGGAACACTTTAAAAGAGAAGAGATTTAGATTAGATGTTGGGAAGCAATTCTTTACTGAAAGGGTGGTGAGGCACTGGAGTAGGCTGCCCAGAGAAGCTGTGGATGCTCCATCCTTGAAAGTGTTTAAGGACAGACTGGGTGGGGCAACATAATCTAGTGGGCGGCATCCCTGTCACTGGTGACGGGGTTGGAACTAGATAATCTTTATTGTCTCTTCCAACCTAAACTATTCTATATTTCTGTGATACTGACAGATTTCTGTTTAATATTTTCTTGACAACATATGTTTATAGTATTATCAATACTGAAAGAAGTGTTCTCAATCTAATTAATATACAGCCCACAAGAGAAGTCATATTTTATGAAGTGCAATACACCTTTTGAAATGTTTTAATAAAAGAAGCACTAGAGCAGAGAATAGTTTGAATTTGAAGCTTTGAATATGAATATAAAAAAGCTAATTTCTCATGTTGTTTTGTCTTGGAAAGGAATTTGAAAAATTTTCATTTTAAGTTAACCATTTCAAGTTAACTTGGGAGTTTTTAGCTACTGGGATTTTTTTAATTGCATAACAGTCAAAAAAAGAAATTCTTCACACTCCACTACCAGTGATTCAGTTTGAACTTCCAACTTTTACATTATCTGGAGATCCACATCGTTGCCCATAGATCTCTGGGGCCTATTGTGGAAATGATGATAACAGTTTGCCTAATTGTTCCCTATTTAGATCAAGCAGATAGTAGACTGCACTATACCACTCCTTAAGAGAGTCACACAAGGTCACTGCTCAAGAAAACATATTTTAAACTTCTAGGAATGATCAACAAGAACTAAAATGTTGGCTTTCTGGTTAGTTTTTTTCTTAACTGTGATGTATTTCAGCATCAGACAGGAAAATAGGGGGAACATTTTCGTCTCATTAATCTGCAGGATGAATGAAATAATAAAACTGTTGTCCAAAGTATGCATAGCACAATACACCTCTTCAAACCAATGGGACCCTTGTAAAACTACTGATGACACACCAATTTTATTGGAAAAATCTTTTTTTTAATGGATAATGTAGAGGGACATTAAAGATGACCTTCTAAACAGAAAAATAACCACATCAATTTCCCAGAAGAGAGAAAAAAAAGCCCACCAAGACTTACTGTACTATTGCTGTAACCCTCTCACAAGGACAGAGTCCAACTCTCAAAAGTAGCAGAGAAAAAAAAAACAATTGGAAGAGCAACACTATTTCTTTCCCTGATCACAGGAAATGCAAAAAAGCAAAAGGAAGAAAGCAACAACAGAAAAATACACTTTACTACAAAGGAAGTTAAAGCTGATATATTAAAGTACTTGAAAGTAGGGACTATCTAAAATAAAAAATACAGATACAGCAATAACATTTTGTTGAGCTACAGTGATTTAAGAAATCTTCTTGCAAGATTTGCAAGAAGACCTAACATCTTTTATTTAACCAGTTGATACAGAAAGAAAAATTAAATAAGCTTTTGGGCTCAGAGCCTCTTATGCAGGTCATGACAAGGGAAAATCTGAAGGGAAAATTAAGCACTGCTAAAATAATGAAGCAAATCAGCACTTTGATCTGATATCACCATCCATTTGTGTGAATTCTGTCTGCTCAGTGGCAGTGAACCAAATACTGCTCCCTGTGGGGCAAGGGAAAAAAGCCAGTACACCACTGGGCATAAATTACATGGACCACATAGCAGTTAAATTCCAACAATCAGAAACTACTTCCTATTTTATGATGCTGTGGAATACATATATATTTGACTTCAGTTCACCTTTTCAACATTTTCAGAGTTATACATTACTTTGCTTCTTTAGCGTTCAGAATATCGTGGGTGCTAAGCAACACCTAGAAACAGAAGGAAAAATAGATGTATTCTTGAAAGCACCACACATTCAATTAAATGTGATGAAAAGGCAGAAAATCCTTCACTTAGCAGAATATTTGTACCTCAATTTTTATCATCTTTTCCTATTCAGTTCTTATGGTAGTTTAACTATTCACAGCACCAAAGAAATGGAATAAAAGGAAATATACACAAAAAATGTGCTATGGAAAAAGATTCATTGCTTTCTAAGTCCAAAACCTAGTATCATTTTAAGGACTACTATTAGAGTCCTTTTTTACATGGAGTCCCATGGAAAAGACAAGAGATAATGAGTACAGGTTATTCCTGGGGAGATTCCAATCAGAACACAAGAGGAAAATTTTTCACAATGAGAACAATCAGCCATTGGAATAATCTCCCCAGGGTAGTGGTGGGTTCCACAATGCTGGACACTTTTTAGATTTAGCTGAACATGGTGCTGGCCTATCTTGTCTAAACCATGGTTTTGACAAGAACGATTGGACCAGATGATCCTTGACGTTCCTTCCAATCTGGTATTCTATGATTCTATCAATTATTCTTACACAGACAAATGAAGTTTAGAGGAATCCAGAAAAGGCTCCTGAGTGAGAAATCAGGGCCACTCTATGTAACCTCCCCCAGAGAAACATTTAGGTTCTGTGAAGTTGTCACAGTCCTGATTGTGTTTGCCAATTGATAATTCAGGATTACAGCAAACAGTAAGTATAGCAGTCATATTGGTATATATTCCTATATATTTTCTCTTCCTGTGAGATTGAACTTTCTAGAGAAGACATCTCTAGAGACTCTTTCCCATATGTAAGTGCCAGGAGAGATGAAGAAACTCCATTTACACTTTGTAAGGAAACATAATCCTAAAATTCCCAAGCTATTTGCTTAAAACCATAAATCTTACTATTGTTTTGAACTTCCATGTGGAACATGCTTGCTACTTAGTTTCTATCAAGTACCTTTTTATGTAATGCTATATAAAAGGAGTTAAGTCATACATATTTAAATTAAGATTCTGTTGTGTTTTAGCAAAGAGAACAATGGATGTTGAACAAGAGGAAATAAGTAGATACAGTGTGATTTATTACAGCTCCTCCAGCTAATGGTCCCTCCATGTAGCAGGAAGCCTTGACCAGCGTTTACAAAAATAAAATCCTCTGATTACAGTCAAACACAATGCTATATATTACAAAGGTTCTGCTCTGAATGATACTCTTTAAAGAGAATTAGAAAACTTACAAACTGACTAGTCCCTTAATGAGTTAATAATTTCCTGGAAATGTATTCAACCAACAGTATTTAAAATTTCTCACACTAAATTTAAACTAAGTCAGAATTCCCCCTCTTCCTTCACTTACAAATCACTTTACGCTTCATTTCCTTCTTTTTCACATTATAAGACACAAAAATGTAATGTTAATTTCTAGCTCAGTGGAGGGAATGCAGAGATAATGCTCAGGTAGGAACTCTGTAGGGTTATTACTTTTTGTACACAATCTAAGACCTCAGCAATGCTATATATATATTTCTAAATGGCATTACTAATACCATGACATCATTAATATGAATGCAGATTCTTGAATGTAGATCTTATAGAACAAACTCCTGAAACATAAATTAACCCCTATAAGACATAAAAATGTTTTATTGGTAGCATATGAGACAGTTTACAACATGAAAATACTTGCTTAAATTATTTTTATTTCCTTCAAAACTCTGCATAACAGTCTGCAAAAGGCACAGAAGAAAGCCTCTCTTTTGCAGCTATAACAGATGAAGTTCCGAAATTCATCTCCCTGCTTAGTTTCAATCAAGAGACACCTACTTCATTTGCTCTGAGGATGCTCCATGATGCAAGCCAAAACATGGTAAATGGGGATGAACAGGAGATCCATTTCAAAAGCTGACTCCTGTTTCAAACTAAGATACTACTCCAGGCACACACTAATTGTCTAATTCTGAGCTCTCGTCAAAGGCATCAGCAGAAACATTTCAGATTATCTGAGGGGTATGTACTACTGCTATTTAAAGGTAATAGATTTATTAAAATAATAACAACTGATGGCCAGTTACAGACTTTTGTTCAGTGATTTGCTGGAAGTTATATTTATTTACATTTACAGAAACTAAAGGAAACACATAAAGTACCACAGAATGACTAAATGAAGATCAGTAAACGTAGGCTGCTCTCTCTTCACAACTAAACCACTTCTGTTTAAAAGATTAGTGGACCATTTTTCTTACAGTGTAGAGATTCAGTAGGTTTTAAAATAACTGTTAAATTTCTACTAGTGTATCTAGTAAAATTGCCACAGTGGTTTCTCCAGAGAAGCAGACCTGGCTTGCTCAGCTAGCTCCACTAAAAATCAATTTAAAAAAATCTATTATTTTAAAAACAAATACCTTGTTAACAGTTGTGCCAAGAAAGCATACAAACTCCTGTGAACTTTCCTTAGCAATGGGAATTAAGCTTTGTAAGCCTGGACTTGTAAAACATCTCTGTTTTAGAGCTGAACAAACAGCACAGTACAGACCCATTTTGAAGCTGGAAAACAGATAATTCAGCCACACCACAAAGGGAAGAAAAAAAGCCAATGACTGTCACACTTCAATAAGATAAAAGAGAGAGACTACCAGCAGAGATTCTCGCTCTTTGTGACAGGGATTGTCACGTCAGAACATAACACTCATCATCCCTGTCTTTTAGCACACTTTTTATCACAGTGGATGGATACTCCAATGAGCAAGTCGCACCACTTACCCTCACAGCACCTCTTTGTGTTAATTATTGTTTCATGGTATGAGAACATTTTCTGACTTCAGCCACGGACCAGTTTTATCAGTCCTGGAAATCTCATCTTACTGAGAAGTAAGAGGTGATGCTGCTCTTATCCCTCAAAGGGTCAACACCGTAATCTGTGTAGCAACAGATGCTACACATTCAGCTTCCTAAAGCTGTTTGATCTTGCTCAGCCTCAAATTAGGCCCCTCTCAAAAAGGGACTGAGAACATTCATGCCATTGACAAACACAGTCACATTTCTTTCTTTTTTTTTTTTCTTTTGTTTTCATCTTTGCCTTGAGTGAGAAAAGCTCTGAAGTGAATTCAGTGACATCATGCGTGTGTTTAGAAGCATACAGTTAAGAGCGATGTAGAGCTTATATTTGCATGCTTTTATCATTGTCCACTCAAATGATGCTGGAGTTGGCTGGCTGCAATTAACAGGATGTAAACCCCAAATCCTTACAAGTATAGCATAAATTATTCTTTCTTCAAACAAGCCAGCACTGGAACTTAAAACAGAAAAGATGCAGGGGAAACATGGATGGGCTCGTTTGAATGGATATGGAGGGCTAGACATCTGGGAGCTTTCCTGTGTTCCTACCAAGAGAAGGAATTTCCCTTATTCAACTCTGATATATTTGTGTAAGTTAAACGCAAAGGGCAGCAGGTAGAAATCACTAAATATTTCTTTTTCTATCTCTAAAATGTTTGAAAATGTGTATTTTTTTAAATTCAGGTAGGGGACTGAAATTATTTGTGTTCTAGACACAGTCATTCCTCAGAGCACTCATGCCTTTCACACCTTTAGGTAAATTTGTACCAGCAAGAATTCCTTTACTTTGACTTTTTCTTTTACCACTTTCACTTATGCTGTTACCGAGAAGGTGAGGGAGTAACAAATTGGGCTAAAGGTTGCAATGTTATCTGCAAATAATTAAGACCATTGCTCAGGAATTGGATGCTGGGTGTCACAAGGGACTGCCAGTTCAATATTGCTTTCTAGATATTGCAGGACGGCACTTTCACACAAAACAAGCAGGATGAAAGATTCCTCTGTTGGGTTTAAGCTGCACTTCTTCAAATTTCAGCACTCTTTTGAATGCTTCTGTAAATACAGCACCCAAGCTGTGTATCCAAGATCCTGTAAGGATTACACTCACAGCCCTGAACGCAAACTGCCTCAGGGCACTCGTTGTTGCTATTTATCACCTTTAAAGTTACAGACAGAAGGCACTCATAAAAAAATGTGGAGTTTTGCACCATAAAGCTTATATATAAAACCCAAAAATCCTGAAAAATCATGCAGATTCTACAGCAGAGGGACAGTGTTCTCAAAGATGAGAGTGCTGCCCTTGTAAACATATGTTGTCATTTTCTGACAGCTATGGTAAGTGACAATCTCTCCACTATACCAAAGGGGAAAAAAAAATCCTAAGAAATTAATAAAAGCTATATTTTCAAAATTATGTTCTACATCCTTAAAAAACTTCTATTCAGCATTTATATTAATCGTAATACATCAGTGTTTCAGGAGCTGTGGCACGACAGAGACCTTGTGGGATGAGCAATCCTCTGTCAGCCTCCACTGTCCAGGATGCATGCAAAACAGAAATGCACATCTTAACTTGGCTTGGTATAAACACCGATGCACCGCTTACATGGGCAGTCTTGATATACTTACAAAGACAAAATGATGCAATACATTATTAAAAACTGTCTTCTCATTATTAAAAGAAAAATAAAAAGCTAATTTTAATCTGTCCTCCACAAATTGCACAAATTGGTAAGTGATAGAGATGAGAACATATTTAAGTTACACTTGAAGGTTTCTCTAAATGAACATATGCAAATGCTTGATGCCTAGGGGCAGCTCTTTCTTGCACTCAGGACATTTACATAGTTTTCCAAGCTAATATTTAATCTAGTATTCAGTAAAACATCGCTAATTACTTTCATAAATTCCTAACATTCTGTGAGATGTCTTTTCCCTCTGAGCTGCAAAACAGAGCCTTCAAACAACTTCCTCAAGGAAATGCAATGATTTTCACTCTATAGCGCTTTTAATTGTAAGAAAAGAGAGTTTTCAGTTTTCATCTTACCGCTTAATAATAATCTTTGTAGCTTTAAAGAACACTAGAAATTATATTTTGGCAGGAAGAATTTGGGGGCAGGAAGGAATAGGAGGATTACAATACAAAGTTCAGTAAAGAACTGGTGTGGTCTCTAAGCATAACTTGACAAGAAGGAGGAATAGCTACAGTGAGTGATCAAAAGGTTCTATCACACTCACTACACCTGTAAAATTAGTGTGAGGATCCATTAATTTCCTAGTCTTTCTAGATATTTTTATTATTTGTACGCAAATATCCAGTTTTATAACACAAGTGGAAAACCACTAGGAAACCTACTGCCTTCATTTCCAACAGGCTGTCAGCACAGTAGCTCTAATGACATTTGTCCTCGAACTACAACACTCACACTAAGCAACTCCCACTATATCATACAAACAAAGCAGAGGAATGACATTTTCTAATACGTAGTCACTTTATAGATATTATTTTATATATGCTTATGATGTCCTTCACTGATTTTCTCTCTCACATCAACAGTTCGAGTATGTTCAAGTACTTCAAGTATTCTCTTCAAGAAAAGTTTTCTCTGGCACTAGCAATTGTATATGATTCACAATCCTCCTCACAGCTGCTCTTCTGATCTGACCTCAAGCATTTGATTATTGTAGCAGTCCTGCAATGTGTCAGGAAAAATAAGAAAATAAAACCACTAAGGAATTTGGTGGCATCTGCACAGCTAGTGTCTAGACTGAACTGTAATACAGTGTGGTAGAATTTTAATGGATGATGCTCCCCTGCTTCATGGATACCTCTTCTTACCCTGCTCTTGCATTTTATATTTATATTCCTGTTTGTTTAAATTAGACATAAAATCAAGTCCCACATCACGCAAGAATTCTACAAGAATATTGCAGAATACCTACATAAGTAATTTCTTTTATTGATTTAAACCCTTAAGGTCTATTTAATGGATTTAAAAAAAAAAAAATATAGGGCAGACTGCCCTGGCACCAGTCGATGTAATTTAACACAAATCCAGAGAAGAGGATTGATCTTACTGAGCTTATCTCCAATATGGTTTACAAATACTGACTCTTAGTGTGTTAACTTAGGGCCTCTTTGCTCTGAAAGATATTTTTATACCTATCCTCATACCAGATGGGCACCCAAGTATTTTATAAAAGATGACAGAAAAAATACATTATATAAAGCTGAGAAGAGGCAGATTAATATCAAAAACAGAAAAAGAAGTGATGAATTTGCCTGAACCAATCTTGTATTTCATGACCTCATCATGCAGAAGCTGCCTATCTATTTCAGAACAAGCGATAAATATTAAAATGAAATTTTTTTTGCGTCTCTTTTCAAAAGCTTCCAATATCAATTGTTTTCACAAATGTTTTCTCCTGCAAGCAGTGAATGCCTCTTCATCAATCTTTTATCAAAAGCAATCTTGTTCTGATTTCAGTCTTATCAAAGAAACTTCTCTCTCCTTTGTTGCTCTTTTTTTTTCCTTTCTTGGCAGAAGGTACGTGAATATCATTTTACACATGACTGTGGCTGCATCTCCATCGACCAGGAAATAAAAAAATAAGTCTGAAGGATATATTGTGACCCTGCAGATCTCCAAACAACAGATACATATGTGCCCAATAGCGACAAAGTAGGAAAGCATGTGTGCATGCCTACATGAATGTGCTAATATTCCTTTTTACAAGGAATTCTTGCATTGCCAAATATTTCTAAACACAGAAAATGAAAATTTAACATGGACTTGACTTCCAGATACCTTCCTGACATGTCCATGAAGGTTAAAAGAGAATATAAAATATCCAAACACCAATACAGCACAGAGCTTGGGCTCTCAGTATTACTTGTCCACGTGGCAGGGTTTTGGTAGTGGGGTCTGCAGTGGGAAGCTGTGCAGGCAGAGGCCACAAGTTGCCCTGTGCTAGCCACAGCTAAGCCCAGACACCTTTGGACCTGGTGACAGCAACACATGGTGTGCCAAAACTGCAGTCAGGCAGGTTAGCTGGTAGCACCCCAGCTCCAGCCTATTTATGGAATACCTGCATGCAGCGGGGTGAAGAAGATGGACACGGAGACTGATGCCTGGAGGCATGTGGCTGAGGAGACAGATGCAGATGTGCTGCTGAAGGTGCTGTGGAGGAAACATGGCCAGAGGCATTATTTGAAGCAATAACCCCATGCCAAAAAGGATGTCATAGGGAACTTCAGCCCACAGGGGCAAGCCATGCTAGGGTGGGGAGACCCCTGAGGGACTACAGCCCATGGGAACCCCACATTGTGGGGGGACACCTCTGAAGGACTGAAGTCCACAGGTGAACCTTGTCAGGCAGGGACACTAAGAACAAAGGACAGAAAAAGGAAAAACAGTAAGGAGTATCACACAGAAACCATTATGTAGTTTACTTCAACCACCTGTGCTGCCCACAGTCTCATCAAAGAGACTGTGAGGGACTGACCATAACCAGACGTGAAAATAAAAGGACCTCAGATGAGGAACAGGAAGATGAGGTGTTTATGTCTTTTTTTTTACTCAGTACCCAACTCAGTGATTAGAAGGTTTTGTTAATTGACAATAAATTAAATCTAGTAAATATTCTGAATCCAGAATATTTTGCCCACCAGACTTGCTTGATCTCCTTGAGCCCATAATGCATTCAGAACTATTCAGTCTGAAGGCTCATTTTAAATGGTACCTAGGACTGTGAGGGAAGAAAACATTCTGAACAAATACCATATGTTTTCTGCTGCTAAAGCTGGACAGCAACCAAGGTTTCAATATAGCTGCACAAGATCCTCAGTTTGTACAAATAAATGTCATTCCAAAAGTCTCACTGCACACCAAGGCCAATGCACAGTGACAGAGCTCCAGAACAGGGTGAGCTGCTGCAGTAACGAAAGTTTGAATATTTAATGATTTTCATAGTAGAGAGAAAGAGGCTGCAAAATTCCCATTTTTGACTCCTGAGAGAAAAAAACCTCAATAACCATAAATAAAACCACCTTAAGAGAAAAGGGAATAAGTTAAAAATTAACCTAAATTCATGGGCAAATGACTGGAGGCTTGTGCTCCCCACACAAGTGCTTTGTGTGTGTTTGCTTAATAAATATGCATGTACTTCAGATTGTTCCTGCCCCTCACAGAAATAATCTTGTCTTGAACATCCCAGACAGAGGAGCACTAAAGAGAAAAAAGAGCTTCCCTTAGATCAATCCATAAATGAAATTTATAGATGTAGAGGCACACTAAGCTGCTCCAACCAGATTCTCAGCTTCTGGGCTGCTAAGGAGAAAAGTTTCATCGTAGGAAAGTGTTAAGCTGAATCACAGGAAAAACAATCCCAGTGACAGGATCATCATAGAACCCCACCTTGTCGTGATGCCTTCCCACACAGGCAAGATATATGTGAGCACAGATGAAGACAGGCAGGAGGACTCAGTCATTAGGTACATAAACTGCTGGGTTTTGGGAACATGTTTTGACTTGATCCTACTCAGCACAAAAGTGGCAGAATTTTAGCATGCTAAGAGAATGCCAGAGACAAGCTGATGATTTGTCAGTGTTTATTCTGGGGGTAAAAGATTCAAGAAAGAGAGGGGTATAATCATGAATGGCACACAGAAAGTGCTAAAAGAGTTATTCAGTCTTAAATACTAAGGAAGAATACAATAAAAATGCCAGGTATAACCTAAGATAATAGCTGTAATTTTTCATTAAAAAATTTGTATTTTATTTCTAAGAAGCTGCCTTGTCTCAAGGTGCAGAGAAGTTCAGGGCACTGCACTTGAGGGTTAGAAAATCACCCTGAGATGGGGAAGTAGAAAATTTATCTCTTTGAGCCAGCACTGTGTAAGGACTCTTCCCTGTTATGCTATTTATATTTATTCCTAGTGTTTTGGGTTTTTTTTTTAACTATTCCTAAATCCGACAGGATGCCTACAGGATAGATTTGTTAAACTTTACTTCCTAGGTAAGGCGCTGGTAATGCAAAAGAAGAAAAACATATCTATGTAGAGAAAGCTTAAATATGCCAAATGCAAACATATAACATTTTCCTCATATTCCTGATGAAAAGAGTCAAAATTTTGCTAACTTGAGGCTGGAGAGAAGTGATTACTAGCTATCAGGTTAAACCTCTAGCTTAAGTTTTCCACCATTTATTCCTAAGGCAAATCTATCCAAATGTCTTTCCTTTTGATTTTCTTCTGTAACATGGCATCGGTAGCAGATTTGCAATTAATAACCAAGGTCTCAAAGATTTGAGCAATTAAAGTAAACATGATAATTTTTTAAGAATTGCAGTAATTGTATTGCCTTGCTCTAAAGAAGACTTCTGTGTTTCAAACTATTACTAGAGAGTCTCTAGTTTTATACAAAACAGACAGAATAGTAGAGCCTAACTGATGTTATTTTGAGGTTTGTATATGAGAATTGTCATTGTAAATATGGTTTTCAATATTGAAAGGCATGATGACATTGTTCAAGGAAGGGAGAAAAGTTGCTAAATTCCTGTAATTTTTGAATGTTAATGTTTGGATATGCAGAGAACAGAAATCACACTCTGGAAAGAATACTTCAGCAAATTCTTTTCATGCTTTGCTTCAGCTCAATTTTTTCAAACAATCTTGAGGTGCCATCTATGAACACATATAAAGTCCTACAGAATATGCACTACGAATGTGCATCAAAAGTATTTGTCATTAATATAATTTGCAATAATAATTACTGAACCCAGGAAGAAACAAAAAATGAAGATTCCAATTACCTGCTGTGAAAACTCAATGAACTAATGTCTATTAGATGTTAACTCACATTTGTTTTGAGGTTTTTTTTCATAGTGATGAGGTACTAAACATACAAAAGCATTTAATGGAAATTTCCTATAAGCTGAGGGTTTATTGCAGCAGTTCCTCAACACCAGTCATTATTATGCTCTGGTTTATACTTTTCATAATATAATGCTGCATTATAAGTACCTGGAATTATTTTTTTTTCCCAGTATAATTCTGCCTAAGGATCAATTTTCAGGGGAAAATCTCAGCTTAAAGAATTCAGATGCTTGTAGGAATGAGACTAAAGAAAAATGCAATGTTTTTCCCTCATCAGAAATAGTTCTCATGATAATGAACTGGGTGGTGATTGTATAAATATTCAGTAACTGGAACAGGATATTGTACTATAAATGTGAGAAAAGGGCTGAGAGTTTAATGATACATGAAGTTCAACAAAGAATTTGTCAGACAAGGACAATGGGATTTGAAGAAAAAGCCTGGGCAAATGGCCACAGGGTGAGAATCCGTGAGTAGAGAGGGACTAGATACCAAATTGAGAGAAAAGGGAGAATGACACCCAAGTCAGACTGAAAAAGAAGTGAGAGAAATAGTCATGGTCAAAGAAAATAAAAAAGTTGAAGGCCACTGGATCACATTTCTTTCTTTAAATCACGATGGAACCTGGAACCTACAATCTCTGTTGTCAGAAAATATAAATGAAACTAAATGGCAAAATATCTGTTTTTCCTCTAATCCTTCCCAGTTTATAGTATATTTTCTGTTTACTCTTTATTCCAAGACAAATGCATCTTGACAGAAATTATGTCTTCTTTTCCTTCTACATTACTTGGCTGTCCCTTAATGAGAACACACAGGCTGGAGTGTTTTTAATGCTTGCATGACAAACGGCAAAAACCAGCTCATCTAG
Source organism: Corapipo altera (assembly GCF_003945725.1). Lineage (NCBI taxonomy): Eukaryota > Metazoa > Chordata > Aves > Passeriformes > Pipridae > Corapipo > Corapipo altera. The sequence goes on from NW_020884874.1 coordinate 32,110,076, forward strand.
GGGCATGGCTATGGTGAACACATTCCTGTTTGTGTTTAAAAGTGATTAAAGACAGTGGCAATTTCAAGTTCATCTGCTTTCCTCAGAGGTCTGAAAAAAACAAATAATTTGAAAAATTTTGCCAGATATAAGAAAAAGTTGGGGTTTGCTATGTCAGTTATCTGAGATATAATATTTATGCTATTTTATTTGCTAAAATGGTCATATTTAGAAGGATGTTCTTTTTACAGGGCATCAGCTGTTACCAGATTCGTATGCAATTGGACACAGATGAACATAAAAATTGTCATCACAAACTTCATTAGGAACTAAGAGGGTCATATCTCCATATATCCAGAGTAAACAAAAGGGACAACATGCAGTTGGCTAGACTCAATCCACTATGGGAGCCTGCAGAATGTTACAAAACTAAAATCTGGTTCTGAACTGTAGCTCTAACTTTACATAGCAATTATTAGTTTGGTTTCTGAGAACTGAGAGCTTTAATCATGTAAGAACTACTAAACCTTTTTTTTTAATTATTATTACATTTCTTTTTTTTAATACAAGTCCACCAATTACACCAAACTGCACCATGAAGAAAAGAGTGAATAAAACCTGATTTTCTAAGCATTTTGATTTCACATCCCACTGATCCTACTTTAACATCTACAATTTCCCTATGCATTCCTGTGATGACTCTCTACTTGTCTGCCGCACTGCCAGGCCATCCCCATATCCACAGATCTTGCTGGATTTCCCTGCGCTTGCTCACTCAGCCTCTGACCCCACCAGCTGGCAGAACACAGCGTGGATTCCTCAGAGCTGCACAGGCCCAGGACCAGCTGGCCCTGCTGCCAGAAGGAGCGGATGGCAGCTGAAGTCTGCCTGTCCTCTCCTCAGTAGGGACACTTGTTGTTTTTCTTCTCTAATGAAGACCTGATTTTCAAATTTTTTTTTAATCCCTGAGATTATTACCTTCCTGTCAAATCTGGCTCAAAGTTAATACGAGAGAAGATACAGACAGTTGAACAGGCAGATGTGCACACAAAGGTAACACCATGACAATAAACTGCACTTCCCTAGGAAAAAAGCCTAAAAGTTACAGTCCAATGACAGCAAAGCTGTATTTTATCTTCAACAGTAGCTGAAGAGGAAACAGGGGGGTCTACTGCTTTTATGAAAGCTATTTCTAGGGATATCAGTGACTGATTGCACTTTACATTATAACAGCTGGGTGTCCTCATTTCTTATGTCAAGTGTTTTTCAGTTTTCTAGTTGTGACATCATGCTCCACAATATGAGGCTCTTATATAATTTTTATATGTCATACAATGTATAATTGCATTTCCTTATGCTCCCTGTGACTTCACCAAAACTTAGGACATCTTAAGGGGTAATCTATAATCAGTTAATTAACACTAAACAAACAAAATAAACTTGGAAGATTAAAGCATGCTAGGCCTCCTGTATTGTTTTGTTTTTTTAAATCAATAATCTAGCTCTGTGCTGATGCATAATACATCCAGTTCAGAAAATACAGAATCAAGTCTGGTAAATCCCTGAGCTCCCAGACACTGCTTTATGCTTGGGGTATTTATGCAAACCCTGTGTGGGATGGAGAAGAGAACTGAAAGGAGAAGGGATACAGGAGAGAGTATGGCAAAATCTCAGAATATTCTGCAAGGGAATGTCAGCTTTAATGCATCTGACCTTGGAAGCTGTAAGGGACTGTTTTGAATGTTACACCTGGGTACAAGCCCTCCCTCTAGCCCAAATCTTACCGTGTCCATGGTATGTGAATACATCCTTGTGTTGAGGATACACAGCTTTAGCCCAAGGATACACTGATGCGTTCTGGATGCCTGTTTGCATACACATCGTAGGCAACCCAAGGGCAGCTGTAGTGATCACACAGATGTACAGAAAAAATTATGTACTGCATAAATTACTTTTGCTTTTACAGTAACATCAGCTGACTTGGCCATTCTTCCTTATATGCATGCCTCTATGGAGTCCACAGTCAGAACAAAGCCTAAACAACTCTTGGAGCTGAACACAGTGAGTCCTGTATCTAGATTACTCAGAAAAGTGAATAAAGGTAAAGCAGCAGACTAGATATAGCCAGCATGTGTCCACCCCTCTACCAATGCATATCACTCAATATCTCTTCATAATTTTCTAGCATGATCCAATCTGGGTACACAAAAGTTGGGTCTGTTGCATCGATGTTTGCAGGCACTAATCCCTCCTGTTCCATCCGTCCTCTAGACAGGCTTTTATTCTATGACTTGCCCAAAGCAAGTATTAGTTCAGATTGGAATCAAGACACTTCAACATAAGGGATCCTATCTGCTTTTTTCATATCTTGGTTTATAAAATTGCAGTTAGTAACATTTCATTCCTTTGTTGTTTTTCCTGACATAAGTTATTGTTTCTCTGTTTCAAGAACAAACTCAGTAAAACTATGTTATTTTCATATTGAAAAACGTAATACTTTAGTTAGCGAGATCTAATACAAAGAGAGTTCTAGCTCAAGATGTGACCACTTCTTTCAGAAAAAGTAAAAATGTTAATTAATCCAAAAGTTGTGTTAGTAACTTTCATCAGTTGCAAAGTAGCACATGGCTGACTTGATATGCAGAGAGAGGGAGAAAGAGAAAACAAGCCCAAAAAACACGTAAGAAAGGGCTTTTCATTATAATCTAAGCTGGAAAAAAATGTGGGAAGACTGTTAGAGGAAATTCCATAGGCTGACTTATCTTTTAGATATTATTATGAAGACCTAGTTAAGTTTTTAGTTATTTGAGTGAGCAGTTATCTAAATTTTACACATAGGCACAGTAGATTTTTGTACCAGCAAAAAGATGCACAACTGGATAAACATGTACTTATGTATGCTTTGGATTTTCTTAAAATAGTCTCCCTGTTATCCTGTTCACACAATTCTGTTTATTGATTTAAATGTATTATATAGAGAATACAAAATCTAGCCAGGGAAAATTGATTCTGAATCACTTTCTTACTAGCAAAGAAAGTGATGGCACTGAAGACATTCAGTTCAACAGTCAATTTTGATGCTCATTTTTGGCAGTACTTGAACCCAAGGGACAGACTGGTTGAAAGAACGCTGAATGCTTTTAAATAAGTAAGTTTAAAAGAGTTATGAATGCTAATGTATAGAGGAAAAGATGATGGAATATTAAAAAATAGCAAAGAACATTCAAGAGATCATAAATAGATGCTACAAACAATTGATATAGATGGTAAAAAACAGGAAAACTCACAAAAAAACCCAAACAGTTTCATAAGAAAATGTGGTAAGAGATAAGGGATAAAAGCTACATACTACATACTTATGTATGTAGTGTAAAAAGGAAATGAGGGGACAAAGTAAAAGGAGATGTGACTAAATGGAAACCTAGAAAGTCCATAGGTGGTGTGCTACAAAATCACAACTTTGGAAGGTCATGACAGAGCCTTTTCAATATTTCAGGCAGTTTGATGTAAAAAGCTGCAAAAAAAGGGTCATTATGCCACAGAGACAGAGGGCAGAAGCTAAGTCCCAGCAGGTGTTCAGGCTGATGTCCCAGCAGGTGTTTAGTGTGGATGCACCCAGGTGTCTGCCATGACACAACGGCATCGAGAGTCTGACTCAATTCACACCAACTGATTCTGGACCCAACACCTTCTCCTCTCTGTATTAAACAGCATAGATATACCCAGCCAATACGTAAGTAAACATAAAAGTTCTGCCTTCTCTTCAGAAATTACAGTCCCATTCTTCCTTAATTCACAGATTTCTTTCCCCAGTATTCTTTCTTTTCTTTTTTTCATGGCTCACATACTTCCCACCTTTTCACTGACAAAGATCTGAATTTTGCCTTCTTACTTTATTACTGTAGATATAATATATACCATCACATAAAATTTGCATAACTTGCTGACTTTTTTAGAGTTTTTTCAGTGTAGATCTGTATTTTAGGCATTCTGAAGTTTGTTGATATACATACCCAGAAGATTTGTGTAAGTGTAGCATTAGTCAAGTTGTCCCCTCCATCTGAACTTGTGCCTCTTTTTTTGAGATAGTGAAACACTTCCTTCCTAGTTAGTGTTCTTTAGTTTTCCTTATGCTTCAAGACTGATTATCTTCTGCTCTGCATATTCCAATACAGGATCCACAAAGAGGAATGTGAATATTTGTTGATCAACACAAACAGGATACACATACTTCCACCTACCAAATGTCACTGTAAGGTGTACAATATAATTTAGGACTAGTACTAGCTGAAATAACTTTTGCATACAGTTATATGTAGAGATATAGGCACTTAAGAGTTCTATGAACTTTTCCAGTTTCTGATGTAAATCAAATACCTAAATGTTTAATCAAATGCTTCAGAAAAAACAAGTAAATTTATAGCACCAACAGAGGAGTGTTCGATCTCTAAACCAATTAATGGGTTTCTCTCAGCTATATTCAGGACTATATTAGTGACATATATTATTTTTAATTTTAATATATTATTTCTCCCATTTCTAATCAGACTAAATATAACTGAATACAAGATGAAGACACTAGATCAAAATGTACTTCCTCATAATAAATTCTTACACAAAACTGTGCTGGCAAATATATCAGAATGGGAATTCCTGAAATAGAGTATTGAAAATAATTGGCCAAAGTATCCAGTTTCTCAGTCAGATCTGCTCTAGGACTAATATAATCATGAAGACGATATGAGAAATAAGGAAATAATTTGTATTTCCACATCTGTGTTCTAGCCCAGAATCAGATAAGTTATAGAATCTGATGGAATCCTTCATGGAGTTTAAAAAAATAAATTTTTGAATCTAATGCACATATTATTCATAATCATTGTGCATGTTCTGTACATATAAGCATATTTTATAGATGCATGATGCTACTCCTGCAATTTAGTGAGGGTGTATTCAACAAAAATTACTTTCTGATTTCTGATCTAATATATTTGAAAACCCCTGTGTCTAAAGATAAGTGAAAGGAGATTTTCAGCTGAACACACTGCAAAGTTAATTAGTAAATATTCTCAAATGAATATATCTGTCATGCAGTAGCAAACTAGTACAGATTTCAGCTGTTCCAAATGTTTATCATAGGTTTTCATTGTCAAGAGAAATAATCACTTTGTTTAAAATATGCTCTGTTGTTCAATGGTGAAATGACAACAGGACTTCAAAAAGAACTGGGTAAAAAAATTAAAGAAATAACACTTTATACTGATGCAAAAAGTAATGAAAGACCAAAGACATAAAATGAAAATTATTTCACTGGGAAATAAGGAGGGTTTTAAAAAGCATTCTGGAATAAAAAAGGAATTTGAAGAGTGATATAGCCCACTAACAAATACTGAAAACACTGTGTTGAGACAGAAATAATATTGATAGCACAAAAGAAGTGCACGAACTATTTTTACTCTCCATTTTTGGAGAGGAATGAAGAGTAAGTATATCATATAAGGATAAAGAAGCAATTCCCATCCTAATAGCATCTAAGGAGGATGTTGAAATATCTATAAGCAGTTTAAAATCAAAAGACTTGGGTAGTCTAGGTTCAAGTATTCTAATGAAGTAGACAGGAAAGATAAATATAAGAAGGATGCAGAGGAGAGAAAAAGATTCAACTGGTGGCAAAAAAATCACAAAACAAGACAGAGATCACAATCTGCTGAGCATTTCAAAATAAAACATATATTACTTGGTTGCATAAGGTAGACATATGATATGCAGAATGAGAAGTCATTTAAGGCATAGAGCCTAACAACAGAAAGACAGAGAAAACTAATGGTTTTTACATTAATCGGTTCCATGTCTTGAGACACTTTGTAAAGAAATTAGCATCCAGACTGTAAAAATAAAAGGCTCCTTTAAATGTTACTTCTAGTACATTTACACTAGTATTTGCTTCAGAGACTTTTATGGAATTGTCAACACTGGTAAATACCTGATAATTCAAATCTTCAAAAACAGATCTATACAAATTCCTGCTAAGCTGCTAAGGGGAAAAGATACAAATGCTATCACAAAAGACACAAATTTGCTAACTGTTCTTCTTTTAAACAAAAGATTGCTTCTAAATATGGAATGCACCTGCTATATATGTGAGCAACAAAAGCTTGTGTAATCTCTTTCAGTATTACAGATCTTTCTTAATAAAGCCAGAAACACTTTAATATTTTCTAATTTCCCATAATGCTGGTAATTACCATGAAAAATTAAATAGATAGATGACACTAAAAAAGTGTCAGAGTTTGGTGCTTTTTAGTCAATGCTGAACAGCTTTGCTTTTCTAACTTTCTGATTGACAGCATTTCCCATTCTGTTGATACCTCAATATGTCCAAACTCTTGTAATTTGGTTTGGTAGTGCTAACAATCAAAATCTCATGAATCGTAGCCCTAAGCTTCTGAATGATCAGCCGAATATCAGTGGGAATCCTTATCAACAGATGCCTATGTGGGTCCTCTCAGCCACCTTCCCTGACACTGCTGTGGTCCTATCTGCACTCCATGCTGAGGACACATAAAGAAGAAACCAGCAGAAAATTAACCTGACAATAAAAGGAGTAATTTTTGCTGGATTAGGGTGTTAGACCAGATCACAGAGGAGTCCACTTGCTCAGCTTCCCTGGCTATGAGCAGGGAAAACAGCAGGGAAACAGGGTGAAGGGAACTGGCCAGGTCCCAGCTGGTCCCAGCAAGTCACTGACTGGCTCAGCCAAGCCATTTATGTGCTGTTTCTTACAAACATGCTATTCTGCTATCAGCTTTCTCTTTCTCCCACTCAGGCAGCCTACCAAGCAACCTCTTTCGAGTCTGTAAACAGGTAACTTCTGGATCTGTCTGGCTTAGCTTCTGCTCAGGTCAGCCATGGATATGTGGTCACTGCACTGGAGAGGAATATTTTACCAACCTCACCAAAGCAAAGAGCCTTATGAAGCTTCTTCCATTAAACAAATAATGGTACCTAATACATACATATCCTTTAACTAGATTTACAATTGCATAAAGATGAGAGAACAGTCTGATGACAGCAATTATGCAATTGCTTGCCTAAGCTCTTTAAACTAGCATCTATTGAACACTGCTCTTTAAACCAGCATCTGTTGACCAGTACTCCCTGACTTAAGAAATAGGATAGAAATAGAATGTCTCCTATTTGAGATACATCTGAGATTTTTTTTTTGTTAGCTGTATTTCAGTCAGAGAATTAAGAAAGACTAAACATAAATAAAATCAGTGAATTTTTCAATATCACATGATAGGCAATTATTTTAAATTGGCGATATACACTAGGGTCTGGTTATAAATTCTAAGAATCATATGATACCGGTAACTTAACGAATGGCATCAAACCAAAGAAACACGAACAATATCATTCTGGAATTTAATTTTTCCTTAACTTAAGATTTCCCCTGCATGAGAAACCATAGCAGTATTTTTGTCCCTATCAATGCTGTACTGATTAGTCAGGATCCATGTCTTTACTATGTACTTCCTGGTTCATTCAGCATCACCTATCTCTCTACCCCCATATTTTTAACTGTTTTCTCAGAATTAAATGAGTTGCATACTTTGTGTAAGAGCAACATATAAATAGATCTCTGTAGACTAAAAAAGTTTCCACACTTGCACTCTGCAGGATTCAGCATCAAGAGAGGACACCTACCCTCAATTTGCTCCCCATATACACAATTATACTAACACATAGGGATTTAACACTGTAAGACCAAATGATCCAAAGAGTTCTCTGTAGCTGGAAGTCTCCTTGTCCCTGTAAAAGAGCAGAAGTCTCTGACTTTACAGCAAGTGTTTTTATTTACAGTGTATATTCTTACTGATGGCCTTATAAGCAAGTTAGTCCCTATACCAAGCTCCATCCATGCCGTCACAGCTGTACTGGTCATTCCAGCAAACCCAAGCATAGCAGAAGATAAAAGAGAGAGTAAAATGTGAAAAACACCCTCCAAAAAACACTAGAAAGAAAGCTAGGAGCTCACCTCCTGATTTTGAATCTGTTTCACACTTTCTTCTTCCTTTCTACAGTGTTATGGTAGGAAATAGCTTTTTTTTTTAAGGCTGCAGTGCCCTTATCACAACAGGATCCTGAACAGTGCTTATTAAAAACATGTACATCTACTAAGATCTATAAAGATCACTCTTCACATACTGTAAATATTATAGAACTATTCATCCCCCTGAATTCAGGAGACATCTGACAGAAAAGCCAAACAGCAGTCTGAGAGGGGCTTAGAGTCTCTCTTGTCCTTGGGTTTCAAAGACTACGAGTCACACAATGATAAGAGACATCCAACTCTGTGTAGTCTTACTGGGAGACTTGCCAGAGTACCTAAAGTCAGAAAACAAAAATACAACATGTACAAATCACTTCACCATCAAAACATTGTGAAATTTGGGCTGTAATCTGGCAACTGCTGTGACAGACTCAGCAAGTCAGGAAAAAAAGGGATAAAATCTAATCCAGCTACAACCACAGAAAACTGAAGTCAACAGAGCACAATTACTCTACCTGGAACTGAGGCAGGGTGTGGAAACAGGTTCTCAAAGATGTCAAAAACCACAAAATCATCATACCTTTCAGGTTGCTTCTTTTCTGTATGCTTGAATCAAAAGGTGACAACAGTTGAAGGTTGAAAAACAACTACATAAATAAAGATTATAACATACATTACATATAGACGGACATATAGCTTGGCCTGCTACAATTACAATAAAGCAAAACTCTCCATCCAATATGCCAGAAGTTCAGTTCAATCTTTCACCAAGACCTGTAAAACCAGTGAAAATGGTTTGGTTCTCAGTCCCAGGACATACTAAAGTGAACTTAAAATTATTTATTTTGGTGTCCATAATAGTGCGTTTCCTTGGTATCAGCATGAAACATTGTTTATCACTTTATGATGTTATATTTCATACATTTTAGCCTATTTCACAGCACATCCATGCAAGACAGGAATGTTTTAGAAATCACAGTGTTTTAATTTCACAACAATCATGCATTATGATTTCAACCATGCTTCCAAGGAAAATTCCAGTCTATTCATTAAAATTGACTCACATGACTTTCATCATACCAACTGATGTAGATAAAATGATATTCCACTCATCTCTCAGCAACTTTGTTGTCTCCCCACTCCACACTTAACCTCCACAAAAAAACACAAATGCTCCCATACCCCCATTGGCCTGGGCAAATGTATGGGTAGATTTAAAAGTTTTTTTGAATGTTATGGTCATTAACCCATCATTTAAGAAAAGAACTTTCAGATTTCTTTATGTTCGTTTTTAAAACAAAAGTCAAATACAAATTGGTGAACTTGGTCTGTGAGACACAAGAAAACCACCATCTGGAGCTGACTGAGACAAAAAGAGAGAAAGCTTCCTTTCATCAAGGGTCATACCGAGGGTCATACTGAAGTGCTAACAATAACCTGTTGCTTTAGAGCCTGCTTGAAAATCTTACATGCTTTGTAAAAGAAAAATAAAGATTATATTAGCTGCCTGGTGATACTAAAGATTAGAAGAACTATTTACTATGAGTCTTTTATGGAAGCATTAGCTTTAATTTATAAACCAAAAAAATAAAAACAAAAAAACAACCAGTCAAATAAAATAAAATCCACCCCAAAACCTCTGGGAAATATAAGTCAAATATAATTAAACAAATAATATTTTGATATGCTGTTAAGAGATACTACCCAAAGGCAAATTCTAAAGTTATCCTTTTATTAATTGCCTAAGGACTAAAAATATTAATGATACTTACAATGACGTACACCTTTTATATTATGCAAATCTTAGACCTCAGCTTTAATCTCCTACTTAACAGTAAGAATTGTTCTTGCCTCAGGTCCCTACTGCTCAAACTTCAAAAGATTAAAAACAGCTCCCCAAACCAGGCAACTTTTTTTTGATATGCAACAACCTAAACCTTTATGAAATGGAAGAATGGCAGTAAGGAACTTGAAAAATAATGATGTTCCTCTGTTAAAAAAAATGCCTTTATTTGAGACAGCCATCTTCTCTGTGGCACTAGATTCAGAAACTGTGACTGTGGAGCTCTGCTGAAGCCCAACAGCTGATCAGATGAGTAGAGATTTCTGTGTAGATAAGTACCTTTGTAAGGATAACAAAGCACCTTAATCACAGAAAACAGAGACGAGACATTTCTTTGACGTAATAGATATGCCCACCTATTTCTGCTTTGTCCGGGACCTTTATTAAATCAAGGGTGTATGGGATAAAACAGGGCAGCTCAGCACCTTCTCTGTACTTTGGCAGGCTACCCTTAAACTTGGAAGATGCTACCTTCAGCTACTGTTTTAAGAGTCTAAGAAAAGTCTTGCTCAGAATTAAGGGTTGAGCCAGGTTATTGTTTAAGAAATGTTATTTCCTTTGTAGTTCAAGGAGGCAAACCAAAAGATATTCCATAAATTTAGTCCCAAGAAAACAGTATGATTTTTGCAGTACCTTTCCCAAAAATGAACTCTCCTTTATCCACAAATTCTATTTTAAAACATATGTGAATCAGCACAATGTGCACTGAAAAATAAATAAATGTTGATCATAACTGGTTTGAAACTGAATCAAAAATGCTGCACATCTGATTAAAAACAGACAGGAAAAATTTATGGGTTTATTAATTTTGGAATGTGCCTGAATACTGACTTTTTTGCAAACTATCTGTGTTGTAGGGTCAGAAGATGCAAAGAGTCAAGATGTGATGGGAGAGTTAGGTAATACAGGCAGAGTAGTCCCAGAAATTATAATCACTTGTGGGATTTCACACCACAGAAGTAATACCTTTAGAGGTTAAAGTACCCAATAAAGAAACAATTCTGAACTTGTTGAGGGAGAGAGCAAGTTCAGCAGTCAGAGAAGTTCACTGAACTAAGCACAGCACTGTGAGCAGAATAGCTTGAATTTCCCTATGCATCTGAACTTTAAGCATCTATTATAAGTTGATCTGTAGTCAAGAAAAAGAAGCTGTCACCCACTTCTCTGCCTGGTGGTTGGCTGGCCTCAAAATCATGGCTTGCAGGTACCTCTCTCTTTAGGCTCTCCTTGGAGACTTAACTCTCATGGGTCTATAATAGCTTTTTTGATCAGATGAGTATCTTTCAGGTTCTTTTCTCCAAATAGTCCAGAAACCTTATACTTCAGTTTTAAGACTGCAACAGTCCAAACTAAATCACTCACTATTGCAAAGAACTTTCCTTATCTTCTCAACCCACTTTACAGAATGATTTTAGAAGTGACATCAAAGCTACAGCTGAGCAGGAGGTTAGTGAGAATAGGACTTCTTAGACACATCATACAGACTGTGTCCATGCCACAAATCAAGATGCCAGTCTCTAAGCCATTGAGGTATTTGCTTTGCTTAGCCCACCTTGGGACAGGTTAGTCCCATCAGATGGGTAAGAAGAATGATCCTGCTTGGAGGGGAACTAGGTACGTTCCAGGAGGAAAGTTTGAAGAAACTAGGCTGTAAGGTGTGTCAGGGACAGGAAAGATTAAGAGAAAACCAAGGACACAGCCATGGAAAGAGACTCCTAGGAAAAGGAAGCTGAAAAGCTTTAGAGGTAATAGAGGAAAGACCAGTGTTTGTCACTCAGAAAATTGAGTTGGTTGACACTAAACTGAACCCATTCAGAAGGATACAGTGTGGAAAGAGCAAAGATGTTCATAACTGCTTTTATTTCTATTCCTTTTAATCTAAACACCTTGAGTTTTCCTAATTTAAAAAGTTATAAGTTCATGAAAACCTGGAGTGGAGAGCAGTTGTTGAGTGAGTGAGAGTTGCTACGTGAGTTTAAAAGACTGTCCCCTTCAGATACTTCACCACAGAAATAGGTCTAGGTAAATCCTGTTGAACACCTTTTCAGCCAGGCTGGGTGTCATCACATATTTAGGAATAAACACAGTAACATTTGCAAAGCAATACCTATGATTTCTTGGTGGGCTCAGAATATTAAGAATAATTCCTGTTCTTACAGATTTCAGCATTAGAGTAGACCTTAAATCTTGAGTAAAGTAGCGTCAGGATTCTCTAGAGAACATTTACTGTGATTCAGTGCAGTAAATATAATTACAATTAAAGTAACTTATCATAAGAAAGAAGTACATTTTTTATAGAGTATCTTTGATTTGGTTAATATGAAAAAACTGTGTATTCCACAGTGGGTTTCCAATTCATAATTAATTAGTCATTTTTATTGAGTTTACTTTTACAAATATTTTGTTTTAAACAAAACCCAAGAGCTCTGCAGATTTCATTTGCATTTTGTTCCATTTCTCTCTGTTGCCAAAAAAAGCCACTCACTACTTACCTCTATCTGTTCAAAGAATTTCATATAAATTCTGAACTATATTTGGAGTCTATTTATGATAAGCGGGAATCCATTTAGCCTTACATATTGTATCAATCAACATGGCAAAAATGGCATGCAGGTAGACTTAATTAAAGCATGAGAGAAAGACTTCTTGAAATATAATATATCACAAGGCTGACTATTTTACAAAATCGTTTAAAAAATTATTGCCATAGCTGGCATATTTTTTGACATTTACTTCCTATATGTATTTCAGGTTATTATTTCGACATATTTTTTTTCTATGAGACATTTGTATCCAACAGACAGACTGAGTATGCATGTGTTTGAATGACAAATATTTTAAACATTTCTTCTCTGAACATGGATATATATATTCTCTACAAAGAAAGAAAAGAATCAGGTCACAATAAAAGCCCTATTGTTTCGTCTTTGAATAACAAGGGAATAAAAAAGTATGCATTGCCACAGTTTATGCTTCTGCAGTTTCTGAGAGGAGACAAATATTCACATCACCAAAATACACTTATATTCAATTTTGCTGAAAATCTTTTTTAAAAAATGATGGATATAAAGACTAAAGATGACAAAAACAATCACAAGAGTTTTCCCGACAGATTTATACTTAAAATTTTCATAATCTTAAGGGAATTTAAACTACAGATATGCTGTTATCAGTAGACAGAAAAAGATGGTGAGAATATTTCCAGTAAGGAACCAACACATTTTATGAGAATCAAAGATGACAAGCTCACAAGTTGCAAAGAAGCATAACTTGTACCGTGAATATTATTCATCAGATTGAATCCTTTTTCAAAATATGCCAGGGGATAGTACAAGGTTGACAACTGCTCTCTGGGAAGTTTTATTTTGTCAAGAATTTCACAGATGTGATTATGCTGTGTAATTTCAATATATTTTACCAGACTCCTTCAGGCATGGTTAACACTCTCCTGAAAAATATATCAACAAAATTGGTGAAGTACTTTGACATATTCAGTGTCACTTACATTAGGCTGGCTGAATAATTGCAAGAGATTTAAAACTTCCTACTGAGTTATTTGGCACTATTTGCTTATTTGTTATTTGTTGCTACTTGATTATTGAATGTAGTCCCTCACCATAACAGACTAGCATAAAATTTAGTTATCCAGAAAGGTACATAAGAAAAAATATTCTTTGTCTTTCACACTCGACAAGACAAGTGAAAACTCTACCTCAATGTGCTATTCCGCAAACAAATTTGAAACATAAGTACCAAAATTCATAAAGTAAAACAACTGGTGTGCCAAGAAAGAATGGAAAATACAATTGTTTTATGTTTGCACTGGAAGGGAATTGATCAGGCAGAGAAAGTTGAGTAATTCAATGAAAATAATTAAACCATGCTACAAACACCAGAAAAATCTCTTCAGTCTAATCTAAGCTAACACGGATGAAAAAATCATCTTAGTCATCTCTTCAAGGGCTGTATTGGGTTTGTATGGCAAGGTTTGGTAGGGGGCAGAGCTACAGCAGTGGTTCCTGTGAGAAGTTGCCAGAAGCTTCCTCTCTGAGAACCAATGCCAGCTGGCTCCAAGACAGACCCACTGCTGGTCAAGGCCGAGATCATCATCAGCAGTCTCTGGGGTAATGTATTTAAGAAGGAAGCAAGGGGTGAGGGGGGCCAGAGGGGAAACAGTGCAACTACATCCTAAGAGAAGAGTCAGAGTACGTGAGAGAAACCTCCCTGCAGACACCCGGGTCAGCGAAAAAGGAAGAGGAGGAGGTGCTCTGGGCATCAGAGCAGAGATTCCCCTACAGCCCATGGTGCAGACCATGGTGAGGCAGGATGAGCCCCTGCAGCCCATAGAGGAGCCCCACGCTAGAGCAGGTGGAAGTCCAAAGGAGGCTGTTACCCTATGTGAAGCCCATGCTGGAGCAAGCTTCTGGCGGGAACTGTGGATCCATGGAGAGAGAAGCAGGTTTGACAGCAGGACTTGTGATCCCATGGGGGACCCATGCTGAAGCAGTCTGTTCCTAAAGGATTATACTTTATGGAAGCGACCTACACTGGAGCAGTTCCTGAAGAACTGCAGCCCACGGGAAGAGTTCACAATGAAGAAGTTCATGGAGGACTGCCTCCCATGAGATGGACCTGATGCTGGAGCCTGGAAAGACTGTGAGGAATACAGCGAGGATGGCGAGACACCTCAATAGTTTGTCCAGAGAAAGTGTCATCAGTGCAAGTATACAAGGCCAGCTTGAATGCGGCTTTGAGCAACCCAATCTAGTGAAAGATGCCCCTGCCCACGACAAGGGGTTGGGCTAGATGATGTTTGAAGGTCCCTTCCAAACCAAACCATTCTGTGATTCTGTGCTTCTGAGCCCTTCTCCGGAGAAGAAAGGAGGGGCAGAGACAATGTGTGATAAATTGCCTGAAACTTCCCTGTCCCCTTCCACTTCAGGGAGGAGGTAGAAAAAATCGTGTGTAAACAAGCACTTTCCCTGAGAGATTTCAGAGAGCCACTAAAGCTTCCTTAACCAGTATCCAATCTCTCTCTGTGACCAAATGAAGATGAAAAATGCCCAGAATCTGCATTACACATATAAAAATAAGTGCATTTTCCCTATTGTCTGAAGTAGACCAGCAAAAACATTGAACCATGAGATTATTTAAATGTAATACAAATATGTTACACAAGCATAATGATTGATGTTTTCTTTAATTATGTCTAAGGAATATCAATAAATTCATCCATTTTTGCAGCTGCACATCTAATGCTTATATCTTTAATTTCAGGACTGCGCTGTCATATAAATATTTCAATTTGTTCTTTTTGTTCCATCATGAAGTAATTTTCTTTCTTTGCCTCTACAAATCTTCAAACAACATTTTCCACAACCTCATTCTGGTTTTAAAGATGCTTCTATAATTACACAAGAAAAAATATTATATGTCTCCTTTGTTGATTTTCAGTACTTGAGTGATCACAGAAAGAAAAAAAAATTGATCACAGACAAACTTTTGCAATTGTATGGAAGAAAGAATTTATAATTATAATTGTATTAGGTTTTACATTTGCAATAAATAGATATACATTTCTTAAAGTGTGAAAATCAGCTGAGAGCAACTTGTATTAAAATAATACATAAAGTCAAGGGAGCTCTAAATAAATTTCTCCACGATAAATTGCTGTGCTCTTGGATTAGGGCTTCTTAAATATTACATTCTAGGCTCTGTCTCTTGGAGTATTCCCTATATTCCAAAAGCTCAATACAGGTGGAACCACTGTCTCAAAGCCAAAAGATGTTTTGACATGTGCCTCAACATGGCTTTGACCTATTGTGAGATCAAAAGATAAAAACATACAGAAAAAGAAAGCAAAACCACACATAAACCCAATGATGTTTCTGAATTTTCTTTTAAAAGCAATTTATTGTCTCTCCTTTTATAAACAGCTTCAGAATTAAACCAATTTTTCATCGCTGTAGGGATAGTTGTATGAAAGATAACATGTCACCAGATCCCAAAC
Source organism: Corapipo altera (assembly GCF_003945725.1). NCBI lineage: Eukaryota > Metazoa > Chordata > Aves > Passeriformes > Pipridae > Corapipo > Corapipo altera. The sequence goes on from NW_020884874.1 coordinate 32,125,961, forward strand.
ATTCAACTAAGGTTTACAGTTGTGTGGGTATGTTTCAATGTATTCTTTTTCTTGTCCCATGTATGTATATCAATGCTTTAACAGCTCAAGTCCTCTGATGTTTCAGTGGTGTGTTTATATAATGCAGGGCAGTTTATCCAAATACCCATTCCTGTTCTAAAAGTTAAAACCACCCATCTGGCACATAACTTGATGCCAACTGTTAAGCACTGAACTGACAGAGGATCATGACAAAATGCTAATTCACTTCATGTTTTGAATGAGAACAGTAGAGTGAATATGGAGGCTATTATGTGAAAATATCTGCCTCATCAACAGCATCTCCTACTCTTACCTCCAGTCAATGATTCAAATAATGTCATGCCAACATTTTCAGAAAATGTGTAAGGAATTTGGCAGCTGCTTCAGCTTTCTGGCTCATTTTACGAGTAGATCCACAAAACCCAAGCCAAATAATCCTTTCCTTCAAAGACTGTTCTCTGAAATAATATCAGGTACTGAAACTTGCTTCTGCTTTAGTAGTGGGAAATTCAACTAAGTGCAAAGCAACTAATATGGATTTGAATCTCCAAAACTATACCTTATGACATTAAAAGAGACACTTCAGAAATCTTTTTGAGAGTTTTATGGATTAAATCTATAAATATGTCTACTGGAGTCAGGGCTCTGATAGCACCCCCAGCCCTGACTGTCCCTTCCCAGCCCCCAAGTGTTCCCCCATGGTTCAGGACCCCACATCAGCCCCTGTCCCAGCAATGCTGCAGCAGGGCCAGTCTCCAGCGCCCCACGTATCTGTCTGGCCTTTTCCCAGGGTGGTGCCCAATGCCCAGGGCTGGGGCTGCCTGTGCCTGCCCAGAGGTGGGACTGGCCCTGGCCCTTGACAGCCCCAGCCCCCAGGAAACCCTGACACTTGAGTAGCACATTCTTTAATCAGTTATTTATTCTACCTCATGGATTAAGATGATTAAAAAGCATATTAAAACTATTACATTATTATTATAAACTGCCTGTATTAGCCATACTTTCAATTGAGCGCTTTCTTTGGTCAACCCAGCAAAAGGATGGTTTAGTGATGGTGAAGGGCTTGAGACTGCCAGGTTAAAAAAACCCTTCAAGAGTGTACAATAAGACTAAATATTTAGCAAACTTCAATAATACAGCAGATCCTGTAGGCATATAGAGTCTCTATTTGAAAAAGAATAAAGGTCTAAGTTCAAAAGACATGAACCCTGGTAGGCCCTGAGGAGGATAGTTACAGGTACAGAACTTTCATTGTTGTTCTTGCTCCTTCCTCTTGTCCATTAGAAAACCACAACTATTTGGTATAAGTTATGGTCCAATGTTTTTTCTCATTTCAGTCTCACTGTGACAAAAACACTGAGAGATGATTTTCAAAAAAAAATAATTCATGTCAAAAGCAACCAGAATTTTTCAAGCTGCAGATCAGTGAATAAGATGCCTGTTTCGTTCCTATCTTACAAATAGGCTGGGGTAATGCTGAATACAAACATCAAGAATCAGCCTCAAAATCTCATATTTTGATATATATATATGATATGTATATCCTACCTTTTCTTTAAACAAGAACACAAACTCAGCTGGCAAAAGGGCCATCTATCTTAGCAATCTTATTTTCAAGGTGGCTGCAAACAGCAGATGGGAGAGATACAATGGGGCAGGCATATATGATACTTCCCTTTCACTCTTCAAATCTCCATTTATCTTCAGCCCAGGGACTTCCAAAGCTCGATAGTGTGAATTCCTACTGGTAAGACAACATTCCATCTGGATCATGGCATTACTTTCCAGCTTCTGTGTTGCAAAAGACAGTCCTTATAACCGATAATAAAAACTGAAATAAAACTAAAAATAAAACTCAAAGAAATCTGCTGGCTGATTTTAAAGCATACTCCAGCTCATCAAAATTTGCAAATAAAAAAAAAAAAAAAAGTGTCAGAATAAAACCAAATAATTTGAAAGAATACTAAGGAATTTCACCACAGAGAATGAGATTCAAAAAAGTCTATCCTCCATGTATCAAGAATTTGGTTAGATACAGGAGCCTTTGTATAGGAAAACAGCAAAAAATATACTGTTACCAAACCTACTGCTCAGGCTTCTCAGTGCAGTCAAAGCTCAGCTCTGTGGAGATGTGTTCACATGTACTTTTTTTCAAAGGTTCATATCTCTTTGTAATGCCCCAATTTCTGCTTCTGTTTCAATAACTACAGTTTGTGGTTCTGCTATCATACAACTACAGCTGAGAAAACAGCATCATTTTCAAAAATAATAACTTTCTTCCAGATCAAAATCTATATTTCTGTCTCTATCCAATTTTAGGATGACATAAGGTCAATATTCCAAAGTAAAAGATTCCATTTAGTTTCAATACTTTTTCTTAATGTAATTCAAGAGATGACATACTATTAAATATGTATTTTCAAAATCCCAGGTGGAGACTGGAAATGCTACTAAAGCTGTCTGGAGCAAGGCTCCGTAGCTCTGCACATGTCGATTGCTGAAAACTCCAATTTCTAGTCAGAGTTTATGAAAAGCATTGAAATTCCACAATGTCACTGACTACTGCCAGCACGAATTGAGTCTCAGCATCAGGTTCTGCAATTTATATGACTAAATGAATAACTGTTACTTTTTCTTAATCAGATAAAGATGACAGCATACAAACCAGAGATTTTAAGTTGTCAAATATCTACTGAGAAAACTGAAGAGAAAAAAATTCACAAAAATTTTTAGCAAATTTTTCCAAGTGTTACATTTGATTGTATACTATAAATTTTTGATTGTATACTATGAAAATTTTGCAGCATTATCAAGTTTCTATAAATATAATTTATATAATGTACTTTAAAGCATGGACTTTTTAAAAAACATAAATTAATTACAGATAAGATTTTAATTTTTTTTTTTTCATAACCAAAGCTGGGAAGGCTGTTACGATAGTGTTCATAGCCCAATGCAGTCTTAAACAAAGAAATTGCTACTCTGCCTCCATAATACCTCTCTCATCGTCATTGGCAGCTGGAAGATCAGTAGGTTTTCATCTGTTATCATTAGTTACTGGGCCTGATGATGATTACTGTGCCACTTGAATCTGGGATGAAGTAATTAGTACTTGTAGCTGAGAATGGGAGCCTTATCACAGCTTCTGCCACTCTGATGGTACATGTAATGTAAAGATCAAAACAAGTTCTGTATGACTGTATTTAGTGTGAAGTTTGTACTGAAAGTCCTGATGGAGAAGCATGCCAAGATCCCTGAAATATTAGTGAGACATTGCTAAAAGTTGTCAGTTATTAAAAGAAGTCTTTTGAGTACAATTAATAATGCATATACATCATAACCTGTAAAAAAATACCCTATGCTGAATTGTCCAAACCTGCAGAGAAATAAGGTTCATCTGAGATTGCATCTTCCCCAACAAATTTAAAAACATTAGTTCTTTATAGTGTATGCTATCATCTCCAGAACATCAGAGTTGTCCTCACCTTACAGTCATATGCAGGACACACAGAATATTTGCCTAGACCCCCACCAGTGTTGCTTTGGCCCTGCTGCACTGAGTGGGTGCCCTCCATCCTCTATGGCCTGCAGAGCATCCACCTTAGAAATGCCCAGAGAGAGACACCCAGAGGGAGAACTACACTAAATTTATCACAGAGAGTTTTGCCAACTGCTCTTCTTCCATATATTGTCTCTCATACTGTTTCTATGAATGCTCATGGAATGCCTATGAATGATGTCAGAAGGAATCTCAAGTTTCAACTGCTCCCCATCCATACTATTCTAATAAAGACATGTTATTACTCACATAATAAGACCACAGTGCTATAAAACATGGGAAACAACTTTGAAATAAATTCAAGCTGTGGTTAAAAAAATCTGCCAGAGATGTATAAGACGATGACAGTTCCCTGAATATCTCCAAATATTAAGGGATGATAGAAGAAATACATTTCTTCTGGGAAACTAACATAACACACAGTGAAGAAACACAGCAACAAATATGGATAGCATGAATACCTTGAAAGAAAAGCTATTAAAAAAACCCCCACAATTACTCTGGTTCTCCTTCAAGAAGAACAAGGACTGGTTTCATGAAAACAATCAAGACATCCAGGAATTGTTGAGGAAGAAGAGAACTGCTCACCAAGCACACCTTGCTCAGCCATCTTGTCATGCAAGAAAAGCAGCCTTTCATCTTGCATGCAGCAAGCTCCAACAGAAACTTATAACATCCAGAACAAGTGGTGGATCAATCTAGCTGAAAAAACTCAATTATGCACAGATACGGGTGATTACAGAGGATTCTATGAGGCCTTGAAAACAGCATACGGGCCTACAAACCAGGTCCAAAGCTCTACTCAGTGCAGATGGTCAAATGCTTCTGACAGATAAAATCTCCATTCTGAATCGATGGTCTGAACACTTTCAGACTCTCTTCAGTACTAGCTGTGTAGTTCAAGACTCAGCAATTCAGTATATTACACAGTAACCAGTGAAGAATGAATTGGATATTGTCCCTACTATGGAAGAAACTCTTAAGGCCATACAGCAGGTGAAAACTGGCAAGGCAGCTGGGGTTGATGGAATTCCACCTGAAGTCTGGAAGCATGAGGGCCAAGCACTCCATGGTAAACTTCACAAGTTTATGGTGCACTATTGGGAAATAGGTGAACTCCCATCAGAGCTTTGTGATGCAGTCATTATCACTTTGTACAAGAAGAAGGGAGATAAATCAGACTGTTCAAATTACTGTGGTATTACTCTGCTCTCCATTGCTGGCAAAATCCTGGCAAGAGTACTCTTAAACAGACTAATACCCACTGTAGCAGAAGAACTTCTACCAGAAAGCCAATGTGGTTTCAGAGCCAACAGGAGTACCACAGACATGGTATTTGTTCTCAGACAACTGCAAGAGAAGTGTAGGGAACAGAACAAAGGTCTCTATGTAAACTTTGTTGATCTCACCAAGCCTTTCAATACTGTGAGCAGAAAAGACCTATGGCAGATTTTGGAACGTTTAGGATGTCTCCCCAATTTCCTTACAATGAACATTTTACTTCATGAGGATCAGCAAAGCCAAGTCAGAGATGGCAATGTACTTTCTGAGCCCTTTCTAATAACTAATGGTGTGAAACAACGCTGTGTTCTTGCACCAACCCTATTCACAGTCTTTTTCAGCAGGATGCTCTAAAGGGCCACGGCAGACCTCGATGATCAGGACGGTATCTACATTTGATATCGTACTGATGGAAGCCTATTCAACCTAAGGCAACTGAGGGCCCACACTAAGACCTTAAACCATCTTGTTCGGGAGCTGCTTTATGCTGATGACGCTGCCCTCATCGCCCACACAGAAGTAGCTCTGCAGTGTTTAACATCCTGCTTTGCTGAGGCTGCTGAGCTGTTTGGGCTGGAAGTCAACTTAAAGAAGACAGAAGTTTTCTATCAACCTGCACCTCAGGAAGTCTTCCATCATCCCCATATCACCATTGGCCAATCAGAGCTCAAATCAGTCCAGCAGTTTAATTACCTAGGCAGCATCATCTCCTCGGACGGTAAGATTGACAGGGAGATAGACAACAGGTTAGCAAAGGCATATAGTGCTTTGGCGAAATAAACACTTGAAGAAAGGTACAAAGATCGGTGTTTACAGAGCCATTGTGCTGCCCACTGTCTTATATGGATCCGAATCATGGGTCATCTACCGCCACCACCTGCATCTCCTAGAACGCTTCCATCAGCGCTGTCTCTGTACAATCCTAAACACCCACTGGTCAGATTATGTGACTAACACGTCTGCTCTAGAACAGGCAGCACTTACGAGTATTGAGGCCATGTTGCTGAGAACACAGCTGCGATGGGCAGGGCACGTCTCCAGGATGAAGGACCACCGCCTCCCTAAGATCTTGCTTTATGGTGAACTTGCCACTAGCTGCCTCAAGAGAGGAGCCCCGAAGAGAAGATACAAGGACTCCCTGAAACAACATCTCAGCCTTGGCCATATTGATCAACATAACTGGTCTACTCTGGCCTCCAATCGGGAGATCTGGAGACACACCATCTATAACGCTGCTGCTTCTTTTGAGAATGCTCGCAGGATCACTCTGAGTAGAAAAGACAACGCAGAAAGAATCGGTCTTGTCGATACCACCTAAGGAGTCTTTCTGCTGTGCCTTTTGCAACTGGACCTGTCTATCTCACATTGGCCTTTTTAGCCACCAGTGCACTTATAGTAAATGTGGGTAGAGCCCTTTCCAAATCTTCCTTTGCAAAGCCTAACCATGATGATTCCATACAAAAAGAAAATACTGATTTAAAACTCTAAAGAAAAAAACCATAGATTTAGCACTGAACAAACTTTTCCAGTATAGATAAAATGAGAAATTTATTTCATGCTATTAAGATTAAAGCAAGAATATATTATAATTTATTATTATTTTTAGAATGCTACCATCGAAATTCTAGTACTCTATCAGTAAGTAGAGATTTCTTTAAATTAAGATGGATAAGTTTCAGCTAACTTTTAAAATATCAATAATTTCCCACTTTGATTCTGGGCACTGGCTTAAGGAACATTTAATAACTAGCATAAAACAATTATTGTTTGGTTTATATAGTGTAAGCCATTACTAAGCAATATTTATCACATCTACACAGAACAACATTATTTTCTACATAGAAAAATTAGTGAACTGTGGCCACTTCAACTCTATAAACTGGAACACAGCCAGTGTGCCACAGTTCTGAGAGTTACATTGTAGAAAGTGACAATCACTGAATAGTAAAGCTTTTTGTAAAAAAATTTCTATTTAAAAATACTTAATTCACTGGACTATGAAATTTTCATTTATGGCTCCAAATTTTCAGGAATGAGGAGAGAGAGGAAAAAAGAAAAAACATCACTTTTATTTGGAAATAACAATTTTTTCTTTGGTTCAGATATGAGTAACAGCTTTTTCCTATGACAGAATCATATTATTAAATATGTATAAATAAAATAAGTAAAATTGTGCCTTGGATTAGAAAATATCTAATAGACAAAACTTTCCTTTTTTTCCAAATTATAAAAATGAGGATCTGGATAATGACAGGAAGCTGAAGCCTGAAGTTTAAGTGCATTCCTACAGTCCATAAAAGAGAAGAAAGAAAATCTTGAATATTGGAATAGACAACGGTTTGTCCAAGAGGCAATGTATGAGGGAAATTATAATAATCATTTTGGTGACCATCATAACATGACTACCAACCTACATATTTTTTTAAGATGGTAGTTGAGTTTTTATACCATGTATTTTTACAGTTAGTAAACAAAATAAGTTTATTCCTATAAAAACTTAACAGGAGATGGAAGAAGACTGAGTCTGACTCTCTTCAACTGAACCACTAGTTGCTATTGGGACACTCATTAAAAATATGGAAGAATGATTCTGGCACCACATCAATTGTTACAAAGACGTAAATCTGTATCTCAAATACTGTGCTGTTTTTTCATGAAAACACTTGAATGTCATCAGATCTGAAATGGAATCAGATTTCCAAATGCCCGTATGTTTTGCAAAATGGCATTTCTGTTTTTTTGGCTATTACTACTGATTCCATGACTTCCATGGACGATTTTGACAGAATTGACAGTTTTGAGAAATATTTCTATTGTGTAAAATAAGCATTTTCCAAGGGAAAATTACTTCACCAGATGTAATTAATTTGCTTTAATATATTCTCATACGCTTTGTTTTTCACAAGAAAGCACAAGGTACTCGATTCTGTTGTTAGAAGCAGCAGCAATTTAATTTCAAAACAAAGATGGATGTATTTAAATTTCTGAACAATTCACCTTAAACTAACAATATTTGCCTTGACAAAACTGCCTCATAAAGAAAGGCACATTGTAATTTAACTGCCTTGGATCAAATGTTGTCAAATGACAACACCATCCTCATTATGTTATTCCCATTTTATCTTAATCCGTTTCTAAATAGTGATGAATTTCTTAATCTCATTCAAATATTTCTCACTTCCAAGAGATGATCATGCCTTAGTGCCAAATATGAATGAAGCCAAATGTCCATACTTCAAACAAGGTTGTTAAAGTACCATTCAAAAGCATATGTGCAGGTGCAGATTTAATACAGAATCCCATTTGCCACAGTTTTCTTAGATATAATTCTTAGCATTCAAGAGCTGAAAAAGTTGGATTGTTCTCTAGTAGATTTTTTTTTTAATTACTTGGCCGAGCAATATTACAAAATATTGTGAATTTAAACACATTTGTATAGATACATTCAGGTCATGTCAGTTTTAATCATTACAGTTTCTAGTAACCATTAAGATCACTACAATATCTTGTTTTGCTATTATTAGTCATTCTAGTTAAAAGTAATTTACACTTGACTATGCTTAGACTCCTCAGGGCTTATTTGGAAACTGTAGCATTCTATATAGATGTCATATATGCATCATACAAAAATTGAAGCAAAATATCTAATTTTATACCATGTTGTTGAATACAGGACACAGACATTTGACAACAGGGTCTTTACTTCCACGTTATAAGTTCAAATTCAACATGAAGCAGAAAAGACAAAGATAACACCAGGTACCAAACTGCTCATGACTTGCATTAAATGTAAAATCTGTAAAGCTCACAGATTTTAGAGTCAGTGGGGACTATTATGATTCTTAGTCTGGCTCCAGATTCAGTACAGGTCACAAAGCTTTACAGAGTAATTTCTTCATGAAACCTATGAATTGTATGAGGTAAAGAATTTCTTTTGGAAATGCATTCTTCTTGGTTTACAGTTCATCTGATAAAGAATCTACCCCACTGCAATATCCCCTTCATTGGCAAAAATGTGTCAGTGCCCATTTAGGTAACAGAATGTTCGAAACCACTTTAAAAAGACCAAAGCCTTTCAGTGGAAGTGGCAATGTAAAGCAATGTACTTGCCCTATGCAGATGGAGCAGTGCTCACAGGAAAAAAAAAGGTACTATCTGTGAATAAAACATAAAGAGAAACATACATCAGGGATCTGCAACCACAGGTCTAGATTCCTGTGGTTTACACACCTGTTTTAGACTTACCACTTCCCCTTTATTATGCCTTTTTGTTCAGTGTTTGTTGTTGATTTTCGTTAGACACACCATTGCATTTTTTATTAAAGAAATACATTTCAAGTTGTATAGTTGAGTCCCAGCCTACTAATCAACAATGTAGAATGTTTTCTTTTGATTGAAAAATAGAGCACAAACTGCTTGAAGTGTTTTATTTTAATGCTCTATAAGCAGTGGCTAATACTTCGGCTATATAAAATGAGTTATTGATATTTCAGTGCAGAAAGCTTCAGGTTTTTTTCATTTGTATATAAATAGGCTCTAAATTTCAATTATTTTCTCTACAAAAAAGGTAGAGATACAAACATAAATTTTCTCTTATATCCTTCTCAGTCACCATCATTTCACAGTCTAAAGTACAAAGCTTTTCTTAGCCACCTAATGAATGAGATTCTTGTGTAATTGATTGCAGGGATATGATTGAAGAGCACTAACTTTTGCATCATTTAAAAATACCAGTGGAAAACAAAGTATGTAAGCTTTAGAGACTAGGTAACACTAGTGAGTGAAATATTTAAAATATCTTTTCTCTTAGGATGAAAAAAAACAAATAGAAAAAATGTTTTTACTCAGTTAATTTAATGTACACCTATCTGCCTGTGAGACTTGCTCATCTTACTGAATAAAGTTGTAAAAGTGCTTTTCTAAGTTTTCAAAAGTTTCAAAGTGCTTAATTTCAGCACAGGCAGAAGAGAATAAAAAAAAATACCACCCTTCTTTGTACATAATAATTTTGATTGATCCCTTGCCAATAAATCAACACTACACAAACCAGTGGAGAGCAAAGGGGTTGCATATGTGGCATTGAATGTAGACTTTGAAAATGGTATCTTTCTTCTCCGCAGTATTCTAATTACTAGTATATAGAAAATAAAATTTTAGCTTAAAGCTCCAGCCTCAGGCTGGGCCTTCTGAAACAGCAACTAGAATCTTCCTGTAAAGTGAAAAATTTCAAATACAAGACAGAAGGAGAACAGAGAGAACACATAAGCGCAGTTTAAAGCTTCAATGAAGGTCTCAGCTGATGAGGTCTCAACTTCAAGGTCTCAACTGATGAGGTATCACAACTCATATATCAAAATCAGTTCTCATACATTTTGAAAAAAACCCCACTTTTTTGCTGAAAATAAACATCTTAGTTGTCAGCTGAAAGAATTTTGCAAGTCACGTGTGCCTGTAAAATGATGCTTATAATAAAAGTGCCTCTCAGCTACAGCGGTATTGGGTACTTCAGCACATCTTCTACTTTGATGTACAGCCAATACTCTGACATAAAACCAGTAGTCCTTCTGTGTTTTTCTTCTACTAACCTGTTGTTTGGTTGTTTTGATGATGTAAGAGTAGTGCACATGACAGGACTGATAAGGAATCCAAATATAGGACAGCCTGTGTCTACATCCTGTTTATGTAATCCTGTGTTTACTCCTATGGAAGCTGAAACAGCTGCAAGTATATAGTTCATTATATCTTAAAAGACCTTCTCTGACTAGATAGTTCACTCTGGCACTACTTCTGAAAAACATCTTTACAGATAAGGACTTCAAAGTCAAGTTCTCATGAATGTTCTCATTTCAGGAACCTTAATGAAGCATCACAACTACAGCAGTTTGCATGTTTCCCTTCTATCATTTCGTTTTTCTATACTTCATGACTGGCCACTCAAACAACCAGAGTGCATTTAAAATTCATAAATGTATGTTAACATAATAGCAATGAAGGGTGGGTTTTTTGCATGACATTAACAGGAGAAGACAGGAGATGAAAAAGGCTTTGCAGCTACAAGGTGTGCTATTAAATCCTGAAGCACATTTTTTGAGAATTTCCCTTGTCATCACTTCACAAAAACTCTCTAAGTTATGAGCACAGGCATGGTTTTGCATTCCCACCTTCCATTACCCACTGGTATCAGAAACTGAACAAGTCTGACACTTTAACACCAACTCACCGCATTCTATCTAATCGTAATTTACTTTTGTTTCACTTAGGAGTTAGCTATTGAATTTGCTTTGGTATTATTGTTTCTGGGGTTTTTTTGTCTTGATTACCAATTCTTTTAACTTTCAATTCCTCCAAAGGGTTGATTAGCACTGTGCAATATAACGGGGAAAATTACTACCTTTTTGCCTTGCAAGATTTAGAAATGGCAGTTATAAAAAGTTCCTGTTACAGCTTTTGCTCTGAAGCCAAGAATTTGAAACAAAACTCATACTGCCTAACTTCAGCAATATTGTTTTGTGAGCCCTCCAGCAAGCCATTTCTTACAAAATTCACAGTAAGGGCAACTTATTTTGCTTTGTGTCTGTAGAGGGATACAGCTTTGTTTTCAAAAACTCCACGTCTTTAGAGATTTTAGACTAATTTCAGGCTGCCTGACTACTGTAGTTTGTGTGCTGCCTGATTTGTTATATTTGCTGCCAAATCCACTGTTCAACTATGCTTACACATCTCAGCAGTGTTCTTCATTAGGACACATTGCAGAGGATGAGAAACTTTATTCTTTGCATTTCCATAATTAGACATATCCAATCACACAGTATCTGTAGATATCCACCGACAATATACAGTTTCTTTTTACAGCATTAATGATAGCCAATTTATTAGACAGAGAATCTTTTATTCCAATTATGATATTTTTTACCACACCTGTGTTTCTAGCTTTCTGATCTCTAATAAACATCACTATGCCTTTTATTTGAATCTCCTGATATTTTTCCATTTCCTTGAGCTTGTTTTCAGTCATGTTTGAAAGTTAAGTTTTAAAAAAACATCAGATCTTGTAATATCATTCAGGTTCTTGGACAGGATCTGGATTGCAGGGAGGCAGAATGGATGGACTCTCCAAGCACATGCAGAAGATGCATCTCCTGCAATAGTTTTGGAACTCCAATGGGAACCAAATGGATACCGTAAGGATATGGATTCTAACATATGTTCACTCTTGAGATCTCCATATAACCTAAATGGACCTAAATTTCAAAACATTTTCTATTTTATGAAAATGTTAATACAAGAATGCTCTCAGTTAAGGATCTCTGGTCAGTGAACACACTGTTGAGATAAACACCATTTGGCCTAGAGAACAACCTGTATGGGATGCCAAGCCACTAGAAACTTTCAAAAAGCTAAATGGACAAAGGTAATATCCTACATATATCCCACAGCTACCAGATTCAAAAAGCCCTGCAAACAGACTATATAGCTTCCAAATAATTCCCTGATACTTCTGAGTTTGACACTGTTCTAGAGAAGTAAAAAGTAAATTAAATGGACTAAAGTCTAATCTCTGTTTCTCAGGCTGGCAACACAGCAGTTTTTATTCACTTGCCAGAATTACTCAAAATAGAACAGTAGCATCTAAAGTGCCTATTGGGAACAGATCCCAGCATATGCTGTTGACTCAAGCCACTCCCGAGAACTGTCTGGAGTGGAGTAGATCAAAACTATGCCAGAGAGTATGCTAGTAATAAAAATGCATGGATGGCTGCTTAGCAGTGCTTGAGCCCTTGCCATTGCCCTGCTTCATACTCTAGTAAACACACAAGCCAGGTGACCAATACTGATGCACTGAAGTTGTTGTACTATAAACAGCAGTAACAAAACTGTCACTGTTTTTCTAACATATCGCATGATCCTTGTACGCCTGCTATGGTTCACATGCTTACATAAGACTCTGAAGAACTCAGCTGAAGTATCAAAGTCAGACTGAAGAGTCTTTAGAAAATTATTTATTGGCATAAATTTCACCTCTTTTTATAGAAGCACTAGCTTGGGGCCCAGTTTTCACATGTCAAGACAAGTGTGACTTTTCATATGAGGATTTAAGTCATATGCACAACTGGCAAAAAATTATAAAGATACAAGAATTGATGAAGCTGATTTGTCATGAAACATCCTAGATAGAACATTATCCATGGAATTGTTGAAGTTGGGTTTGAAGCTGATCTTTGAAGTTTATAATTAAAAAAACAACCAAACAAACAAAAACAAAAAAAAAAAAACAAACAGAAAAAAACACCCAGAAAGCAGATGAGAAACAAGCCTGTATAGTCTCCTAATTTATCTCAGAGTTTAGTAGTAAAATATTAACTAAGGACGTGGAATTTCTTAGGCAAAAAAGATATTTAGCAAATTATGTAAAGACATCGAGTAATTCTATCTCACTGAATTTCTATCTCACTGAATTTCTATCTCACTGAATTTC